>NC_089587.1:24525766-24897937 GCF_019320115.1 Miscanthus floridulus | reverse complement strand
AAGTTTAGACAAAACGACTCTACAAAAAGCAAAAAGGTACAGCCCGACACCCGCATTCATCTCTTATTACAAGCCAAATGAGGCTGTCAGCACCAGGGCTGGGAAAACATTTTTTTTACTAGTATAGAAGATGATTGACCAGTAATTTAAGTTTAGATAATTCAATGTGAAATATGGCTACTTTGCGTAGTCAATCTCAGCTACTTAAATCTGTGATCCCGGCAGGTTGATTTTTTTAATTTTTACTTAAATCCGTGATCCAACAGCTGACAGTTATTATAATTTAAGTAAGGCCCTTCTTTATGGATGCATACAAGGGATGTGATATATATTAAAAATAATTAGACAGCTCATTTAAATAGTCTACCACTACATGTTTCAACTTTGGAAGAATAGTAAATACAACATTACTCACGTTGCAAGCATGCTATTAGGTTGTTGCTCGGGCATGGGCTGCTGTTCGGAACTTGCTGCATCATGAAATGGCCTGATTGAAGCAAAAATTGCAGTGTGCAAAAAGGAGGTACTAAAGAGCAAGATTATGATGGGGAAATATGCAATTACTTGGATGTGCAGCTGACTGGTAGAGCTGGTGAGGCTGCTGTGGAGGAACACCAAAACTAGAGTTGCCAATTAAGGTTTGGGGAGCAGGGCCTGATGCTCCTCCTGGTGGCCCAGATGGGGGCTGCTCACAGATAAAACAAATTGATGTTAATGGAAAAGTAAAAAGCATGTTAACAAAATAGGAATGCAAAATATGCACGACGACCCAAGTCTACAGTATACATTTTAGTTATACCATGTGAGCTTGAATTGGAGCTGACTCATTCCCAAGATCAAAAGGGTTCGAAGCTTTCACAGGCTGGGGGTGGGAATACGCATGTTGCGAATACACAGGTTGCTGATATGTAGGCTGAGGAAATGCTCCATGAGGATATGCTTGCATTCCCTGGAACTGGAAGAGCATTCCTTATGTAAGATAAAAAGACAGTACCAACTCAGGTGCAGAATATGTTACACATATGAGAATGACATGGGTACCACTCCAGGTGGATATTGCATGGCGTATCCCATTCCAAATTGGGGAGCTCTCTGCCAACCAGGCATCATTAGAGTTGATGGTGGATACAGTGCAGTGAAGATATCCTGCAATAAGTTTTGTCCGTGTCAAATATGCTCATGCAAATGACTTCGTTGGAAGGCAGTGTCAGATCCATCAGTTCATCATTTTTTCCAAAACATTATTCAAAGAATCGAAGAGAAGAAACTTGTACATTTGTCTTCAATTGACAATAGGTAATGATCTTGCAAATGAACACCCATGAGAACACAGATGCACTGACAAGTATGGAAACCTTAACAACATTTATGGCACCTCATAAGTTTACAGAAACCAAAGGCTCAAAACAAATGAGGTTTGAACAAATTGTTTTCAATCTAGTATTAGTTCATTCCCATATAATTAGTCAGCCAAACAAGATAATGTGTTCAAACACATCAAAACAAAACCATGAATCTAAGGAGAAACTACACTCGCTGAACATTATACATCTGTATGGTGGCTACCCAATTGAATTGGAATCCAATGTAGACCATGATTTCACTTAACTACCTCGTAACATATATAGTGCTTGTCAAATAAAACTCCAGTAAGTGACATTACATTCAAGAAATTGCTCATTAATGTTAGAAGAAGCAAAACACACAGCTAATATGTATGACGTACCGCTGGAAGTTCTTTCCTGCCACTGAATTTACTGTCAGTAGAAGAGGCTGCTCCTTGAATACCACTGGTTCCTTGTGGATTTGCAGTAGCTTGAGATGGAAGTCCAGCCGTAGGGGCAGCTAGAGGAGATTGTTGAACTGACGATCCTTGGCCAGACATTACTGTTGAGGCCTGGGGAAGGAATCCAGTGAAAACTATTTTTTTCGGAAAAAAGGCTCAGGTGCATAAAGCTTAAAAATTTACGCAAATGCAACTACCTGGTTGCCTGAGATTCCAAAGGGCGCATCAAACAAGGAATGTGAATGGTCTAGGACAGATGAATGTCCTCCATCATTTGCTTTCAAAGTGGGATCAAGAGAAGCAGGACAAGCTGACGCATTTGGTGCAGAGGGTGCTTCGGAGAATGACAGCTGTGCAAGTGCAGACTCAAGGGGATTTACACTGCTGCTTGTTTGTGGTGTTTGTTGTTGGCCAAAAGCATCAAAAGATGCCCAGTCACCGCCACTGACAGAAGGAGCACTTTTCCCTTGTTCAAGAACAGGCTGTGATGCTGCTGCATTAACTGGAGGCTGTTGTGGCAAAGGGGTCGGCTGTGGTGGTGCTGTGGATGCAGGTTCAGGATCTGCACTAAAATCAATTAAACTCACTGCAGTTGCCACCTTTGTCTGTTCCGATGTCCCTTCTGAAGAACCAATGCTGCTTGCACTAGATATTGTCTACATTATGAACATGCAAGAAGAATAGTAAGCGAACAGATGCACAAGATCATGATGATATTTCGAGAGTACAAAAGCAATGTCTAAAAGAAGGGAAATGTCAGGAGTAACAAAGAACAACCTTTGTCAGTGGTGGAGGATCAATTGCCCTGGTTCCATTTGGCTTTGGTGGATCAATTGGTCTGACTACACTTGGCTTTGGAGGATCAAGTGGTCTGACTACACTTGGCTTTGGAGGTTCAGTAGCTGGCTTTGAAGGCTCACCAACCCGAAGCTGAGGAGCGTTGTCACCCAATATATCCCTCACTGGCCGTACAACAAGACTAGAACCATCAGCTTCTTTCTGGAAGTCTGGAGACCCATTATCTGGCTTTCTGGGCTCTGAAAACCTCCGGTCTTCAAACCTTTGAACTGGAGTTGTTTTTCCAGATCTATCATCGACAACCTCAAAGTAGCGAGGACTTTTCTTATAGTCATTTTGGTCATAGCCAGGACTACGGTCCCCATAGGAATATCTGGAATTTCTGTCATCACTCCGTCCACTATAACTCCGACGATCAGAGTAACTTCCATTTGGCGGACTTCTTGAACCACCCCAATTTCCATCAGACCTCCTATTTTCACTATACTCATCCTTGTCATCCTGCAAGATGACAATCAATCAGCACATAGTGAATTTCAAAGAGAATAATATATTTACAAAAATAGGGATTGGTTACTGAGGAGATATTTTTAAAGCAGTAAGGAGACAACATCACCTTTGCCCTTGGTGGCCTATCAGTACTTCTTTCTCCTGTGTATCTCCGTTCCACATACACATGCTTGATGAAATTTCTCAATTTGTCAGCATTACTGAGACCAAAAGAAACATGTCATACTTCCCATTCGGAATTAAGCATTGTGACTTACAAAAAGGAATTGCTAAAAAAAGGACACCTGCTGTCAGGGTACCCATTTCGTTGAGGATCCCATTCCTTGAAAAATACTTCTCTAGCACGCTACAAGTCAAGTAAAATCAACGTCAAACGTTGAATAGAAGACATGAAAATGTTGGGAAAAATAGAAAAACAGATACAAGACAAGTTACCTCATTTCCCCCTTCTTGAAGGGCAGTAACTTCTTGTGCAGTAAATTTGGCCATGGAAACTGATTTTACTCGATGCGTGAACTCTCGACTAGGAAAACAAAGTGATTTGTTAGGAAAAAGACCGACATATTTCACTTGGGGACTGGTGGGCCCAATAGTTCACTCCACCAAGGCATATGTTAAACAAAAAGAAGGGGAAGCTCGATAGATTGGTCATCTAAACTAAAAGAGGGCTCACTAAAATACTTACTGTGCTCCACTGCAATTGGTACAAACAAAGGTCCAGAAATTTGTGCAGACATACTGTGGTCCCTGTTCAAATCAGCATATCAGTGTTCTTGTTTTTTTTTCTTCAGGCGGAACAGAAGGAGAGGCACTAACAAAATATTACTCTTGTAATATATAAGCAAGATATGTACAGAAGATCCTAGAACCAAGACACTTCCATGTCGACAAGGTAAGCAAATAAATACAAAAGAGGAAAGAAAACAAACAAGTTATTCACTTTACAAAGCAAACGGAACATATGAAAGATACTAATGCCCAAAGTTTCGTGAGATACAAGGCACAGTCAAAGACACACAAAATATCCGCTTGAACACTAGGGGAGTAGGGTTACCTCAAGCTTCATAAAGTTCAGTGCCTGAAGTGAGGCGTGCACCTCTCACCACACAGGATGACTTTGCCCCAGACAGGAAGGGAAAAAGAAGGAAAAGTGCAGTAGGGTAATCCTAACTACGTGGATTTAATAGGTTCTTAATAGATCAAATGCAGTTCATGAATAGCTGGTGTTATGAGATCTTTTGCTCACATATCAGTTTGTTCTTTAGCTTCATCCATGTGCCCCATCTTCTAAAAATGTGGCAAATTATATCAAGAAAAACAAACTGATATGCTATTTGACTTATCAATGAGACGACGAGCTTTCTTAAAACATTTTCTGAAATTTCTACATCGTTATTCATTTATAGGAGTGATGCCCACAACAAGGTGAAATATCCATATTTTGTTACCTAAACATCACAACTTTAATATTTGACTGCATTGCTAGCCAGCGCCTCTGAGAAAACCACAACACAACTTTCCTAATTAACAGCTTAGGTTCCTGCTAGCTAGGTCCAGAAAAGTGGTGGAAGTGAGACTGAGAATCATAAAGGCTGCCTCTGTTGCAAGCAGTAGCTACAATTACCAACTAGTATAAAATTATATTGCAGTAAAACAATAATTTGTGACTACCATAATGACACAGCAAATTCTAACCGCTTGCATCAAGGGTACATTTCATTCCATTTCGGAACAAATTGGATTACAATTGACCTCTAAACCCACGCAATACAATGCTGATATCCGGTCAAACACCTAGTTATGCAGCTACCTCCCAATATGGCATGTGTGCGCCATTCATAGCAACAGAGCATTGTGGCTGATGAAGTCAAGCAAGCTAAAAACAGCTCCTACCTGCCCGCCAGCTCCGTGGCCCCCAAACCCGTCCACATTCAGCAAGAGAATTCGAGAACTCGAGACGACAGACTCACCAAATTGTTGCAGTTGATGCAGCGCTTGTTGGCGGGCAGCTTGAGCAGGCCGCGGATGATCTTCTCGTGCCGCTCGTCCTCCTTGACCCGGCTCGCCATCGCCGCCGGATCGCCCCGCCACAAACCCTGGAACTCACAGCAGAGAAAGCGAAATCACACCAAAACCCCGCCGGAATGGCCCGAGATCCGGGCAAGCCCAAGCCAGATCCAGCCCCGAATCACCGCGACCCAATCGAACCCGCCCTCCCTCACCTGCGGGTGGGGGTGGGTGCGCCCTCCCTCGGTGCGCGTGCGCGCGCGCGGGTCCGCGGGGAGGGGAGGCAAGTGAGCCCGCGCGAGATCCCGCACGCGAGCGCGTGCGGAGGCCGAGGCGGAGGCGAGACGACGAGGTGGTGGCAGCGGCGAGCGAAAAAGGCTCGTGCCTTTTGTCGCTGCTGCGTTGCTTCGCTGCGCGTGTTTAACAGAGAAGGAAAAAAACTTTTTCCTCGTGGGGTTTGCGGGGAGGTGACCGGGAGGGGAGAAGAAGGGGCCGCGAAGGCTGCCGGTCAGCCGCTGGCTGGCACCGGCTACAGCCGGTCGCCGGGGAGGCGGTTTCTAGAGGGAGGGGTTTATGGGGCCCGCGTGGCAGAGACAGTTTGGGTTCGGTTTGGTGGGTGCGTGGTGAGCTGGACGTGGTTTGTTTGGGCGATTACTGGTTGTTTTGGGTTCGGGCAGTTAGCTGGCTAATGATTCCTGGGAAGTGCTAAATCACCGACAGGTTGTGATTACATTATAGGAAAGACTACCTGTGTCTGTGTGGCTTTGGCTTTTTAGTTAGTGGCTAGGCTGTGTAGTGCTGCCAAGCACATGAGTTGGACGCATGTACGTCACTACGGGTGTGATTAGTTGCCCACGCCTATCTCTCACCGCTCGGTGCAGCGTGGCCTTGTTTGGCTACCCTGCTCGTAGGATTTCGCTGCCTCACTTCATTCCTCTCCCCTCCGTCGTCTCGGACGCCTCCGTCTTCTTGATTTCCACTTCCCTCTCGATGCAAGACGCCTCAATGTTTGGCGGAAAGGGTTTGGGCGAGCGTGGGAGATGACGTCATGCGAGCGATAAAAGGGCGGGCGCGGGTCGCGGCTAGGGTTACTGCCCCCATTTCGTGCCTCTCTTTCCTCCATTGCTCTGGTGCGCCCTTTCCTCTTGCTCCCCCTCGATCTCGGTTGACCGTCCGAGTCAACCTCCATCGGCGGATTCGTGGTGGTCCTCTGGTGTAGCGACGGTATACCTCACCTGCGGCTATCTCCTCTTGCTCTCTGTGCGGTGATTTTATTGATTCGTCCGTGGATTTTGTTTGATTTGTGCCATGATATTAGGGTTCTTGCTCTTACATTCTCAGATCTATGAGCTGGTAGTGTAGATCTACTAGTTTCCAGTTGTTCTCCTCTTGTTCCGCACTGAGATATGTGTTACAGCTACCTTTTTTCCATTACATATGTGGTTTCTTCTACATCTTGCACATGATGATTTTGATTTATAAATCGAGCATAGTGCCTAGGTCGATGATGTTTATTTTCGTTACCCTAGACGCTGGAGGAGCACCCTTGGGTGTGGCGGCCGCGTCTAGTTTTGAATGTTTGCTTGCTCCTTAGTACACACTGCAAAAGTGCATGATTCGTATCTAATGTTTCCCTCCATCGTGTTGGTAGACATGGACTTCCAAGCTAGGCGCAGGGCAGCCACTTGAAAGGTCCTAATGGCTAAGGGGGGGTGAATAACCTATTAAAAATTTCTACAACAACACTTAACAAATCAGTTAGACAATTATGAGGCAAAGCAAATGTCACGCTAGCCTACTAAAATTGCAAGTCATCTACCATAATTTTAGTTTATATAGTTTCTATTCACACAATAGCTATGTCACTACACTAAGTTAGTGTGCTCTCAAAGGCTAACTAAAGAGCCACACTAACCAAACCAACAAGCTCTCACAACTAACTACACTAAAGAGCTTGACAACTAGTTTGCGGTAATGTAAAGAGAGTGAGCAATTTGTTTATACCGCCGTGTCAAGGAGTGAACCAATCAATCACAAGAATGAATATCAATGAAGACCAATCACCTCGGAATCAAATGATGAACACAATGATTTTTTACCGAGGTTCACTTGCTTGCCGGCAAGCTAGTCCTCGTTGTGGCGATTCACTCACTTAGAGGTTCACGCGCTAATTCGCATCACACGCCAAACCCTCAATAGGGTGCCGCACAACCAACACAAGATGAGGATCACACAAGCCACGAGCAATTCACTAGAGTACCTTTTGGCTCTTCGTCGGGAAAGGTCAAGAACCCCTCACAATCACCACGATCAGAGCCAGAGACAATCACCAACCTTCGCTCGACGATCCTCGCTGCTCCAAGCCGTCTAGGTGGCGGCAACCACCAAGAGTAACAAGCGAATCCCGTAGCGAAACACGAACACCAAGTGCCTCTAGATACAAATACTCAAGCAATGCACTTGGATTCTCTCACAATCTCACAAAGATGATGAATCTATGATGCAGATGAGTGGGAGGGCTTTGGCTAAGCTCATAAGGTTGCTATGTCAATGCAAATGGCCAAAAAAGAGAGCTTGAGCCGGCCATGGGGCTTAAATAGAGAACCCCTCACAAATAGAGCCATTGGACTCCTCACTGTACCGAACATGGGGCGACTGGACGCACCGGTCAGATTGACCGGACGCTGGACCTCAGCGTCCGGTCATGCGATGTGTGCCACGTATCCCCTACTTCAAAAGCTGATCGCCCGATCTCAACGGTCATCAGCACATTTAAGTTGTTACCGGATGCGCTGCTTCGAAGTGACCGGACGCAGGACCTCAGCGTCCGGTCGTTTTCAGTAAGCATCTAGAAGCAAAAAATCATGATCCGATCGGACACACCTAGGGTCCGATCACTCAACATCATCATACATCATACTAATCGGACTCAGGCCCTGAGTGTCCGGTCATTTCTTGCTCTAGCGTCCGGTCATGAGACCGAAACCGCACGCTCACTGCTGCCACTGACCGAACGTGCCAGTCCTTCAGAGACCAGCGTCTGGTCACTTACAGTGATCACGTTCACCTGAGTTTAGGGTGCCGGTGGCACCATGGACTGTTCACACTCTACGGGCGGACACTCTACCGGTGAAGTTCCTAACCCTTGCTCAAATGTGCTAACCATCGAGTGTATCACCTTGTGCACATGTGTTAGCATATTTTCACAAACATTTTCAAGGGTGTTAGCACTCCACTAGATCCTAAATGCATATGCAATGAGTTAGAGCATCTAGTGGCACTTTGATAACCGTATTTCGATACGAGTTTCACCCCTCTTAATAGTACAACTATCGATCCTAAATGTGATCACACTCACTAAGTGTCTCGATCACTAAAACAAAATGGCTCCTACCATTTATACCTTTGCCTTGAGCCTTTTGTTTTTCTCTTTCTTCTTTTCAAGTCCAAGCACTTGATCATCACCATGGCATTGCCATCATCATGTCATGATATTTATTTGCTTCACCACTTGGAATGTGCTACCTATCTCATGATCACTTGATAAACTAGGTTAGCACTTAGGGTTTCATCAATTCACCAAAACCAAACTAGAGCTTTCAATCTTACCCCTTTTTGGTAATTGATGACAACCCTTATACAAAGATATGAATTGAAATTCAATTGAATCCATGTTACTTGTCCAAGCATATTTACCATGTGTAAAAGAATATGGACAAGTTTTATGAACCCTAAATGGTAGCAATTGCTCCCCCTACATATGTGATAAGAGTTTGGATTATAGCTTGCACATATGCTTAGATAGGAAATATAGGAGACAATGTCTACCAAATGATGCTAAGGTATAAAAGATGGACCTTTGAAACGTGATACCAATCGGAGTGCACCAATATACCATCCTTAGCACCATGATTTGCTCGATACCACTTGGAAATGAAATCACTAGATAACCTATGCATGCTAGTTTTTCATTTCATCATTCAAACCTACAACTAGCATACACCACACAAGCATGGATATTTAAATTTAAAACTTGTGCCATGCAAGCAAACATATGAAATGCACATTCAAATGCACCATAAAAGTTCATGAGCTTGCTCCCCCTACTTGTGTGCTCAAAATTTTAATTGATCTATTTTCTTTGTCATATCTCCCCCCATGTCAAATTCTCCCTTTTGTTGTCTTTTCACTATTTTAGTACACTAATATCTTTGTTTTTCTCCCCCTTTGTCATCAATGACCACAAAGGTTTAAAATGTAGATAGGTTGAGATTATCAATGTCAATCAATGGGGTGAAGATCATTTTCTGAAATTTGGTCCAATCTAGAATACTTGCCAAAGACATTTAACTCGGTTTGATCCAAGGACAAGCTTCTTCACACCTCCAAATAAGGGTTATCTTGTACCATGTTGAGTTAAACACTTAGAGCTCATTTTCTAGATCAAACACTAGGTTTACAAACCCACAAACATGTCATATGCTACCACTAGATCAAAATAAGCATAGAAGCAATAGTGGTACCATACAATCATCAAATTCATTTGATTTTCATGAATGAGTCTATTAAATATGAAAGATGTCTAGATGCACTAAACAAGTCCTTAGCAAGGATGTATGCCATGCCAATCAACTTTTACCTTGGGTTGCTCAAAGGAGAGGCATGTCATATGAGTGGGGGGGGGGTGCATCAACACATATTTGAGAAATCCAATATGTTCAACTCATTCCTTAGCTTGCAAAACCTTTTCTCATCCAATGGCTTGGTGAATATATCAGGAAGTTGATCTTCGGTGCCTACACTCTCAATGCAAACGTCCCCTTTTTGTTGGTGATCTCTTATGAAATGGTGGCAGACATCAATGTGCTTTGTTCTTGCATGTTGAACCGGATTGTTGGTTAACTTGATTGCACTCTCATTGTCACATAGCAAACTTTCTTGAACTTGATTCCAAAGTCACTCAAAGTGGCCTTCATCCAAAGTATTTGTGCACAACAACTACCGATGAATATGTATTCGGCTTCGACGATTGATAATGCAACACTATTTGCTTCTTTGATGACCATGAAATAAGTGATCTTCCCAACAATTGACATGTGCCCGAGGTGCTCTTCCTTTCAACCTTGCATCCCGCATAATCCGAGTCAGAGTAACCAACTAGCTCAAATTTTGCTCCTTTGGGATACCACAAACCAACATTGTGTGTATGCTTCAAGTACCTCAATATTCTCTTTGTAGCCTTCAAATGACTTTCTCTTGGAGAGGCTTGAAATCTTGCACACATGCATACACTAAACATGACATCCAGCCTTAATGCGGTCATATAGAGTAGGCTTCCAATCATAGACCGATATAATTTTTGATCCACCATATTGCCACTTGCATCACTATCCAAGTTGCCATTTGTTCCCATTGGTGTGCTAATGGCTTTGCTATCACTCATACCAAACTTCTTGATCATGTCTTTGATATACTTGCCTTAACTCATAAATGTACCATTCTTCAATTGCTTGATTTGAAGACCAAGGAAGTAACTTAACTCTCCAATCATGGACATCTCAAACTCATTAGCCATCATCTTTCCAAATTCTTCACAAAAGTCTTGATTGGTTGACCCAAATATGATGCCATCAACATAGATTTGCAATACAAATAAATCTTTTCCAATCTTCTTGATAAAAAGAGTGGTGTCAGCCTTGCCCATCATGAACCCTTTAGAGAGTAGGAAATCCCTTAATCTCTCATACCATGCTCTAGGTGCTTGCTTCAAGCCATACAATGCCTTCTTCAACTTGTACACATGGTCGGGCTTCTTATCATCTTCAAAGCCGAGAGGTTGCTCAACATATACTTCTTCATTGATGTAACCATTGAGAAATGCACTTTTGACATCCATTTGATAGAGTTTGATGTTGTGGGCACAAGCATAGTCTAGCAAGATTCTAATTGCTTCCAATCTAGCAACCGGGGCATATGTTTCTCCAAAGTCAAGACCTTCAACTTGTGTAAAGCCTTGTGCTACCAATCTTGCTTTGTTCCTTACTACTATCCCATCTTGATCTTGCTTGTTTCTAAAGACCCATTTGGTTCCAATCACATTGTGTCCCTTTGGTCTCTCCACTAATTCCCATACGTGATTTCTTGTGAAATTATTCAATTCTTCATGCATAGCATTCACCCAATCAACATCCTTCAATGCTTCATCTATCTTCTTTGGTTCAATGGATGACACAAATGAGAAATGCTCATAAAATGAAGCCAATCTTGATCTTGTCTGTACACCTCTAGAAATTTCACCAATTATAGTGTCCAACGGATGATCCCTTGTAATATTGGTTGGTTGGAGGATTGGAACTTGATTGCTTGCACTTGCTTGATCATTTGGTTAAGATGATGTACTAGCCATTTGATCTTGTTCATAGTTATGAGAGCCACTTATACTAGATTAAGTTGTATCATCTTGCACATGTTCACCTAAGTTTAGGGCGCTGGTCACTTACAGTGACCATGTTCACCTGAGTTTAGGGCGCTGGTGGCACCGTCGGACTGTTCACACTCTACGGGCGAACACTCCACCGGTGAAGTTCCTAACCCTTGCTCAAATATGCCAACCACCAAGTGTATCACCTTGTGCATATGTGTTAGCATATTTTCACAAATATTTTCAAGGGTGTTAGCACTCCACTAGATCCTAAATGCATATGCAATGAGTTAGAGCATCTAGTGGCACTTTGATAACCGCATTTCGATATGAGTTTCACCCCTCTTAATAGTACGGCTATCGATCCTAAATGTGATCACACTCACTAAGTGTCTCGATCCTAAATGTGATCACACTCACTAAGTGTCTCGATCACCAAAACAAAGTGGCTCCTACCATTTATACCTTTGCCTTGAGCCTTTTGTTTTTCTCTTTCTTTTTTTCAAGTCCAAGCACTTGATCATCACCATGGCATTGCCATCATCATGTCATGATCTTTATTTGCTTCACCACTTGGAATGTGCTACCTATCTCATGATCACTTGATAAACTAGGTTAGCACTTAGGATTTCATCAATTCACCAAAACCAAACTAGAGCTTTCAATCTCTCCCTTTTTGGTAATTGATGACAACCCTTACACAAAGATATGGATTGAAATTCAATTGAATCCATGTTGCTTGTCCAAGTATATTTACCATATGTAAAAGAATATGGACAAGTTTCATGAACCCCAAATAGTAGCAATTGCTCCCCCTACATATGTGCTAAGAGTTTGGATTGTAGCTTGCACATATGCTTAGATAGGAAATATAGGAGACAATGTCTACCAAATGATGCTAAGGTATAAAAGATGGACCTTTGAAGCGTGATACCAATCGGAGTGCACCAATATACCATCCTTAGCACCATGATTAGCTCGATACCACTTGGAAATGAAATCACTGGATAACCTATGCATGCTAGTTTTTCATTTCATCATTCAAACCTACAACTAGCATACACCACATAAGCATGGATATTTAAATTTAAAACTTGTGCCATGCAAGCAAACATATGAAATGCACATTCAAATGCACCATACAAGTTCATGAGCTTGCTCCCCCTACTTGTGTGCTCAAAATTTTAATTGATCCCTTTTCTTTGTCATATCTCTCCCCCTATGTCAAATTCTCCCCTTTGTTGTCTTTTCACTATTTTAGTACACTAATATCTTTGTTTTTCTCCCCCTTTGTCATCAATGACCACAAAGGTTCAAAATGTAGATAGGTTGAGATTATCAATGTCAATCAATGGGGTAAAGATCATTTTCCCAAATTTGGTCCAATCTAGAATACTTGCCAAAGATATTTAACAAGGTTTGATCCAAGGACAAGCTCTTCGCACCTCCAAATAAGGGTTATCTTGTACCATGTTGAGTTAAACACTTATAGCTCATTTTCTAGATCAAACACTAGGTTTACAAACCCACAAACATACTGATCAGACACACCCAGCGTCCAGTCATGCCCGATCGGACACACCTAGCGTCCGGTCACTCAACATCATCATACATCATACTGATCGGACTCAGGCCCTGAGTGTCTGGTCATTTCTTGCTCCAGCGTCCAGTCATAAGACCGAAACCGCACGCTCAGTACTGCCACTGATCGGACGCCAGTCCTTTAGAGATCAGTGTCTGGTCACTTACAGTGACCACGTTCACCTAGGTTTAGGGTGCCGGTGGCACCGTCGGACTGTTCACACTCTACGGGCAGACACTCCGCCGGTGAAGTTCCTAACCCTTGCTCAAATGTGCCAACCACCAAGTGTATCACCTTGTGCACATGTGTTAGCATATTTTCACAAACATTTTCAAGGGTGTTAGCACTCCAGTAGATCCTAAATGCATATGCAATGAGTTAGAGCATCTAGTGACACTTTGATAACCGTATTTTGATACGAGTTTCACCCCTCTTAATAGTACGGCTATCGATCCTAAATGTAATCACACTCACTAAGTGTCTCGATCACCAAAACAAGATGACTCCTACCATTTATACATTTGCCTTAAGCCTTTTGTTTTTCTCTTTCTTCTTTTCAAGTCCAAGCACTTGATCATCACCATGGCATTGCCATCATCATGTCATGATCTTCATTTGCTTCACCACTTGGAATGTGCTAACTATCTCATGATCACTTGATAAACTAGGTTAGCACTTAGGGTTTCATCAATTCACCAAAACCAAACTAGAGCTTTCACCACTGCTGTGGTAGTAGTAGTGGTTGCGTGTTTTTTCATGTGGTTTAGGAGATGAGCTAAGGATGCCCGCTCAGTGACCTATGGACCCATGGCAATGAGGGACCAACAGAGGATGAATAACCTAAGATACATTTATGAGTCTGATGATGTTCGTTGTGTCAACTTGCTTAGGATGAAGAGGGCACCTTTTTTCCAAATGTGTGACCTTTTTCGTTGTAGACAATTGGTCACTGACAGCATACATGTATCTATGGAAGAATAAGTTGCAATGTTCTTGCATGTTGTTAGTCACAATGAGAGGTTCAGGATTGTTGACCTGAGTTTTAGGAGGTCGGGAGATACTATTAGTAGGTTTTTTCAGAGGGTGTTGTATGCAGTAGGGGAGCTCATGAATGAATTAATTGTCCCACTTGCTACCAATGTCCATCCTAGGATCCTTGGGAGCAGAAGATGGTACCCGGTACCCCTATTTCAAGGTTGGTGTCCAATACTTTTTTCATGAGGTCATCATTAATTCACACATGTCTTAGTCCTGATCCCGAGGTCCCTACCCTCCTTTTATAGGCAGAGGGGGTAGGGTTACAATGAGGGTCATTGAGCCTGTGTGACACATTCACTCCCTAGCAACATATCACTCTTACTTTGTTGATGGCAGGGGATGGATGTGTCACAAGGCTTCATGGCTTTCATGATATTTGCTTCTCTTTGTAACTTTGGTTTGTATGGCACCAAAGTTTTGACTAAAGTACCACACATTCTTTGTACTAAGGCCTATAAAATTGATGATTGTGTTGTTACTTTTGCCTAATACTTCTATGTGTTTGGCCAATGATGCAAATTGAAAATTAAACTATGAGGAGGCTGCACTTAGTTTTTTCTATCATCTATGTGGTTCTCATGACTGTCATCAAACCATGGGACACATCCATTCCCAAGCAACAGTTGAGTCATACTTTGTTGATGGCTGAGATGGACGTGTCCCACGGTTCCATGCCTGTCATGATCTTGGTTTCCTACTTTCAGTTTATGTTTGCCTTGCAACCTCCTATGATTGAGTATCTAGAAATTATTGCATCATTTGATTAAGCTCTGGCCTCACTCATGTGATATGCTAATGATGAATCATCTCATCAGTGAGGCATTGTGGATCATCAATTTGGTCCCATCCAAACCGAAGATCACCAATGCCTCACTCATGTGCTATTTCTGGTTCTATGACATATTGAGGTTGCTGGAACTTTGATAATCTTGTCATGCTTATGATGATAATAGACCTGCCATGTAACCTAGAATACAATAACCTTATGACCTTGAGGTTGTGAGGAACTAGAACTTTTCTCTTATTCTAATTGGTTTCTTATGCTCCAAGCTCAAGGTCAATCGAGGACCAAATGTTATCTGAGGCCAATCTATTTGCCCTTCATTTGAAAACCATCTTATACTTGTTTGTCTTTATTGTTTGAAATGGCAAATGGCTTGGTATGTTGTCTACCGTGGCAGAGAGCCTAGGGTGTATGCAACCTGGGTGACATGCCATGCCCAGGTAACTAGTTTTAAAAACTTCTACTACAAGAGCTTCCCTAGCAAAGAAGAGGCAGTAGTAGAATCCTACATGGAGTTCAAGGGTTGTGAAGATGACAAAGTTTTTGTGAAGCCTGCTTCCACTGTCGTTTGCCAAACCATCTTGGCTATTTCTTATTTACATGGTTCAGTCTTTTCTGTTGTTGGTGCTCGTCTTTTATATTGTTAAATGTGGCAAGAACTGCCTATGATGATTAACCTATGACCATGTACTCATCAATTTACTTAGACCTTGTGAGGTACTAGGACCCATTTGATGATGACTAGTAGCTGTTTGGACTGTTGTATTATTTTGTAATATTTCTTATGCTCCAAGGTCTTAGTTGATGATGATAAAAATTAATCTAAGGCAATGTTTATGTTGTCATGCTTGTTCTGATGAAAATGGTGGTAACCTCACCAAAGTGATACATGGGTGCTCACACCTTGTGCCATGCTGCAAACCAAACACAAGTAGTAGGACCAGCTCATTCCTAAAATTAGTGCAAGCAGGCAACCAAACAAATTCACTGTCATCCAGTATCACTCCCAAAGTTGCAACTAAACACAACTAGGTGCATGGTTTTAGCCTGTCTCACTCCACCCAGGACTGGCCCTCCATCCTGGACCCCCTACCCCGGAGCAACCAATCACACCCTACATGTATGGGCCAATGTATGGGACATGATGGGGTGGTGGGTTTTCTTTTTCATCTTTGTCTTCTTACATGTATATACAGGGGGCGTTAAAACAATCATACATAACAAAATATATACTCCTTTCATTCTAAATTACAAATCACTTTAATTTTTTTGATATATCGAATTTGCTATGTATCTAGACCAATGTTATGTCTAGATACATAGCAAATTCTATTACCAAAAGAGTCAAAATGACGTATAATTTGGAATAGAGGGGTACATAACAAAAAATGTTTTGTGTTACAATACAAAAAACCTTCAAAACTAAAAAACACTGAATGTTTCAAAGAAAAAGGGAACAAAAATAATTAGCCTTAGGTCAATAATTTTCACTCTATTAATCTACTCCCTTCATTCCAAATTATAAGTCGCTTTGACTTTTTTGGTACATAGAATTTGCTATGTATCTAGCTTATATTATATCTAGATATATAGCAAAATGGATATACCAGAAAAGTCAAAACGATTTATAATTTGAAACGGATGGAGTAATTCTTAGGCTAGAAAAAGAATTATGATAATAATAGAAACGAAGGAGATAAGGAGATGCCATTAAAGATGGGGAACAAAATCAATTAGCCCTAAATCTATAACTTTCACTCGATCCATCTAATTCTTAGGCCATAAAGAAGAATCACAATAATAATAGGAACAAAGTAAGATACCACTAAGGCTAATCCTAAATAATATAGATATTATTGGAGACCAATTTGGAGGGAGACAAATAAACAAAGCATCAGTTATATTTAACTAGCTACTTAGAAGATATTGTGGGAATGGACTAGACGTTTGGTAAGCAAAAATAAAAAAGAACAAAAGAGAAGGAAAATAATAGAATGACTCATATTATTATATAAGATGCACTATTAGAGACTAATGTGGAGAAAGGACAAGAAATCAACGCATAGATAGCATCTACTACTACAGATTGAGATGCCACTGTTGCCACTTTCACTGCCGTAGAAGACATAAGCGACAGTGTGATACTTCTACCGTCGGATGGATCGATAGCGAGTCCTTGTAAGGAATGAAACCGACAGTTGAAACTTCTACCACCGACAGGTTAACAATAGATGCGACAGTGGTATTGGGTTGCATTTTCTTCGTCGCATGAAAATCCAGGCCGACTGGGATACGCGTTTTGGCCACCGACCCAAAACTAGTGTTTGGTCTATCAACGGTAAAATTCAGCGTGAGTGTTGAATGCCTCAAACTTCTAAGGCCGTGAAATCACCATCACTTCTGCCGCTTGTAGCCGAAGAGCCGTACCCACTGCTCTACATATTTTTCAAGCCTGGTGCCCTCTGAAACCACCCCTCTTCTTGATCCATCATCCACTTCTCTTCCAATCTACAAAGAAAATGTTGGACAACCCCATCGAGTTTTCAAGCAGCGAGTCGTACAGCAAGGATGACTTGCCAGCCCACCAGTCCTCCGAGGAGGAAATCTCCTCCGATGTCTAGAGAGCTTCTAATTATAGTCCTCCGTGGAGCTTTGAGAAGGAGGACCCAGAGGGGGAGGACGGCGACATTGCCTCCGCCGCCGCCGACTCCGACTCCGACTCCAACTTCGACTCGCCTCCTCCCAAGCAAGCGAGACAAGCATGCTCCTCTCACTCTGAAAGAGAGGATCATATTTAGATTAAGTAGTTTATAGTTAGTGTAAATAATTTTAATAGTTTAGGTTAGTTATTATGTTTTCGGATGAGTACAATCATATACTCGTCTAAATTGTATCTTTCTGTTAGATGTATATAATGAATCAGTGAAAAAATTCTATTCGCACAGATTTGATCTGTTTAATGCCACCTTTTTTATATGAAATGGAAAGCAAGTTCTTTCCAATAGTACTTCCAAAATGCCAGTGCACGGATTTGATCTCTTGACTTTTATTAGGTCCTGATATAGATAATGCTACGTGATGAATGTTTTTTTATTTTTCTGTATATATATGAATGAAAAGAAAAAAAAACTATCATGTATGGTCGCGGTTATTTCTAGGAGAATCTAATAGCAGTTTAATCGCTGACAATCACTGTATTATAGCGTTGGATTAGCATGGCAATAGTCGGCTTAATACAGATACTGTTTAACTTATCCCATGCCGTCTGTTCTTGCTGTCGATCAATCTGGACCGTTCGTTTGGCAACAAACCTAGAATCGCCCGGCCTGTTCCCAACTCCCCTCGGCCCCTGTCGGTGCCTTGGCGATAGTTCTACCAACTAAAAAACCCCAATATGAATCAATTAGTTCTCCCTACCTATTGCTTCATCTTCATTCTCCCCACCCATTGTTTCGTCTTCATTTTGACCCATTGCCTGTACTTGCCCTAGCTAGAGCACCTTGCATTGTCATCATGGACAACGCTCCATGAAGGTTAGATGGATTCGGTCACCCCCTATTTTTATTTGGTTCCAATTGGTTTTGGGTTCGATATCAGTTTTGTTCATATTAGGAATTTCTTCATTGCAACAGATGTCTTACTTCGAAAGAAGCCATTTCAATGCCAGCAACCTTGACTTTTGGTGGCTAGTGGTGGCACCAGAACCTAGATGATGTTGTTTGCTACTTGGGGATGGAGCATTCACCCGGACCGACTGTTGATTGATGAAGCCGTTGTTCGTCACCTTCTCGGACCACAAAATTTGACATGAATCATTGAAGACCCTATTTGTGGAGAGATTTTTGTGCTTTGCAGGACTGGACAGGAAGTAAACATATTTTATAGATATAATGTGGCCATGGACGGAGATACTGTCATCTTCGCTACGGTTCACTAGCTCTGGGTTTCACGATCGCATCAACCAATTGAGTACCTTAGCAACTGCTGACCCATCCGACATTAACTCTTTGAATTTATGAAACACTTATGTTAATGAAGTTTATATGTACTGATAAAGCCTTTGGATTAGTATGTATGAGTACTGCATAATCGTTGAACTATTACTTTGGTTGTACTGTTAATTAAATTAGTTGGTCTTGATTGTGGTCCACGTGTACACCTCTATATAAGCACAAATGATCCAAAACAGGCCTTCTTCTATAGGCGGATAGTACCCTAAACCGCCGGTGACACAATATTTCATCTTGGTAGGATTGCAAGGGTTTTCTAGGATGTTTTGGCACCTTGGCGGGAGGTAAAAGCGTAGACAAAAGACCTGGGCCTACCTCTTCATTCAGAGTGTGCAACACTTTGAACCCTGATTGCTCGATGGTTGCATCTAGCTCCAACTCCTCGCAGTGGTCGGCACCATCTCAGGGCGCCATCATGAGAAGAACACTGGCTTCTAGCGGAGGAGGCTACAACGGGAGGGGCTGCCCATCCCGTACCTTGTTGAGAACCACCCCTACGCATACTAGCCACCACTTATGTGTCACTACAGCTTGAAGACGCCTTAGTGGATTTCGTGGCATGATGAAAACCTAGGACATTGGTACCACAGATGCTGCTAGGAAAATTTAACTCGATTTCTTTCTTGTTCATTCTATTTTTGCAATGCAAATGCTGAAATCCTGATGTACTTATGGTAATTTGTTTTTCTGTAGTCCCACTTAGATTGCGGGTTCTATGAGTGGTACGATCCCCCATATGGAAAATATCTAAAGACTTTGATTTTGAATTTACGTAACAAGATTTGGGAGCTGAAGGTGGAGGCCAATGTTAGAACAAATGAAGAACACCTACAGGAAGTGGAAGAGATGCTATAGATTGAAGAAATGGCTAGGGTTCCAACGAAGATGAAGGAAGATTTCGTACCTTTAAGAAAGAAATGTGCTTGCTATTTTTCTCTCACCTATTTTATACTTACCTTAGTTCTTAGCATGTTCATTTTCAAGTTGCTTAGTTCACCACAGTAGATTCAAGTATCAATTTATGTGTCGGACTAAAATCTATCACTTTTGTACAACTATTGTTGAACTAAATGCAAGACGATTAACTAGGTGCTCAATTTATTGAACTGTAAATGCAAGTAGATCCAAGTATCAATTGATGTGTTGGAGGCATCCTACTTCCCTAGACACTTGGCCCTGGTATAGGGGAAACCATTTTATTGAACTGTATATACACTCCTACGGTCCTACCACACCTCCCTCCCATCCATTCTCCACTCTGCTACCATACTCTGCTTCACCCTGCTAGCGGCGGATGTAAGGCAGCTTCTCTTGTGCTCTCTACTCCTTCACCTCCAACCTTGCTAATGCACAAATCTTCAGCATGCCGTCCCTGCTTCTTTGCTCCATCCGGATCTAAGGTAACTAAACTAGATTCTATATTCTTTTGTATTCCTCTCTCGTGCTCTCTGCTCCTTCACCTCCAACCTAGCTATAGTAATTTTCTTGGATCTATAGATGAAAATGCATCTTCTCCTTTTGGAGTTTGTGGCTTTTTATCTCCGTGGAGTGCAGCTTGTGAGCCTTATTGTCCTCAGTATTGGTTCACTGAATCAATGCTTTGTGAACAAAGTCGATGAGCTAGATGGAAGTGTACCAATGGATGTGGATAGGGTTATAGTGGTCAAGGTTCGGGATGACATGGAGATTGTCAACGATCTTGTGGTGGTCGACCACGATCTGCAAGATCTTATGGAGATTCACAATGATCCCATGGAGATTGAATATGATTTGCATGGAGAATGATTAATTATGCCACCAATGATGTACATATGAAGGCCTTTTACCTTTTGCATAGTGTCAGCCTAATTAGTATCTGCATTTTAGCTTTCAGTATGCTTGTTAGCTTGGTAGTTTCGACCTACTTATTTGGTATGAATGTATGGAACTCAAGTTGGATTCCTTTCAATCCAAGTACTGGCATTGTGTTTTCCTTATGTTTTCTAAGTGCACAGTTTGGCTTTCTTTCAATGTAAATCTATGTGCCTTATTATTCACCATCAAACTCAAGTTGGCTTCCTTTCAATCTGAGTACTGGAATTATGCTTTTCTTAGTTTTCTAAGTGCGTAGTTTTGCTTTGTTTCAATGCCAAACATTAAAATTGTGTGCCTTATTGTTCATCACCGTATCATATGGCTATCTTTGGGTGGTAATAGGACCTAGCCACCGGTGATGGTACTGTACATTCATCGCCGCTTAGTTACAAAACTTCCAATCCCGCGTTTGAACCCTCCTGCGCGAAATTGATGAAATTTCGATTCCTGCATCATAAAAGTTATGTAGAGAGCAAGCAACCCCACCTCAACAACCCCTCACACCCCTCCCTCCCCCCACACACATAGCTTTTCTTGTCCTCATTACCGCTATTTGTCATCTCGCCGCTCCTGCTCATCACCACTGGTCAGCTCTTGCTCCATGCTGGTGCACATCGTTGGCTTGCCCGCACAAATCCACTGACGAATGAGCTTCTACTGTCACCGATATTGCCACTCATGCTCACCGCCGCCAGATCCAAAGGCAAGTGTAATAAGGCATTACTTGCATCGCCATCCCTTCATGGTAGGGCAGCCTCATCTCTTTGGCTAGTGGTGTCCTTCCATATAAAGGAGGCCCCCAACATGAGGAACGCAGTGGACAACCTCTCAAACGATGTGCTTGCCGACATCTTTCGCTATCTCCCTGCCCAGTCCTTGTGTTGCTGCAAGTGTGTCTATCGCTCCTAGAAGCACGTCATCTCTGACTCCTATCATCATAAAAAGCTTTTCCAGACTATCATCGGCTTCTTCTATGGCAGCTGGTGGAAGGGCAATCGCCACTTCACCGGCATCACCAGTGAACAACCCTCCTTGTCCTTCTTGCCCTTCCCCCTTTAAAAGTCCTAGTCTCAGATTACTGCAACGGCCTCGTCCATTACTGGTGTGTTGGGAATGATGGATTATGTCGCTATGTTGTCTGCAATCTGGCGACCCAAAAGTGACATGTACTACTACGTAGCATCCATTTTGTTGGTCAGGCTCGCTTAGGTTTCGACCCAACGTCCTCACACTTCCATGTGATTGAATGTGTAGAGGTGGAGGGTGCAGGCGTAGGTGTGGAGATATACTCATCTAAAACTACAGCATGGATCTTTAAGGAATCTGAATGGGGCAAGGGTATTGTACTACGTTCAAAATCGAGAAGTGTTTTTCTTAATGATTTTATGCACATGCTTGAGTACTCTCTAATAGTTGATGTGGATATGGAGGGAAAGACATGGAGGACAATTCATAAATCACATGGTGCTGAAATGTCCATCCATTAAGCTCAGGGTCACCTGTGTGTGTATTGTGCTAATTTTCACAATATGTCTTGGCTTTTAGTGTGGATACTTGAAGACTATGGTACTAATAACTAGAGATTGAAGCATGTTGTGGACACAGAGGAGCTGTTTGGACACATCAATATTAAAGTTGGTTCTGAGCTTTGTGATGCAGAGTACAGAGTGATTACCGTTCACCTAGAATGGAATTTCATTTTCGTTGTTGGGAATGATAGAACACTGATTGCATATGACATGGACTGCAGAAAGGTTCATGTCATCTATGCCCGTGTCATCCGCTTTTGTAGACCAAGAGGGCATTTCCATATGAACATACCTTACTATCTTCCTTATGTTCCCTCGTTCATGGAGTCATTAGTAGAGTAGTAAAGCTGCATTTGATGTATTTCATCGTCACGACAGTCTTTGTTCAGGTAGGGAGCTGTTTTCATTCTATGTATGTATAGGCCATTTTGGCTTGTTAACTAAAGGAATGGTATGTTCAATATTATTAATTCTGCTACTTTATTTAGGTTGCGATCAGAGATGAAGAAGAGGGGTTCCATGGTGCATTGGCTACCAATCCGAAGGATGCACTAATTATATTCATTTTGCCTTGCAAGCAGGAGTGCCACATAGGAGGAGCACAACTACGTCGTTTCGTTACGTAAGTCTATAGAGATCAGTAACTTTAGTATGCAATCTATGTACCGCTTGTGTTAGGACATCAATTGAGAAAGATGCTATGGTAGCATCCATTGTTATTATAAAATATACTCTTGTTTGTAAACATGATTTTTGGATGTAATGATGTATATCTATATGCTTTGTGTTCATTAAGCTATTAAGAACCTAGCTAAATTAGTAAATATTGTGAAACCTGATGAAATTCTATCACCATCGGATGTAAGCGTCGTTCATTGTTTTGTTATCACCAACCACCGGTGGTGGTGCAAACATCCAACACCGTCGCTATACGTATGATGCGGCACATCAAAAGTGTATATCACCACTGAATCATTTAGTAATCCGACATCGACTAAACGATGATCAAAGGTGGATCGTGGTGCAAGACGATGGTGATCATGACCTTTGTACTGACAGTTCATATGCTGAAGCGGCGGTGATGTTTACCTCTACATAGACGTCTCGACCGTCGAAGCGATAGTGAACCCACACCACAGACAGTCGGGTCGAAGTATAAGGTGACGGTGCTGGTGACCACTACACAGGTGGTTGATGTGCCCACACAACAGTGATGATAGCCTTGACATAGGAGGTTGATTTGCCAATATGGAGGTGTTGAGATCCGACACAGTCGGTTCCTGGCCATCCGTGATGGCTTCGACTATCACCGTCGAGTGAATACTACCGAGGCCAAAATTTGGCTACGATGAGGGGTTATGGCGTGGCTATGATAGGTCTAGATGTAGTAGTGATCATTAACTAGCTAATTTGAGTATTAAAGAGCAAAATTGAGTGGTACATTATGGGATGGCCATAACCCATAGAAATGTTGGATGAGGGAGGGTGGGTGAGGCACCCCCACACCCACCCACCCACTGCATCTATGTAAATAAAACTTTCTACCTTCACGGAGAAAAAAGAATGAGGAGTTGTCTATCATGATGTTTTCACGTGTTTTAGACCAAAGATAAGTTGGGTACATCTTATATATTGGAAATAAAAAAGGATTGGTTATGTTGGGGCTACTGGCTCACATTTTTTTTGACAAAATGGATTTACCTATCATCATTGCATCAACAAGGTGACTATATATAGGACAAATGAACAAAATAATAGGTCGAGCTTTATAAAGATAATACATTTCTCCTTATTTCTGTTTTTATCTGAGTTACAAGATATAGACCAAGTAGCTTATCAGGTGAAGTCTTGAAATATAACGATCTTTGGCCAGATAGCCCCTGAAGTTGGCTTGTTTCACGTCCTGCTATTTCCTTACGAGTTTGGCAGTGAGCCAAGAGGTAGCTTAGAGTTGCTTGCTGGAGACGCCCTTAGGGCACTCCTAATGTAAAAACTACCCGGTAGTTTCTATGACACAAGATACTACCCATGGAAACCATGCTTCACAACGTAGTATTTTGTAGAGGGTGCAGTAAAAAAATCAACCAATCATTCAGCTCTCCTCTCCCCTATTCCTCTAGATCATGTGCGGCGGTGTGTTTGTGGCCTGGGCAAGCATGATCCACGGGCCACAGCAAGCTGAGTATTACAAAAAATAGGAGAGGCCCACCAATCATGACGGAGAACATGGTGGCAATGGTGAGCCCTCCCTTGGTGTGGTGGCCATGGACAAGGCATGCGTCATACTAGATGTGGCAGAACTGCCCAAAATAACACGTTTTCGGAGGCACTCATCTTCCACTAGACACTAAGCACCTTGAAAGTGAGCTACATCAGACAGTTCCGTCGAGCACACCCCAAGGAAAAACTCAAAACAATCCACGTTTTACATCCAAAATCCAATAATGAGTACGAGCTTACAATACTTAGTCCATTTCATACAACAAGAGTTCTTGAAAATTATTTATTACAATACCAGAGTTCGGAGTGCAATAATTAAACAGTGGAATGAAAATAAACATCAAGCGGAAATGATATAAGGATCCGTTTGCGCCCACCAGAAGAATCCTTCACATAAGAGCTACTACTCAAGTTGCACCTACAACAGGGGTAAATAAACCCTGAGTACACAATGTACTCGCAAGACTTACCCGACTAATGGGAATAGTTTCCCGACTCTCAAGGATATGATAGGCAATATGGGTTTGCTGTTTTCTTTTTGTTTGCGGAAAGCATTACTAATAGTTCATCCTTATAGTCAAGTTTTATTAGCAGTCATGATTACTTCATTAACTAACCATTCTAGGTAAGCACCTATTCTACTTTCGAGCAAGGGTTGAGCAATCAGAACCATTTCACCATCTTTCATCTTCCAGTTCTTACTACAGTGCTAGACCATAGCCAAGTCGTACCGTCTCATGGAAATGGTGATTCGCAAACCAATGTATCCTAGCTGGGTACCCCGAAACACACGCCCCATTTATACCCCAGGCACAAACAAGACCAACCCATTCCACTCCTATCAAGGGGTCCAGATCCCCATCCAAACTTAGACTCTAGGCCCCCACACTTGAGACCCAGTCTCAGTATGGTGCTTAGACCTCCACCTTTCCCCACCTCTAATCAGTCGGTCCAGAAAGAGCCGCAACCTACGACAAGAGCGTAATGAGCCTTCTCGCTCCCATAAGCAAGTATGTGCTCAGGATAATAAGTCTGTGACCAGACTACCATCCATAGCAGCGGACGGTCCTTAATCGACGTGAACATCGAAAATAGTGTAACCAAGCTAAGCCCCGTTGGCCACGGGACATAACCTGTTATACCCACCAATACCCATACTATATCCCTGCCCTATCTCCATTTTTCCTTTCACTCTTTTTATTATGAGAGTAATTATAATAATCACCTATTGTGAGTAACGGCAGGTTACTCACTATCGACAGAATATCATCTGTAGTCCTTCGAGGGGTATCCCACGAAGGTAGATTGATCGGCAAAGAAGCGTGTAATCAAAAACAAGAAGGCAACATAGACACATGAGTTAGACAGGTTCAGGCCATCAGTATGATGTAATACCCAACTCCTATGGTGTATTGGTTTGTATTGGCTATCGTATAATATTGCGTGAGTTTGGAGGGGGTCCCTGCTCGCCTTATATAGTCCAGGGGCAGGGTTATAAGTCGGTTAGATATGAGAGATAACCAGAAAGTAATAATAGATTATAGGAATCTTGGGATGATACGTATCCTAACAGATCTCGTAGTATCTTCAGGATACCTTCTCGGTGTCTTGCGGGAGGCATCGAGCAGAGTCGTACCCCACAAGGCTTTGTCTTGTGGGCTAGGCCACCCCTGGGGGCGCAACCCATGTGGTCTACCATGGGTATCTGGGGTCGTACCCCCCATAGCTAGTCCTTGAGCGCTTGTACCCATTGTGCAACGCCGTCTTGAGCTTGTCCGAGTAGGTGCAACCAAAGCCGAGCAGCCAAACTCATGGTCCGACCACCGTGATGAGTTGTTGAGCAGTTGTGAGCAGTCGTCGAGCAGTGTGAACCATCATCGAGCAGCGTGAGCCATCGCCGAGCAGCGTGAACCATCGCCGAGCAGCGTGACCCAAGTATGACTTGCCATAAGAGTGTAAGGAGCTCAAGTTCAGAAACAAAAATTTGTTCATAGTGGACCAAGTGTGCCCACTTAGAGTCTGACCACGAGAAAGGGAGATAGTCTTCTTTAGCTTCAAGAGGTGTGGAGTCTTTTAGAATAAAGCAAACACACTCACTGCGAGGTGAAGTGTGCCCACTTAGTCCCCGAGCCTGACAGTAGATGACGTAGTCATATGGTGCCAGGGTCCAAAGTAGAAAAATAGTAAAAGACCAGCTGAGCAGGCAACTAGTCCCTGGGCGTAGCCCCAAAATGAGAAAAAGCACATTCACTATAAGGTGAAGTGTGCCCACTTAGTCCCTGAGCCTGACAGTAGGTGATGTGGTCACGTGGTGCTAGGGTCAGAAATAGTAGTCAACTAAAGAAAAACCCAAATGCAGTGAGGAACCAAGACATAATGTTGACGCAGTCCCCAAGCCACAAGAGGAAACCTTGGAAAAAACAGAATCATGGAGAAAACACCGGAGTAATGGCTGTACAATAGTAATTACTGAGCCATAACGGTTGGTAGAGATGTCGGTGAATATTTGGCGAGCCGTGACAAATTACAGAGATAAATTGGCGATACAGGCCGGGGTTGCATGAAGGCCTAGGTAACGGCCCACCTTGCTATTGCGGAGAATTCGGAGAAGCGCAAATCACAGGAACGGTTTCCCAAAAACCCTTGAATGCGAAAAGGTGGGGGCAATGCTTTATAACTGCGCCACCGCACCCGTGCTCCCACCTTTGCCACTTCATCTTCCTCCTTAGCCCTCGCATTTGTAGATTCGCATCCACACTTGCTTCCACCGCCAAACCCTAACCAGATCTGAGAGATGGCGCTAAAGAAGGGAGCTGTGAAACTGAAGAAGACGAGCCTCAAGAAGGCGAGCGCCGAAGCTCGGCATGACGAAGAGTGGGTGCCATCGTGAATGGGAGAGGTGGAGCTCAACAGTTTGGTGGAGGCGGGCATTCTTCCTAACCACGCTACCGCTGGATGGCGGCCGGCCCTCGGTGAGCCCTTCCCAATGCCTCATATTGATGAAGTGGTGGTATTTGAGGATTATTTCTGGCGCGGGTTGGGATTTCCTGTTCATCCATTCCTGAGGGATCTGTTGGAGTTCTGGGTGGTTAGTCTGTGCAATCTCCACCCAAATACCATTTTGCACATCTCGATCTTCATCCATTTCTATGAGGCGTATCTCAGAATCCTTCCCCACTTTAGCTTCTTCCATCACCTGTTTTGGTTGAAGAAGAGAGGCGGTGGTGGTTCCAAGGTGGTCGGCGGAGTGTACCTTCAGCTATGTGATGCAATGGTAGGCGAGTACCTTACTGTGCCACTGAACACGTCACTAAAGGGGTGGAATGCCAGGTGGTTCTACATGAAGCAGTGCCACCCTACCGTTCGCTGCAACACCGACCACATCCCGGAGAGCCTAAAGAGCTAGTCGGAGATGCCAAGCAGCGCTAACATCGAGCAAGTGAGGGAGCTCCTTGGCTTAATAAAGGTCATGAAGACCAACGGTGGATTGGTGGTGGTGAGCTTTATAGTACGCCACGTTCAGCCCTGCAAGGAGAGGGCTCACGTGGCCTTTGATTTCAAGGGGGAGACCGATGGCACCTGGGAGAGGACGGAGATGCTGTCGAGGGACATAGTGCAAGAGCGGGCTACCGAGCTGTTTGCTCCATTTGCCTCGTTCAACTTGCTAGGGTAGATGAGACCCTTTCGCTGCAAAAATCTGCCTCCTCAGGTAAATATCTCAATTGTGTGTTCCTGATGCTTTTTATCTTCTGTCATTGCCGAGCAGTGGACTGATTCACTTATGCAAAGATCCATTCGCAGGAAAGAGTAATGTACTTCTCAGGCATGTCGAGGGGCGATTGGCCGTAGGCGGTAGATGCTCGACCACCGACGCAGCCTGAGGAGGAAACTGTTAGCATCTCGTCGAAGAGTCCATCCCCGGTGTTGGAGAAAATCTAGGGGAAGAGGGCAGCGGTAGACGAGCCAGCCTAGAAGAAGAGAAAGGTGGCAGGTGCCGCTCCCCTCAAGCCAGGCGACATCTCGCTTGACGATGACCAGACCACTCAAACACGAAGGACCATGGTGTTCTAGTGGTCGAATGACGATGAAGTTCTAGTTGCTCCTCCACTGAGCACAAAGGCGCCTCCACGTAGCCCGCATGTGTGGAGGAACGATCAAGGGGAGGGGAGGAAGTTCCCCAACAATAGGCGACATGAGTCCCTGAGCAACAAGCAAGGGGAGCCCTAGAGCGGCGGGTGGAGGAAGTCCTCGAGCAGTAGGCGAGGGGAGCCCCGGAGCGGCGGGCGGAGGAAGTCCCCGAGCAGCAAGCAAGGGGAGCCCTAGAGCAGCGGGTGGAGGAAAGGCCAATGGCAGAGACCACGGGACCTTCACCCCAAGACGTAGGCATCGACCCCAAGGCCGCGGCTGGGGGCTCAGGTAGGCAGCGCCAGTTCAAAAAAATATACCGGAAAACCGCCGCATAAGTAACCTTGTCTTGGAGTTATTTGGTTGTCATTTCCTTATCCTTTTTCGGCAATTGACGAGCTGATCTGATGCAGAGCGAGGTGTACGGAGGATCTAGCCCCACCCGTCCAAATTGACGAGCAGCCGAAGGCTGGCCCCAGGGCAGAGGAGATGCCGGTGGACCCCATCCTGGAGTCCCTAGGTGCTCGGTAGCCTACAGAGGAGTCAACCATCGCTGCTAGCTAGCTTGGTAGCGGCAAACAGTTGGCGCCGGTGGCAGACGGTTCGGCGATGATGCTCGGGGCAACAGTGGCCACCGCTGGGTCTTCAGCGGCGAATGCAAGAGATGCCGGTGTCACGCCTGAGTCTGGGGTGGCGAAGCCGGTGGTGCTCGAGGAGTAGCCAGCGCCTCCCAAGGCAACACAGGGTGTGGTTGGACCGGCTGTCTAGCCACAGAGCCCCCCGGTGGTGCCTCTAGCCATGGCAGAGGAGGACAAGGTGGAAGAGATTGAACACAAGGAATCTCGACCCCAGGCTGTCCGAATCCACCGTAGACGCAGCGACAAGGTGGTGGTCGTTGAGGAGGAGGACACCACCAGGGAGCTGAAGAGACTGGAGTCTGCCCTCTCCAGAGTGATGAGACAAATCAAGGTTTGTACTGCATCTGTAATGTTCATCTTTGACATTGGAGATTGTTCTTCTTCATGATCTTGGCGTTTATGTAGGGGATAACTCAGACTATCGAGCAGCGGTGCCAGCTGATAAAGAGGATGGAGCCCCTCGCTGAGGAGAATGAAAAACTTAAAGAGGCAATGAACCTTATGGAGAGAAACATCCAGAGGGCCCAACGCGAGCGAGACCTTGCAGAGTCCAACATGCGGGACCTAGAATACCAGAAGGGCGTCCTGTCTGATCAGCGGGCGACTGTGTCCGAGCAGCTACATGGCAAGTCTGAGCAACTGTCGTGTGCTTCCGAGCAACTAGAGCGGAAGTCTGAGCAGCTCAGGAATGTATCCAAGCAGAAAGCAGGTGTGGCGTATCGGCGAATGTGCTCTGTATAGTTGAAGAGCTATATTTTTGGTGATGACTGTTGTGCTTGTAGAGCAAGATACGGAGCTCGGCCAGCTGCACCAAGCCATCGAACAACTCCGAGAGAAGGCGAAGGAGATAGGGCGAGCAGACAAACTGGCCAAGGAGCTGAACAGTGAGTACTTCCTGGTCGGAGTTACTGCTGAAGTAGTTTCCTTGCTTGATGGAACCTTATAATGCTTGCAGACTACCATTAGAGGGTCAAGGCACAATTTGATGTGCTGGTGCAGGAAGCCAGGACCCAAAGGGAGAAGTTCAACGCCATAGTCACCGGAGTCAAACCGGTGCTCGACTGTGTCGACCTAGAGGCGGCTCCCCAGCTCGACGGTAGGCCGCCACGTTCGAACACCGTCATCAAGAGGTGCAAGGCGGCGTGGGAGAACTTCAAGAGCTTCAACCGTGATGCTGTTGTTACCACCATTACTCATGCCCTTGTGGTGGTTCGGTCCCACTACCTAGCCGTGGACCTTCAGGCAATAGGAGCCAGATTTGTCGAAGGAATGGGCGAGGCGGAGCACCAGCAGCTAGAGGATGAGGTGGAGGACATGGCGAAGAAGCTAGCCAGCGACATCGACCTGTTCGGCGAGATGGAGGGCGATGGCGAAGCTCAGTGATCTGCTCAGAGAGTATGCTCTGTAACATCTAGAGAGGGTAATTAGAGTGCGCGAGAGCGCAGAAAACATTTATGTATGTGTATAAATGTTATAAAGTGCATGTTTATGCAGTTTGCTGGTATTTGTGGTGAAGAATCGTTGTAGTAATAACCCTAACACAATTATACATAGTATAAGTAGCGTTCGAGCAGTTAGTTCGTTACTGAACTCTTTGGCCTTAGCTAGCCCATAGTCCATAACGTCGAGCGTGGAGCCGGTGCACGTGTAGGAGGAACAGGCATCACCAAGGAACCGCAACCGACCACCCATAACGCAGAGCGCGGAGCCCATAGCATGTGTAGGAAGAGATCGGAGACTAGGTCTTCTCCATAGAGGGTAGAGCAGAACATGTGTTGCTTGGCGGTTGGTAAAATAACTTGGAGATAAACGTAGTATAAATGGCGTCTGAGCAGTTATTTCTTTACTAAGCTCTCGACCTTGACTAGCCCATAGTCCATAACATCGAGCGTGGAGCCTGTGCACGTGTAGGAGGAATAGGCGTCACCAAGGAACCACAACCAACCACCCATAACGCAGAGCATAGAGCCCATAGCACGTGTAGGGAGAGATCAGAGACTGGGTCTTCTCCATAGAGAACAGAACAGAACGTATGTTGCTCATTGATTGGCAAAATATCATGGAGATTTGGAGAAAAGTGTTTGGCGTTTTGGAGAAACATATTTGGCGTAATACGTTAGAGATTTGGAGAAACATGATTGGCGATTTGGAGAAACTCGTTCAGCGAAATACATTGGAGATTTGGAGAAACGTGATTGGCGATTTGGAGAAACTCGTTCGGCAAAATACATTGGAGATTTGGAGATTTCATATTGGAGTTTGTTATGGAGTGGCTTAGAGCTCGGTGATCGTAAGTGGAGATTAAACCATAATGGAGAAATAATGGAGACAAATTATGGCGACAATAACTTTATTCATCATGGAGCGGAGAATACATATCTGGAGCGTTTCAAGGATAGAAACGTATAAGGTGCTCGATGTGCCATGAGTTTGGGACATCAATTCTATCTAAGTCACATAGGCGATAAGACCCTAGTCAGGTAACCTCTTTGACAACGTAAGGCCCTTCCCAGGGGGAGGAGAGCTTGTGCATCCCTTTGATTTTTTGTTTTCTACGGAGAACGAGGTCACCGACAGCAAATGAATGACCTTTAATGTTGCGATTGTAGTACCTTCGCAAGCCTTCTAGATATTTGACTATGCAGACATAGGTGATTAGGCATTCTTCCTTGGCCCTATCGACGTCCTCTGTCCGAACAGCTGTGGCTTGCTCTTCATCATAATTTTCCACCCTAGGTGCTCGAAAGGCAATATCCGCTGGTAGTATGGCTTCTGAGCCATAGACCAAGAAATATGGAGACACCCCGGTGCTACGACTAGCTTGAGTACATAGTCCCCAGACCACAACTGGTAGCTCTTTGAGCCATCTACTCGGATGCTTTTCTTCTTTCTGATATAGCCTCTTTTTGAGGGTATCAAGGATCATGCCATTCGCTCGTTTGACCTGGTCGTTGGCTCTAGGATGGGCAACAGAGACGTATTTGACGGAGATGCATCGGTCTTCGCAGAAGTCTCAAAAATGATGGCCAGTAAATGTAGTTCTGAGGTTGGTGATAATGCTATTCAGGAGACCGAATATGTGGATGATATCTTCGAAGAGCTCGACTGCTTTCTTTGTAGTAGCTGAGACGAGCGGTTTATACTCGATCTACTTGGAGAACTTGTCGATGGCGATGTATACGTACCGAAAACCACCTGGCGCTGGCTTGAAAGGCCCAATCATATCTAGTTCCCAGCATGCGAAGGGCCAGGAAGCTGGGATGGTCTGCAGCTCTTGTGTCGGCATGTGTATTTACTTAGCGAAAAATTAGCATCCTTCACAATGTCAGATGAGGTCTTCTGCATCGAAGATGGCCGTGGGTTAGTAAAAACCAGCTTAGAAAGGTTTCTCGAGCCCGCGTGGTTGCCGCGGGAACCCGAGTGGATTTTGAGAAGTAGCTTCACTCCCTCTTCTTGGGTGATGCATTTCTACAGTATCCCTTGCTTGGCACTTTTCCTCATTAAGTTGCCGTCCACCAGCATGTAATGCTTGCTTTGATGGATTAGGCATTCGGTTTCAGTCTTGTCAGTGAGCACTTCGGCACTGGTGAGGTACTTGATGAACTGTTCCCTCCAATCGGCGGCTGGCGAAGGTACCGTAAGTGTGACAGAACCGCCCAATTTATATAAGATCAAGTACGGCTGTCCCCGCTAACACGTTGACACGCGCATACTTTCACTTATATAAACCCGGTAGTGCGCCGAGTGTCTCTAAGACCTCGGTAAATCAACATCACAACCAAGATCGCGTGATTAAGCAAATACATATCACATACACAGAGTTGCAGTGGAAATAATATTACAAATGAGTTTGCAAATAATAGTACAAGTTTGGATTTCAAAACCGATTAGTAAAAACAACATAGCTTTCAAATAATTACATTAATATAAGTTCCAAATACATTGCTAGCATAAGTGACACCCTCAGATAAAAGTATATAGATGAGATATAACATAGAGTCACCGAGCCCACCGGCGGTTAGCCACCAACTTCAGCAGGCCAAAACCTCACCTACAACATGGTGGGATAAACCCTGAGTACTCAAATGTACTCAGCTAGACTTACCGGTCATAAACCAGAAATAAAATTGACTCCAAGGAGTATGCAAGGCTTTATAAGTGGAGGTAGCTTGATAATATTTTGCATAAAAAGCGATTAACTCAATTATACAATTATAATTCTGTCATCAAGTTAATTATAACTATCCATCTCTAGATTAGCAACTATCCTATGCCAAACATGTGGTATATCTTTTTAGAGCATACAATAGTAACCATAGCAGGTGTAGTAATTCCATATTTATCCGAACCATCAACTTCCATAATACAATTACTACGATGTTGGTACTAGCCAAGTTTCTCACTATCCGGGAGAGACGGCGATTCGAATCGATTTCAACCAGCTGGGAATTTATTTCTAACACAAACCCAGGTCTACCAGCCACGGTAGCCTTAGGTCACCTTTGGTACAACTCAAGTACACATTTCACGGGTTCGCCCAGCGCCGCACAATCAGGGACAACCAAATGCCAGGATGTTCAGGCCTAGCCTACCCTTGGGCTCAGTCTGGCTCCCCGCACATCCTTACTACCATCCAGAGTGCGCACTCTTACAGAGCAGGGCCTGGCCTAAGTTGAGCTACTCGGCTTCATGATCGAAATGAGTTATCCGGCTAGCTAAGTGATAGGCATGCGTTCAATCTTGTCAAACAGCGCCAACAACGGTACGGTCCTTAATTGGCACAAACGGAATCACATGAGTCAACCTACACATAGACTCCGCCCGCCTCGATTTACATTACCCTATGGTTCTTTTCCACGATAGCAAATAGAGCCAACCGTGCTTTGGTATCCACCTATATCTCGTAGGTGACAGGAAATCACCCGACTTCTACCGGTCTAAGTAGGGCTAAGCATATATTCGATCCTAGACCTACACAGGGTTAAGGTGTATATATCTGGACAAGGTAGTTCCATGCATCAAGTGTTTCTAGACAACTCTTATAACCTAATGCATCAATAATAAAGGACTCAAGTAGTATTTTGTAGAACACTGGGAGACTTAGAATGCTTCGGGGCTTGCCTAGAATCCAATACTAGGTCAGTGTTTGTTAGATGACACTCGCTTGATGAGTATCTCCTGTTCAAGCATGTACTCCAGGGATCCTTCCATCTTTGGGAAAAGTCCACCATACACCGTCTTCGGGTTCGGTTCCAACCTCACGTCCTTCACGTGGTTCATCTAGCGTACCTAGATGAGATGCAAGATGCAAGTGCATGAATGTGATGAATGGTAACACAAGACACACCACATAAGCATTCAAGACAAACACAAGATTATGCAAGACATAGACATCAATAGCTATTTAACTAACATCACACAACTAACTATAGAGAGCAAGAACATCAAGCATGACACAAGTTTAACGAGGTCACAAGTATCATAACTTGACCATCAACAAGGGCATAAGCCACACTTAGCAACACATGGAGTAAACAACCACAACTAGCATATGTTTATTTCTGGACTGGAAACAATAGCTTCATGTTTGGATCATAACTAGAGTTATACAAATCCAATAGCCATGCAACAAGACATTCTGGAAAGCTTATGAAATTTTCTACAATTCATCTTTAATCATCCCAGCATGATTCCCAAGTGAAAAAGGTCAAATAGTCACATTTATCAAATCTGGTCCAGAAATTCTAGAGAACTACAATTTCTGAAGACCAACTTAGAACAGTCATAACTCACAAAATATTTGGCCAAATGCCATGAAAATTTAACACAAGATGTTCAAGTTAGTTATCTACAACTTTCTTATTATCATCTTAAGATGATTCTACAGATAACAAGGCCAATTCATCCAATAATTGCATCTCTGTCTAAAACATGGACAAAAACTGACATGTCACTTGAAACAGCTACAAATGGAGTTATACATGTCCAATAAATGTCGTTCTAGACTTTTTAGAAAGCTTAGAAAATTCTAAACAACTTTGTTATAAACACCTAAAGCTAATTCTACTATTAAGAAGGCCCCACAGTAAGAACAAGGAAACCCTCTCTGGGTTTGGGCAGAAACAACCACAGAGATTTAAGCAAGTATAACTCAAGATCTACTTAACCACAAATCATAATATTTAACTTTTTGGAAATAATAAGAAAAGTAATACAACTCATGTATTATCATAAAGTCATGATTCATAACTTAACTGAGCCAATTAATTCAAACATGCAGAACTATTCAGAATAGGAGCAAAGCAATACAGGGAATTTGTTATTTTTATAACTCTTAAAATATAAATCCTAAACTCCTGAAATTTTTACCAGACAACAACAATTACCTGATGAGAACTCCATAAAAATTTCAGATTTATTTGAGCAAAACAACTACAGTTATAAAAAAGACAAGACACAAGTAGTATTACAAACCTAACTGCATAAATTGATTTTTACAGCAAAAACTTTAAACTAAATCATGCCATATTATAGATCTAGTGCATATATAATTTTACAAGGATTCCAAAAAGTCCTCATTTTCTATTTTTGGATTTTTCTACGATTTACTACGATTTTTCAAAGATGATCATCCAAATCTGTCAAGATCAAAGAAAGGAATGTAAAACTTGCATTGGGGTCCCTGCGGAAAAATATAAATCAAACGTCAGCGAAGAGGTCCTTCAGGCACTATTTAAATGAGTCTATGGTTTCGCACTTGGTCCCCTCACTTTTCCCCTTATTGCTACACGAGGTCCTTCTTCTTCCTCCATGAGACAGGGACAGGGCAGCAGCCAGCTGGGAGGATGGAGGGCTCGGCCAGCGGGGCAGCGGCCGGCGGAGGCAAGGAGGGGACGCGCTGGGGTTTGGCCACGGACAACCGTGGCCGCGCCTGGCCTTGGCCGGCCAAGCTGCAGGCAGTAGCAGCGCAGCAGCTGAGCAGTGCCAGGACGGCACTGCCGGCAGCGGCAACCTCGACAACAGCATGCGCACGGTGGGTCTCGGCTCCGACTAGGGCTTGGAGAGGCAGTCGCAGAGCCGTAGGAATACTCGGTGGTGGTGTTGGAGGGGCTGCAGGAGAGGGAGCAGTGGCGGCAAGGAAGTTTAGCGGCGGCGGCCATGGCGGCCGTGCTCTAGCACGCGCGCGCAGGCGCGAGGTCGGAGCGAGACAGAGAGAAGGGGCGGGTGAGGGAAGGGAAGCTCTGGCACTAGGTTATGGAGGAGCAGGGTGCGAGGCGGCATGTGGCACTAAGGTAGGACACGTGTCGGCCATGGCGGGGCGCGCTCTGGTGCATGGCGGCCACGCAGGCAAACTGTCGAGCACGTGGCGAGCGTCGGAGTGGACACGGTGGGGATCCGATTTGGGCCACTTCCGGGCCGAATCAGATAGTGGGCCAAAAATGAAGTTTGCTCAACTCTGATTACTCTCCAATTTTGATTAAGGCTGCATGGTCATTAGATCTCTTCATCAGCGGGTAATTAAGCCACAAACTGCTAGTGTCAGCGTATTACCAGTGACAAGCAAATATTCAAATTGATGGTGAAAACGAGGTCAAACTGGTGTCATCTTTTTACATGCTCTTCTCCATGAACTTAGCTCCAACTCTTATTTTGGGGTCAAGTCAAGTTACTTAACGAAATTTGGAGAACGCGGAATGCCAATGTCGTTGCTTAGTGAAACTCTAGACTTAGAATATTTCTAAGTCCGAAAATAGCCGTTGATTCAATCTTCGAGCCTCTGTTTGACTTTGTTCCAAGTTTATCTAGCTCTTGGTCCAAAAACAAAGTTTGTTCTACTCCACTCAAGCTTCAACTTTTATTTAAGGTGTAACTCTATGCAAGCACTGTAAGTGATTGGTCAACATGGGTCAAAGTAGCCTCACGGTAAAGCTCAAATCCGAGTTTTAGATCGATTGAGGCATTTTCTTGACCTTTGTTCAACACGAACCCTTCATGACTTTTGTTGTAGATTTCAATTAGAGTCATTTGGGCAAGGTATCAAGGTTCGGTTGACGATCTATAATTCCATTCACTTAATAAAGCCATCCAAGAAAGATTATAACTTATCATTTCATGTGACTTTTTTATTCCAAACTTCACGAAGCTTTTCCAATCATCCATGTGGGTGGAAATTGATGTGGGGCACATGAAAGAAGCACCTTCAACATTACTTAGGTATATATCTGAAACGGGCCAATATGCACGCAAAGGCGTGTTGCTCAAGTTTAAGTTGGAGCTCGCTCTTGTAGATTTGATCTTGACACCTTCATCACCACTTAACATGTTATGTTTGAGCTCAAACCCATTGCTTAACGGGTGACAAACACCTAGGGTGTTACAGTAAGTACCAGCTGCTCGGCGAGGGGAACTTCCTAAATTTCCTTATCTTCTTTAATGGATGGCGCCAGAAGATCTTGAACGAAGACCCCTAGCGAAATCGTGGCTTGAGAGGAGCCTAACTTGGATAGGTGGTCGATGAGCTGATTTTGATCATGTACCACATGGTGGTACTTGATACCGTAGAACTTCCCTTCAAGCTTCCTGATTTCGACGCAGTATGCATCCATCTTCTCACTGGAGTAGGACTAGTCTTTATTGAGCTAGTTGATGACCAGCGTGGAGTCCCCGTATACCATGATGCATTTAACACCGAGCTCAATGGCTATATAGAGTCCATGGAGACATGCTTCATATTCGGTGGCATTGTTGGAAGCCAGAAAATGTATCCAGAGAATGTATTGGAGCTTATCCTTGGTCGGCGTGATGAACAGAATGCTTGCACCAGCACCATTGATGTTGAGAGCGCTGTCAAAGTACATCACCTAGTGCTCGGGGCAAGTAGCGGCGATGGGCTCTTGAATCTCGGTCCACTCAGCAACAAAATTAGCAAGCACCTGAGACTTGATGGTAGGCATGCTTCTAAATTCGATGGAGTAAGTGCCGAGCTCGATAGCCCACTTGATGATGCGGGCATTGGCCTCTTTGTTGCGAAGAATGTCCCCTAGAGGGAACTCGGTGACCACAATGATCTTGTAATACTCGAAGTAGTGGTAGAGCTTGCATGACATAATCAGGATGGTGTATAGCAGCTTTTGGACCTGAGGATAATGAGTCTTGAGCTCGTTAAGAACCTCGCTGATGAAGTATATCGAACATTGCACCTTATAGGCATGCCTGGCCTCCTCGTGTTCGACCATAATGGCTGTGCTGACGACACGAGAAGTAGCGGCGATGTAGATTAGGAGAGTTTTGTTTGGCCATGGCGCCATCATGATTGGAGGCTTTGTTAGGAACAACTTGAGCTACTTGAAAGCTATGTCTGCCTCCTCCAACCAGGAAAGCACTCGAAGGCCTTGAGGAGTTTGAAGAACGGTAGCCCTTTTTCGCCGAGGCACGATATTAAGTGGCTTAAAGTAGCCATGCAGCCTGTAAGCTTCTATATATCCTTGATGCATGTTGGTCATTTCATGTTGGTGATGGCAGAGACCTTGTCGGGGTTGGGTTCAATGCCTCGTGCGCTAACGATGTAGCCTAGGAGTATACCAGATGGAACTCCAAAGATGCACTTTGAAGGGTTTAGCTTCCATTGATACCTTTTCAGGTTGGCGAACATTTCTTCGAGGTCGGCAATAAGATCATCGGCATGGTCTTAGACTTGATGACCACATCATCGATGTAAGCTTCGATGTTGCTGGCCTGATCTATTGATCGAGGCACATCTAGGATAGCCCTTTGATATGTCACCCCATCATTCTTGAGTCCGAAGGACATGGTGGTGTAGCAGTACATACCGAAGGATGTGATGAATGATGTCTTGATCTAGTCTTCTTCCTTGAGGGAGATCTGGTGATAGCAGGATTAACAATCAAGGAAGGAGAGCAGTTCGCAGCTAGTGGTGGAGTCTACAACCTCATCTATCCGAGGTAGACCAAAGGGGTCTTTAGGGCAATGTTTGTTACGATCAGTGTAGTCAACACACATTCTCTATTCTGTATTCTTTTTTGAACGAGAACAAGGGTTTGCTAACCATTTAGGATGATACACTTCTTTTATGAATCTGGCAGCTAGGAGCCATTTTATTTCTACCCTAATAGCCTCCTTCTTGTCTGGCGCAAATCGGTAGAGTTTCTGCTTGATCGGTTTGGCGGTCAACGAGACATTCAAGGAGTGCTCGATCTTCTCCCGTGGTACCCCCAGCATGTCTGTAGGTTTCCAAGCAAACACGTTGGTGTTGGCACATAGGAAGGAGATGAGCGTGCTTTCCTATTAGGGTCGAGGTGAGCCCCAATCTTCATGGTCTTGGAGGGGTCATCGAGGCTAAGACTAACCTCCTTGGTTTCCTCGGACTTGGCAGAGGCGTGAGGAGGCTCCAGCGATGGGATATCTAGGTCATCGGTGGGCACCATCTTGGCGTCGATGACCACACTGGCCTTCTAGATGGAGAGGTCGGTGGCTTCGGTGAGAGCGAGACTCTATGTCTCATAGGCCTATGCGATGGAGAGGTTGGCTCGCAAGGCTAGGATTCCTGTAGGCAAAGGCATATTTAGCACCAAATAAGCATAGTGTGGTACGGCCATGAACATGGCCAGAGCTGGCCAACCAAGTATGGTGTGGTAGGCGATGTTGAAGTCGACGACGTAGAAGTTGATGTGCTCGATGCGGTAGTTGCTTGCCGTGCCGAACTGTACTGGTAGGGTGATCTCTCCAAGTAGTTTTGATGCCTTGCTAGGTACCACACCCCAGAAGGAGGAGTCTGAGGGTGTGAGATCTGCTATATCGAGGCCCAACTCTTTTAGGGCTTCGACGAAGAGGAGATTCAGAGTGCTCCCACCGTAGATGGGCACTTTTCTAAAAAGCACTTTCTGGATGGTTGCATTGAGGATGAGGGGGAATGCCCTATGTAGGGATGTCTGCCCACTGGTCAGCCCAGCTGAAGGTGATGGGGACCTCAAACCATGGGCGATAGCTAGGGTTGGCGGTGGCATCTTCTGTAGTGACGGCGAGCACCCGCCGGGCAGCGAGCTTCCATTCTCTTTTGCTCTCGATGGAGGCGAGGCACCCAAAGATGGTGGCGACCACCTTGTCGTGATTCTAGAAGGCATTGTTATTGCCCCTAGGTGGTCGGTGACCTCTAGCTCCGTTGTTGGTGTCGTCGTCTAGCTTCTTGTCCTGGAACTCCTTAGCCAAGCTGAGGCAGTCCTTCATCTTATGCTTGGTGTTCTTATGGAGAGGGCACGGGCCGTCGAGGATCTTCTTGTACTACTCATCGTAGTTGCGCTTGGCATGAGGTTCATTAATGGCAGCGACGATGTGGTCTGGCTGGCGACGGTGATTTTGACCAGACTTGGGTCCTTCTAGCCGATCACGGCCGCTGTCACGATGGTAACTGCGGTCGTCATAGTGGTGGTTGTTGTGGCATCGGTCATCGAGGTGGTCGTCGTAATGGCATGTTGGGCAATGAGTGCCTGCATCCTTGTTGAAGCGCACCTCAGCTTCCTCGGTGTTGGCGTACTGGTTGGCAATCGTGATCATCTCGCCAATCCCTATGGGTAGCTTGCGGTTGAACTTAGAGCGAAGCTCGCGGTGATGGAGTCCTCGGATGAAGGCGGTGATGACCTCAACTTCTAGTGATGCTGGGAAGTAGAATTCCTCATCTCGAAAAAAGCAGTCTGATGTAGCTACGGTGTAGCTCGGACGACTTCTGGTAGATGCGGTTGAGATCATGCTTGGTGCCCGGCCGAGTACACGTAGCCATATAATTGTCGATGAAGACTTTTTTTAGCTCTTCCTAGGATCTGATGGAGTCCGGGACAAGGCTTGTGAACCAGTTCATGGTGGTTGGCATGAGCATGATGGGAAGATAGTTCGCCATGATACTAGTGTCTCCTCTGGTGGCACGGACAGCAGTGGCAGTAAGCCTATAGCCACTGTGTTGGGTTATCCTTCCTTCATAGGGCTCGACCCTAGTGATTTTAAAACCACGGGGCCACTGAAGTGTTCGGAGCATCCCTCATGAATGCTAGGGGGCCCTTCGGGGTTGGCGGTGCCATCGTCTACAGTGTTGCCGGCATTGAGCAGCTCAAGAGCTGAGTCTGGGTTACCATACTCATTCTCATACTCCTAGCGGTGGCATACTTCTTCTTCATGGCGACCGAAGCGGCGTTCGTCGATACATCATTATGCATCTTGGAGATTGTTGAGGTGCACTCGAACATCCTAGTCGACCTCCTGGTCGTGTTGGTGGTGATGTTCGATGCGGTTGCCCCTAGCTCCACCCTGGAGGGGTTGCCTATCGTCGCGGTGCTGGTCAGAGAAGCGACTTGGGTGGCGATTGGATTTTTGCGCGGCTAATCGGCAAATCAAGGTTGTGGAGCATGAAGGTCTCTGATCTTGGTAGATCTTGTTGACCTGATAGTGCGCCGCTTTAAGCATGGTGGCGACCTTGGCGACCTTTGGTGTCTACGAGAGCCGAGCAAGCTTGTTGGCGACCACTGCTAGATTAGCGCTTGGAGTCTTGTAGACATCATGGCCGTCAACACGGGCAAACTCGTCATCGAGGTTGCGCTAGAGTGGCCTTCATTGCGAGTCAAGCTGTTGCTCAGCCCTCGCAAGGGTAGCCTCGTTTGCTTGGTGCTACGCACGGTTGACGTTTCGGTTGTCACAAGCGGCGCGTTCCTCCTCGATTTCGCTGTTCTGAGGGGGGCTATCGATGCTAACATTGAAGATTGTGCTGCCGCAGAAAGGAGGGAGAGGAAGTAGCTCGGTGGTGGTTTTGGCGATGGTCTCTGTAGAGCCCTAGGACTCACAGTCTAGATTCTCCTCTAGGATGGTTTGGAGGGATGCTCTAGGGTGTCGACTAATGTGTAGCATGTTGATGGCCAGCAGAGGCTGGTCGACGATCTGGTTAGCGGGAGGATGGACATCTCTTGCCTGGTCGGTGAATCTACCCCTTAGGGCATCTTGGTAAGCGGCGATAATGTTGGCAAACCCAAAGGGTAGGGCCGTAACCCTTGGAGTCTCCTAAGCAGCCTCTGATAGATCTAGATCGGAGGCTAGTCGGCGCTGAACCAGAGTGTCCAGAGCCGATTCGATGATGGAGAGGCAATCGGCGAGCTTTAGACCAACCTGATCGATGGATGCGATTAGATCATCATTATTGATCTACCTCCTCTAGTAGCGAGGAAGCAAGCGATGAGTCATCGATGAACGTGACCTCGGAGATGGTTCTGAGATCAGATCTATAGTCACAGGTGTTGGGGTGATCGGCGCAGCGTTGATATGCACCGGCTTGATGAGCTCTCTGACTTCGTCAGTGTTGATGACCCACGAGATGGATCCGACCGTGAAGATCTGGCCAGGCTGCGGGAGGGACGAAGAGCCTGCAGAAAAAAGCCATCTTGTTCGACAAGGAAACAACATGCACACCCCTACCTGGCGCACCAACTATTAATAGAATATCATCAGCAGTCCTCCGAGGTGTATCCCATGAAGGTAGATTGATCGGCAGAGAAGCGTGTAATCAAGAATAAGAAGGCAACAGAGACACATGAGTTAGATAGGTTCAGGCTGTTAGTATGACATAATACCCTACTGCTGTGGTCTATTGGTTTATATTGGCTATCGTATGATATTGCATGAGTTTGGATGGGGTCCATGCCCACCTTATATAGTCCAGGGGGCAGGGTTACAAGTCGGTTAGATCTGAGAGATAACCGGAAAGTAATAATAGATTACAGGAATCTTGGGATCATATGTATCCTAATAGATCTTGTAGTATCTTTAGGATATCTTCCCGGTGTCTTGCGGGAGGCACCGAGCAGAGTCATGCCCCGTAAGACTTCGTCTTGTAGGCTAGGCCGCCCCTAGGGGCACAGCCCATGTGGTCTGCCATGGGTATCCGAGGTCATACCCCCCAAACTCACGCTACCAAAAACCTAAGCAAAGCAGCTAATCGAACCTACACTAGTAAGACTCATAGGACAGATATATTTATGCATGTGGTTTCCATAAAATTCCTGTAACATAAATGCACATAACATATATAAATAGTGATTATAAAAAATAAGGGGTTATGCATCGGGGCATGCCTTGGGCAGACACGGTGTCAGCTGAGTTAGTCGTCGGTGGCTCTGGGACTTCCTCTCTCACGAGGATCTCCTCGTACTCCTTGACGATCTCCTCGAACTCACGATCATCGGTGGTCACTATCTCCACCAACTTGTTCTCTACATGCATGCGATGATGATGCAACACTTAGCATTTAGGCAACAACAACTCTTAAAATAAGAATACACATACTAAGCTACTAAGCTAGCTCTAATGACTAAGATACTAAGCTAACTATCATCTTCATCAAGCAGGGTATTGGATTCAACTAACAACATTTAGCTTAGCAAACTAAGGATATATCTTTATCTCAACTAATGATTTAATGAATATTGAAACAAAGAGCATTTAACTACCCTAATGCTTAGTCTATTCTAAAGCTACAAAAATTACAGTGAACACGTAATAATACCATGAAGCTACTATAAAAATTTCAGGACTAAAGCTATCACCAATTTACCACAAAAAATCCTACAATGATTAATTTAATAATATGAAGCATTCTCAAACGATTTAATAGCTCCTAGTATCAATATGTATAGATATGAACTAAATACACCAACAGATAGAGCACATTTTTATGAACTTAACAAAATTTTGTTTCACAATTTTTGGATACCTACATGATTTTATATTAATTACCAAAGATCAGCTCAGAAATTAAATTAGAAAACTATTTATAATTCCTTATTAAAAAGAAAAATGAATTCTCCTATGCGGCCCACACGCATGGCCCACACGACACAGTGGCCCATAGGCGCGGCCCACGCGAGGTCGGCCTGCGCCGGGGAAAGCCCGCACGCTGGCGATTTAGCAAGAGACCTCGAACTTCTCCTGAATTACAACTAAGTGCTAACACTATTTCCCCATCTCTCAAACCTTCTCACTTAACCCCCTAGCTTTCCTAGAATTCTGCCGCGCACACCCTCGGTGACCCAGCGCATGGCGGCGCGGCGACCAGTGACACAGCGTGGCTCGCCGGCCACTAGGGACCTATGATAGACCACCTAATGGGCCAGTCACCATCTCTGACCCAAGCGGCTATGCTAGGCGGCGGTGCGGGGTGACACAACTAGTTGGGGAAGGCTACAGTGGCACGCGGCCATCCGCGATGGCGATGCCACTGTTTCGGTGAACTAGGGTAGCTATAGGCCTAATTGGTTAGCGTGTGAGCATTAGGAGGCTACCATGGACTAGGCCTAGGTGACGATTGGGGTAGAGGATGATGGAGGAAGGCTGGTCACGTGCGGCCGAGCTGTGCAGCAATGCACCACGGTGGCATAGTCGTGTCAGCAATGACAGGGAGGCGGTAACGGTTCCACTGACATGCACAAGGTGGAGAGGGAGGCAAGGCGAAGCTAGTGGTGCAACGGAATTGGCTCAGGAGGGACTGTAGGAGGGCTGCCCTCGTCCACTTCCGGATGTGGCCTTAATGGCATGCCGGTGGAAAGGAGCCCAATTAGCGCTTAGCCAGGGCATCATCATGGCTGTGCGGGGTCGGGTGGCGAGAAGACAAGAGGGCGAAGGTGCAGACGGGCAAAATTGAGTAGAGGTGACCGCTCTCTGGCTCGCACGTGGGCGTGGCTCGACGACGGCAGAGAGATGAGAAACAGAGAGAGAGCTATGGGGTACGGCCAGTGGCTCAGCATGTGCATGCCTTGGCTGGATGTGGTTGGTGCAACTATGGAGACCCACGTCTAGGCGCTAGCAGACAGGCACGCGCGTTCACGACCGGCATGGCCCGCGTGTCACAGCGCCATCAATGACAAGGTGATGGTGAGCCCGGCCATGTGCGCACGGCAGAGGCGGCATCACACTAGGTCGGTAGCGGTGTAGAGATGTAGAGGGAGGCACATACATGACAGCAAGGTGACAACAACACAGACTGTCGTGGCAGCACCAATGGTGGCAGTGCGAGGAAGGGCAGCAGGGCACGGGGCCAGCGGCTTGCTGCGGTTGGCCACGGCCAAGCCCAGGCAGGCTCGACCGACCAAGCATGGTGGCATAGGGTGACTGTGCGGGACTGTGGCCATGTGCGTGGCACTGGGGTGGCCGGCGGTGACCGCGTGCACGGTGCCAGTCATCCCGAGGCTATGTCGTGCATGAATTTTAAAGCACCCGTAAAAACTAAACGAATGATCTTGGAACCAAGCCACCTTCACCATGCTCAAGAGAGCATATTAGGCTATCCCTAAGAACTAAAACATAGTACTAATATTTAACTAGATTTCTCGAAATAAATTGCACAACCTGGTGCTGTCAAACTATTTTTAAACTCAAGAATTTTCTAAGTCTTTAAGCTAGTTTTGATTTCAAGTCCCATTTCTAAGCTATTGGAAATACTAGCTAGCAATGTTATTTTTCTACAGCAAGTATTTCACTATCATCTACAAAGTTCATATTCCAATCTTTATTTAAGCGCCACCTATATGTTCTATAGCATTTTTGTTCAATAAAAATTAGTTTAACATTTTTATTAGTCATTTTAGGTTACAAGAAATTGATCTACACACTTTATCACATGTACACTAACACATAAACATGATGCTTATGATATGTTTTAGTAAATGATTTAGGATGTAACACTGAGGGTGTTACAACTCTCCCCCCTTAAACAAAATCTCATCTCGAGATTTCATGTGTGTGCCTAGTGTAGGAAAATTATAAGAGTAAGATTTTAACATAAACTATTACCTCGGCACTACCAGGGAGAAGATGGGGATAATGCTCCAGAATATAACTCTCCTGCTCCCAAGTTGCTTCGTCCTCCTGAATGGTTTTGCCACTTGGACTTTATAAAATTTCACCACTTTGTTTCTAGTAACTCTCTCTTTTCATCCAAGATTTTGATAGGATGCTCAATATAAGAAAGATCAGGTTGGAGAGGGAGTCCTTTAATTTCCACCACTTTCTCAGGAACTCGTAAACACTTCTTTAATTGGGAAACATGAAAGACATTATATACTACTGACAAAATATCCAGGAAGTTGGAGACGATAAGCAACCGAACCACATCACTCCAAAATCTTATAAGGTCCAACATAACGAGGAGCTAATTTTCCCCAGGACTCTAAACCGATGCACTCCTCTCATCGAGGATACCTTTAGATACACATGGTCACCAACTTCAAACTGCAAGGGTCTTCTTCGCTTGTTCGCATAAGTTTTCTGACTGATTCTGAGCTACCTTCAAATGACTCTGAATAACACTAACTTGCTCCTGAGCTTCTTTGATAAAATCAGGTCCAAAATAACCATGATCACCCACTTCAACCCTAGTTAAGAGGTGTTCTACATTTCTTGCCATACAGGGCCTCAAAAGGTGCCGTACGAATGCTTTCTTGATAGCTATTGTTATAAGAAAATTCAGCTAGAGTCAAGCATTCATCCCACTTTTCTAGAAAAGAGATGACACAAGCTCTTTATGTCTGACCGTCAGTTTTTAGGGTGATAAGCTGAACTTCTGAGGAGACGAGTACCAAGACATTTCTAGAGTTGCTCCTAGAAATGAGAGACAAAGACTGACCCTCTATCAGAAACTATGGTAAGAGAAACTCCATGTAGGGTCACAACCTGATCAAAATACAACTTGGCATACTTCTTAGCTGAATACCTTGTATCCATCGGAGAGGAAATCAACCGACTTGGTAAGGCGATCCACAATGACCCAAATAGAGTCATACCCCTTTGCCGTGCTGGGACAAACCCACAACAAAGTCCTATGGAAATATCCTCCCATTTCCAAACTAGGAATAGGCAAGGGCTATAGAAATCCAGGCGTACGCATATGGTCCGCCTTAACCCTTCCACAAATGTCACATTCTGAGATGTATTTGGTAATATCCTATTTCATATTTGGCCACCAATACAAGTGATGTAAATCATGAGAAATCTTATTACTTCCCGGATGAATGGATAATTTGGAGTTGTGGGCTTCATCCAAAATTTTTCTCCTAAGCTCATCACTTGAGGGAACCACCAATTGGTTCTTGAACTTACACACCTTGATCATCAATACTGAACTGAGGACCACGCCCTTCGGCGATTAGCTTCTTGATATGCGGAATTCCTAAAGCATCTTGCCTTTGCTCTATAATAATTTGCTCAAGTAAATCCGAGGCTTGGGCAATATGGGCTAACACCTCAGAATGGTTGAGAGACAAAGATTCTTCTTCCACTTGATGCGACTTCTGACATTAAGGCATCAGCTACCACATTAGCTTTTTCAGGGTGATAGTGAACTTCTAAGCTATAATCTTTGAATTAACTCAAGTCACCTCCTGTTGCCTCATATTCAACTCGGATTGAGTGAAAATATATTTGAGGCTCTTAGTGATCCATGTAGATATACACTTTTATTTCCCAATAGGTAATGTCTCTAGATTTTTAGAGTGTGCACCACTGCAGCCAGCTCTCTGCTGGCCAGCCTCGGCCAAGCCTAGGCAGGCTTGACCGACCTAGCATGGCGGCATAGGGTGACCACGTGGGCACGCAGCCATGTGCGCGGCACAGGGTGGCCAGCGCGATGACCACGCGCATAGCGCCAGCCATCCTGAGGCTATGTCATGCAAGAATTTTAAAGCACAAATTTAGGGTGTAACACCAAGGGTGTTACACTAGAGCAGGCGTCCTACATGACCATGGCGTTCGCGTTGATGGCATAGATGATGTCGGAGGCGCTCACATCGGTGTCGAAGGACACTTCCTTTCACAGCGCCGCGTCTAGGTAGCAGATCCACATCTGCATCGACTACCGCACATCGGTCCACATCTAGCAGGAGATCTCTGTGAGTGAAATGAGCGAGTGATTTGAGGATCTCAACTCAAGCCAGAGAGCAAGCCATGACAGTGGCAGAGGAGCGGCCCGTGCCTGCCCCAATAGACACGCTCTCGTGGTGCAAGTAGCGATGATAGAGGAGGAGCAGCTCGTGCCTGCCCTAGGACACGAGGTCACACAGTGCCTCGGACCTGCTCGGCGCACTCCTGCTTCGCCCCTGCTTCTCACACGTGAGCTCCCGACGGCGACGAGCGAGCTCTGTGATGGTGAGAGATCCCACCGGCAAGGTACCAGTCGGCGGTGAGCGATGTCCACCGAGCGAGAAGATGGCTTCATGCATGGGATCCCTAGGTGCCTGATGGAAACCATTGCGCTCTTCCACAATGTGGTTTTGAGTGGTTTCCATTCCTTCAATGCACGTGAAGACTCGGAGTCTAAGTTAGAAATGACTTCTACGTTTTCTCTTCTCTCCCTTCATTAAATTGCTCGCCACATCAGCAAAATGCCTACGTGGCAATGTAATTAATAGGGATAGAAACTATTGTAGTTTTTGCGTTGGGAGTGCCCTTACAACTATGACTCAGTGCAGCGAAAAAAGAAAAGTCATAGCGTGGGAAGCAGTGCATGCATGCCATGGAAGGTTGTCCTAGTGTGCCATGATATGATCATGGGAATCTATGCTTTGGAAGCTTAATTTCTTGTTTGCTTTTAGCTCATACAGAGAAGTTTTGATAGCTACAGTAGTAGCTTTTGAAATTAGCCTCCTTTCCTCCCCTAATTTTTGTTTCTAGTGTAGCATCATCTTGTGCTACCCACTATATACAAAATTAAGGATCTTTTGCACATGAATAATGCATAGTCCATAGCACAAGTTCTTAACACATGAAGAGGAATTTTAAGGGTACATAACAAGTACCTTGCACACTTAGTTCACACCAACATCACACAATAGAAAACTACTATTAAAGTTATAGATGCATCTTGTGGGCCATGTCACACCCATAAGCTAAGCCTCTGTGCCCGGCATACTCTACTCCCACCTCGAAGAGTACAATTGTCTCAACCTTTCCCACATTTATCGAATCCTAGCTCACCTACTGACCACAACTTAATGACAACACCATGAGTGAATTCTAGTCTCCAAGGCTTACCCATATTAACTCCTCAAAAAAGGGCTTACCCATATTAATATGAAGGAATATGCATATGATTTTAGCATGGTAAACATGTTAAGTTTGAACAAAGGCATTTATGCATAAAATAAGAGTCTGTCTATGTTACATCTGTGTGTTTCAGAAGCAAATAGCACTCGGTTGTTAGATCCATCTAAAACACTCGATTTCCATCAGCACCAAAATTCGGTTGTTTCACAGAGCACTAGCACACTGAATTCTAGCACCTTTGGTAGACATAAATCAGACGGACTATGCCTCTACCTATAGTGTTATCTAGTTCAGGAAGCTCTTGCTCGCCTTCAGGTCTACCTCAGCATCACCTCCTGGGCCACTATCCCTCATCTAAAGATTGGCTGCATCAAAAGGACCAGTTTAGTTTCTTGTTAGATGTTGTACTACATCAACAAAGGAGTTAGTAGTCAATGAATGGAGTCCTACTTTTCAGGTTCTTAGGAAACTTTGCAGAAATGACAAAAAGAATGTCAACCCTAAAATGATAGTACACTTGGACTATGAAAGTAAAGAGTTTTCCTAGTGCAAGCTCTATGAACATATGTGTTTCCTGCTTAATCAATTGTAAAAAGGAAAATAAATAGTGGGAAAGTTATATATAAAGACTGGATATTGCACATCGTAAACACCATAATTGCAAAAATTTAAGCTCTCTGAACATATGTTTTTCTACTTATAAATGTGCAATCAAGAAATGGATACTAAACATAGCTTTCTTGTACTAGATTAGAATCAACTTAAAAGATGTGAGCTCCTACTATTCTACTACAATAGCCATGAAGAGGAGCCAAGAAGAGGATACTACGGACTACAACTATTCAAAATTCAGCTGGTGTACAAACATGTTGCTGAAACGATCTCTCCATCCTTCTCCAGAACCATGGTGTACAACCCTTCGTAGCTTAGCCATTTAAATTCAGACATGTTTGTTCAAGCACTAAATGTCTTCTATATAAACGATAGAATCATGACCTAATATATAACCGAATGACATCTCAGGGTTTTTAGTACCAAGAGGACGCCTCATTTTAGGATCTTCAACAAAATTCCCTAAGTCATCTTCATCATCAAACAATCTAAATGAAGGTACACTTGGAATATTAAAGTAGGGAGTGTTTTTAGTACAAGGTTTCTGAACAGTTGCTTTTCCTGATTAATTCAAATGGAAAATCGTAAACAAAATTGAAACTTATAGGTGAGAAGAATGGATATTGCACATGTCAAATACCATAACTGTAGTAGTTCAAATGTGCAATTTACTGCTAATAATTGTGCAATCAAAAAATGGATACTAACCAATACGATCCAAATTAGGAGCTGCATTTTTAGCCAATTGATTTTCTTTTGAATGACAGGGAATAGTTTCTAGATCTGAAACATGCAAGTCAGGACTAGAAACAATTTGGACATTCTTCACTGCAACTAATTTCACATTGTCTTTGGACTGAAAACAAATAGAAAAAATGGTTGTCAACCATCACATGATTAGAACAAGTACAAAAATTGTCACCATTTGCAGATGCACCATAAGAATGAAAATCCTCCTCCTCCATGGGTACCTAAAAATATTAAAATTTAATCATCTACTATTTCAAAAAATATACGTGCGTGTCATTTCAGTAACTCACACAAGCTATCAATGTACTAAAAAAGAAGTATACAATCCTACGACTACTGCTAGCTGAGATGTTCTCTAGACTATGTTCTGCTGCATATAGAATAGAAAAGAACACAATTGTTCCAAGCAAGCTACTTAATGAAAAATTAGAGCTAATAGCACTCTTAAAAGGCTGCAGTAGTAAGCACGAGAAATATTTAGTCAAGCACAGTGAACAGGAGAACAAAGAGGCATTCAATTTGAGATACTAGGACAAGGACAAAAATAAGGTGTGTATTGGCACAAATCACAACTAACAAAGTTCAAGATGTGTTAGCACAAATCACAAGAAATAATTTTTTTCTATGGAAGGACAAGGACAAAAATGAATGTGTGTTGGCACAAATCACAACTAACAAAGTTCAAGATGTGTTAGAACAAATCATAAGAAACAATTTTTTTTTCTATAAAAGGACAAGAACAAAAATGAGGTGTGTGTTGGCACAAATCACAATTAACAAAGTTCAAGATGTGTTAGCACAAATCACAAGAAACAATTTTTTTCTATGGAAGGATAAGGACAAAAACAAGGTGTGTGTTGGCACAAATCACAATTGACAAAGTTCAAGATGTGTTAGCACAAATCACAAATAATATTTTTTTCTATGAAATGATAAGGACAAATTTTTGGTGTGTGCTGGCACAAATCATAGAAAAGAAAGGAAAATGTGTATTAGCATAAATCACAAGAAATAATTTTTTCTATGAAAGGACAAGGACAAAAATAGGTGTGGGCTTGCACTAAGTGGTATAGAAATGCCTTGCACTAAAATTTAGTTAAGCACATTGTCTTACTGCATCCATACCATAGCCATCTCACAGGCATTGCACATTGGATCACTCATGAGACCACCATTTGCAACAGATGTAGGATCTGTTGTCCATATTGAGAAACCACAGTCTTGCACTCCTGGCTGCTACACTAGCAACAACAACTTTTCATTGATTTCAGTAATTATGGCCTACATTGATCATATTAACTTGTAAGCACCAGAGCAACACAGGGTGGAACACAAAACTGAGCCAATATGTCCCTATGCAGGTGCATAAGGAAGGACTTCAAGAACTTAGATGTAGATTTTTAAGGCTAATGGGTATTGGATGTGATGACAATGGACTACAACTTATTCAGATTTCAGAGATAACAGCTAATATAGATTGTCATCAGGTTTGAAAAGGGAAATTGGGCCCCCTTAGTGTCTCTTTTGATATGCATGGTGGTTCTTCAAAAGATTTGGAAATGAATATTGATAGTTATTACAAATTTGATTAAAACAATTTAATGACAATTATACTCATGAGGTAAATAAAAATTCCACATATTGCATATTATGACAACTAAAATTGCGGTGCTACATACTCGCAATTTAGACTACTCCTGATTGCAACTAATGAAATTTGTGTTTTATTTGTATGTTTTTCATGAACAGGAGAGTTCAACAGCAGCAATGAACTACAACTGCTATGGACAAGAACAACAAACACGTGGAATGAATGTGAGATTCAAAATTCATACCTCATTTATCAAAAATATGTGGGCACTAACAAAACATTACGATATTATTGTAATGATGAATGCAAATATTTGTAGGTTATATTGTCAAAGGAAGATGAGCAGCAATGAGGATTAGCGATTTATACTGGCCACGGTCGAGATAGAGCAGTCTGAGTGAGGAGCGGTGCCACGATGGGGATGCCGATTGCCGATGACAGACCATTCCAGCCCAGTAGTGACATCTGGGATCCATCAATCACAATGGAGTGCTTGGTAAGCCTTTGGTACCTGGCCAATCAACAAACTTGGAGTGGGCATCATGTTTGGCTGCATAACAAGAACTCTGAATTGTAGATATAAGAGAATGAACACAAATGCAAATATAAATTTTATAGACTATAGATTGACACATCCAGAAAGGACATTTGTGAGTTGGGGTGTCAATATACATGCATTTAAGAATAAACAATCTCCCTCTTTGCAATCAAGAGCAGTTAGTTGGCCTGCTGTATTTTTAAGTATGCCTTGCTGTAGCACCTACCAATTGTCTGGACCTGTAGTTGGCCACCAATAGTTTATTGGGGTAAAAGCAGAGAGCAGTCCTGTAAATTTCACACTTATGGCTCCCTCTGCTACTTTCCCATCTTAGTAGTACCACCATTTAGATTTCACCACCAAATGTTGAATGTTACAAAAGATTTTAAAATAATTTGTACAGACACACCCCTAAAAACTTCTTATTTGACCTTATCCTCCCAAAAAATACTATGACGCTTACCACAGCTAACAAAGAAAAAATGTCATCATCAGACAAATTGTTGCATACCAACTTGGTGCCAAAGGTTTTGATGAGGGGGATAGAAGTCTCATTGATTTTTTTAAGAAATCTGGACTTTGCAGACTCAGAGTCTTGCTGCTGACTGATGTCTTCACCACCGATTGGAATTCCTAAGAAAAGGTGAACTGATTCTCGAGAAAAAAGATTATTTTGCCTCCAACAACTATATCACCGCAGTTCACATCGACTTGATCCGGAAGCCATTGCACAAAGACTCTAGGAACTAAACATCCATCATACTTAAGCAAGATCCCAAATCCATGCTCCCTGATAATGTTTTTCTTACGGTCATCCAATTTTCTTATTATGCCTCCAAAATACCTATTATTTCACCTGCTTCCTGCTATACCTGATGTACTGTTACCAACAGTTGATTTTTCTTTGCCAGCAGCTTTAACATTTCTAATATTCTGGAAGCGATGAAAAAAGGTTTCTAGTTATAAAACTAATAATGAATTCACTAAACATGGTGTCAAAAAGCACATGCTACTAAATTTACCTTTGCAGTACGCTTCTGAACTCCAAATCGTCGTGATTTCCCTTTCTTCTCAAAAGACTTAGCAAACTGCAAAAAATATCAAATAGTTATAAAAAACTGATACACATTGCTATGCACAAGTAACAGAGAATAGTCCATGCATGTTGCTGCTGCTGATTAGTTACTTAGTTCTAAAAAACATAGTGGCATGGACTGATTCGAGTAACTTAACAGTTGGATAAATGTTAAGTTAAGCAGATGCACAAGTCACAGAGAAAGTGAGACAAAACTATATTTCATAGCATAGCAGCTGCAGTAATAGTACTATTAATTATTTAGAAGTTCAGACACTGAATTTCATATCCTATATAATTTATGACCCATGGATGATGGATTAGAGATCATTATATATTAATTGAGCACAGAAGATTTGTATATTTTCACCAACATGTAGGCATGCCTAACTAAATACCGGAGTATGGTTTAGAGATCATTATATATTAATTGACCACAGAAGGTTTGATCAAAAGTAAAAAATCATAGACAAGAATAACTATGGCAGAGTGAAGGTAATAGTACAAAGAAATACAGAAATATGCACAGTTCAGTCAAACAAGTTTCAAAACATACTCCAGAAAATGCTCCTTTTTAGATGCTTGAAAGCCTTCACAACAATAGCAGGATCAATATCACAATCTGAGGAATTTACATCCTAAAAAGACAACAAGATATGTCATATTATAATACACAGGTGCATAAACAAATGAAATCAAGTTAACTTACTACCTCGCCAATATTCAATGAACCAGAGTCGTTGTCTTCTTCAGAGTTCATATCAAACTCATCATCACTCTTACCATTTCTAGATTCAGCATCAGAATGCAACTCATCAACATCCATGGCTACAATAAAAAATAATAAAGTTTAATCAACTAGTGTTTTCTAAAAAAATATGAATGCCTATCACTCAAAAAGGAGTATACAATCAAACAGGCACTTCAAAGACATGGCAGCGAGAAAAGGTTCAAAGTGATACTTGAAAACCTAAAGTCTGAACCTTGTAGCTGATCTAAATACCTCATGGTCAAGATGCAGCTTCTATATCCTACCACTACTGCTACATGAGATGTTCTCCAATACGCTGTTCTACTGAATATAAAATAGAGAAGAACACAAGTGTTCCAAGTAAGTCACTTATCTACAGAAAAATCAGAGCTAATAGCACTCCCTCTTAAAAGGCTACACTAGCAAACTCGATAAATATTCAGTCAAGCAGAGTGAAGAGGACAACAAAGAGGCTGTCAAACTGGACTGACGCACTGAAACAACATGCTGCTAGCTGTTGTTATAAGAACTAATCTTGCATAGAAGAATTTAGCGAAGCAACGCATACATAGGATAACTGAAGGCAACAAGTTACTGGAATTAAATCAACCGAAACAAAACAACTAATAACAGCTAATGTTGTTGGCCATCACAGGAAAATATGGAAACTGCTAGTAAAAAACAGAGCAATATGCAGCTAAGTGGATGCATAAGCTGTGTATGAGTGTTCAGTTAGGTGTCTGCCGATGAAGCCTGTAGTTAGGCTGGCCACTGAAAGTATTTACAATAGGGATTAATAGACAAGCAATTGGAATTTACAGGCAACCAAACCAATCTGTCGTACCAAAAACAGCAAGCAGATGCAGTCTGCTGCTGCTGCATCTAATTGGGTTGGAGTTACATAAAAGGAGAAGAGTTCAAACCAATTAGTAATTGGTGGATGCAGCAATCAGATAGCAGGTTCCTGTTCCATGTTAAGCATTGCCGTTGTTTCAGACTTCCCGAAGCACAAGGTGCGACTAATGGAGCACGACCTGTCGGCGGCGGAGCAGGTATAGGAGGCCGTCGCCTGTCTCCCGGCGCGGCTGCAAGCCATGCTAGCCACCGACGCGTCGTCTCTAGCAGCAAGCAAAGACAGATCCACGGCGACATCGATCCACAAAAGACAGATCGATAGCGAGGCAGCAAGCAAAGCAGCAAATCCAACGCAAATCTAACCTCATCCACACCTGCCCCTGCCAGAAACCGCCACGCTAGCTCTGAACGCAGCAGCAGCTCCGCCGGTCTCAACACTGCTCGCACTAGCACTCCCTCGCTCGTCGTCTCTAGCGGACATGAAGAAGAGACATCACCGACGGCCCGCACAGGCGTCGCCAACACGGATGAGGGTGCCGCGTCGTCCTCGTCGGTGCTGGTCCTCCCATCTCCTACCCCAAACTCATTCCCTCTGCCCTCAACATAATACAGATCCACGAAATCTACTCCACCATTACGAAACGGGATCGAGTACACACCTTCGGCAACACTCCGTGACAGGGAAGCACGGGTTTGCCAGAGCAATCGCCGCAGCGCCGATGAAATTGTCTTGGGCGCGCTATGCGGGGCAGAGCGTTGCGGGGAAGAAGACGACGGGGATTGGGGAAATGAAACGCTAGGAAACGGAGATGCGCAACTCCCAATTTAAAACAGTAACGCTCAGAGTGGGCCCTCCATGACAGCCACAGAAACGTCGGTGGCAACGACGCACGCACGATTCTCATCCAACGCCTAGAAAAATCGTGTGCCAACATCCAACAAAACACCCGCGTGTAGTATAGCAATTCTGTAAAATAAAGTGAGCATAAGTAATTGCCTCAAACCTTTCTCACATTTGGTCAAGTTGTCCAATGAACCGGCGTAAAGCATAGGATAACGTAACTAGCATCTTACTAGCAACCCCTCATCACTATACGCACTAAATTCATCGCATTACCTAGTCACAACATAATACTCTGCTTGTTATGCTCACTCATGGCATGTGGTAAGTACGATGGGTGCTGAAATTGATGAGAAAAATGGTCCTTACAAGCTCAAGCGAGGTAGGACACCAGAGAACTTGTCGTGGCATGACCCTAGCCCTCGCTGAGCATCGATCATCATTAATATATTGGTTGATCTTTTAGCGCTTTCCTCTTTTTGGTGTTCATTAATTAATCAAGCAACTCCTATAAAGCTCCCAAGTAGTGAGACACTCATCACATACTTGACTTTCTACAATACTGAGCATAATAAGCATGGTTACGATCTACTCTAGCAAGTAAACAATCGATACTTCAAGGCATGATCGTGAAGAACAAGGAATAAAAGTTGAAGTGGGTTTCATCTAGGTCATGGTCATACACAGATAATATGCAAAATAGATAGCACATATTCAAGTTCGTGCATTTGGAAAATGTCAAGAATGCTTAGGCCATGTTTGGTTTCTATAGACGTTCCTAAAATTCCCGTCACATCGAATGTTTAGACACATGCATGGAGTATTAAATATAGACTAATCATAAAACTAATTACACAACTTGCGACTAATTTACAAGACGAATCTTTTAAGCCTAATTAGTCCATGATTTGACAACGTGGTGCTACAGTAACATGTGCTAATGACATATTAATTAGGCTTAAAAAATCGTCTCGCAAATTAGCCTCCATCTATGTAATTGGTTTTGTAATTAATATATATTTAATACTTTTTATTAATACATAAACATTCGATGTGACATGAATTTTAGGAGCGGCTAAAGAACCCAACACTCCCTTAGGTGCCTGCCATGAGGATTAGCTTGAGGGTCAACGGTTCGGGCTCAGCGACAAAAACTCGGTCTCTCGTTCAAGGGTAGCTACTGCTCCTATACAAGTGCACACGATGCATAAGTTAGACGTGATGCCATGCCTGGAGTGCTTTTTGTATGAAAACTATATAAATACTTTAGAGATAAGTAAGAACATAAATAGGGCTTTTGGGTTAGCTTTTGGGTTAGCACTCAAGGGTTAAGACATAACCTCACAGGATAGAAAGGCTGTTTGGACGGTCCACCTAGATATGTTGGACCATCCGAGGTGTCAGGTCAAAGCGTCTACTGGTTGTGCTTCACTGCTTCTCTACGCAATTATATAGGCCGTCCGGAGTAGTATGACGGTCCGTCCGTCCAATCAGAATAGAGGTGGTGTGCCTTTTATCTATTCCTCGATTATGCTATCAGATCGTTCGAGGACTATCTCGGTCTCTCGGACCATCCGTAGGTTCAGAATCAATGCTCTGAGTTTCTGCAGAGCCCTCGGACCATCCGAAGGTTCAGGATCAATGCTCTAGGTTTCTGCAGAGACATCCTAGAGGTTTTGAACTGTCCGGGGATGTCAGTGAGCTTTGGATAGGAATTCACAAGTCTCTGCAGATTCTTCTTCTTGGTGGTGCACTCGCACCGTCCGTGAGGTCTCACGTACCTGTGGAGCGTGGGTTTTTGGCTGGCCAGATTGTTCGGTAACTGCTAGCTGCGGGAAAGCACTGAGCTGAGAGCTTGTCACGCAGTATTTTGCAGTAGACACAGGCAGGCTGCAGCTGCAGGTCCTGGTATTCGGAACTCGGGGGGCTGGTTTTCAGAACGCAGTCCACAGCAGGCAACAAAAAAAGAACACGCGTACGTGCAGTGCACGGCTGCTGAATCCTGATTCCGGAGCCGGCGAGCCGCGACTGAGCTCTCGGTTTCAACGGGTTTCTCAGGCAAGCAAACAGGGTGTACCGTCGTTCCTGTCGTCTGTGTACGAGAGTAAACAAACGTATTGGAAATGTTATGTAGCGCACGCGGCACGTCAAGAATCAACTGCCTCCGAGTCCGAGGTCTGAGCAGCTGAGAACGAAGGGGTCGCCGCCGGTCAAGAACAACCCAGGTCCACGACGCCAATCCCGGGTAGGGCGGGGACGCGAATCGCCCGGACACGGTGCAGTCTTGAGCGCGACGTACACGTCGTGTCGTGTGGCCCTGCCGATTCTGTCTGCGATTGGATTCGTGCGCAGTCATCCCCACCCAAAGTTTTTTTTTTTGGCAAGCAACCGAAAGTTCTTGTCGTCGGTAATGTAACGTGTAGTAATCTCTATCTGTTGGATGTCCCAGGTAAATATCTTGGAGATAAGCTCCAAGGGCGCTGCCGATGGCCGTGATGATCCGATCCACAAACTCCAATCAGAAAAGTGGTCGAGCAGGGCTCACGCTGCCATCTCCGTCCATCGCATCACGCTGGCAATGGCATCATGTTTTGTGCCCTCTCCAACTGGCGTCCTGACAATACAAATATCCGATCCGAATCCGATGCATCTCGATGGTGGTGTGCTAGCTATAGCTAGGGACGACGTGCCGTTACTGCCACTGCGTGGTTATCTGTCCTACTCAGATTGGATTTTTTCGACTTGCCTTGCAAGGATGGGAATGGAGTGCTCAAAATCACCAGCGTTTGTGGACACATTCCGCGAGCTCCCGGCGAGCCGATGCGGAGTATGTTGCATGGACAGACCGGCCGAGTGTGCGTTGCTTCATTTCTCGACAATTAACTAGTAGGAGTATTACTTGAAAAAAAAAACCTAGTAGGAGCATCGTTATTATAAGCATTTCAGTTGGACACGTCAGTCTTCTTGCAGTGGACAGGAAGACCAACGTAACTGAAGTGAAGTTACTACCGCACATCATGCAATATTATCTGCTTCGAAACCAACGGGGGCACACACGGTTTTATTAAACCAAACCGAGGCCCTGGCACCGCCGGAAATGAAATCCGCCGTCGCAATCGCAGGCCATTCCCGTGGACGACCGTCGCCGTCTCTACGCCTCAGTCCGATCCCATCCAACGCAACGCACCCAGTGTCCCAGTCTCCAATCCAATCCGACGGGTTATCCCGCACCCCTCGTATATAAACCCCTCCGGCACCATCTCCCCGCGCGCACACACACACACACGCTCCACGCAGCTCACGAGATGATCACTCCCACGCCCACGCCCACTCCGGACGACACCGATCACACGCTCCAGCTTAGCAAGCAAGAACCCGCGGCGAGGGCGAGGATGGAGCCACCACCCGCCACGCCCATGGGCGACCTCATCCCGGGGCTCCCGGAGGACATGGCACGGGAGTGCCTGCTGCGCGTGGGGTTCCAGCACCTCCCCACGGCGCGCCGCGTCTCGCGCGGCTGGAAGGCGGAGCTCGAGTCGCCCTCCCACCACCGCTCCCGCCGACGCCACGCGCTCCTCGCGCTCGCGCAGGCGCGGCCTCCGCTCGCCGGCTCCGGCCCGGCCGGCAAGTACGCCGCCTCCGGCGCCGGATACTCCTTCCGCCTCGTGCTGCACGACCCGGCCGCCGGCTCGTGGGCGCCGCTGCCCGCTCCCCCCGGCGGCGGCCGCCTCCCGCTCTTCTGCCAGCTCGCCGCGGCCGGCGAGGGCGGCCCGGCGGCGAAGCTGCTGGTGCTGGGCGGGTGGGACCCGGAGACGTGGGCGCCGACGGCGGCGGTGCACGTCTACGACTTCCTGTCCGGCGCGTGGCGGCGCGGCGCGGACATGCCGCCGCCGCGCCGGTCGTTCTTCGCGTGCGCGGCGGTTGGCGGCAAGGTGTTCGTCGCGGGGGGCCACGACGAGGAGAAGAACGCGCTGCGGTCGGCGGCCACGTACGACGCCGAGGCCGACGAGTGGACGGCGCTCCTGGACATGGCAAGGGAGCGGGACGAGCCCAGGGGCGTCTGCGTCGGTGGGATGTTCGTGGTGGTCGGCGGGTACCCGACGGAGGCGCAGGGCCGGTTCGCCGGCTCCGCGGAGGCGTTTGACCCGGCCACGTGGTCGTGGGGCCCCATGGAAGAACGGGTGATCGAGGATGGCGCGTGCCCGAGGACTTGCTGCGCGGTGCCGGACGCCGCGGGGAGCACGATGTACATGCTCCGCGACGGATGCGTCGTGGCGCGGGACGCCGAGGGCGGCGACAGCTGGCGAACGTTGGCGCGCCTGCCGGAGGACGCGCGCGCGGCGACCACTGTCGCGTCCATCGGGGACGGCCGTGTGGTCGTGCTCGGCGCTGAGCACACAGTGTACGTCCTGAGCCACAACCAGACGACGCCGTCGTGGACGCGCGTCGCCGCGCCGCCGGAGTTCGCCGGACATGTGCAGGCGGCATGCTGTATACAAATATAGGAATGTACTCTGTACCAGCACTCCATTTGACTACAAAGTTGCCAGTCGATGGATAATCTTCCCCTTAAAAAAAGGCGTGGATAATCTCGATACTGCATGTTACATCATGTCTTCCGGTTGAAACCGGTGGCAACTGGCGTCTAAGTTGACGAACCAGGAGGCTAATCAGCGAAGCCGATTCTGCAAAACAATGGCCAAAAACATTACAAACTATTACGCCAGCAGTTAGCGGTAGATAGGGAACTTCATTCGATTCACAACCAAGGCCACGTTTAGATTGCAAATTTTTGCAATCTGAACACTGTAGCACGTTTCGTTTGTATTTGACAAACTTTGTTCGATCATGGACTAACTATGCTCAAAAGATTCGTCTTGTGATTTACAACTAAACTGTGCAATTAGTTATTTTTTTTATCTACATTTAATACTCCATACATGCGTCCAAAAATTGATGTGACGAAGAAAGAGTAAAAAAACTTGGAATTTGGAGGTGATCTAAACAAGGTCCAAAATCATGGATTTATGGCAAATTTGAGTGGTAGGAGGCACAACGTCAAGTCGGAGAAAAAATCGGTACGTTTTGTCCGCACGTTGTTTCACCTAAAATAAAGACACGTGTCCACCATTCTATCCTTGTCATGGCTCCTCATCCACTCGGTTCGCAAAATCACACATCGGTAGCTTACTGGAGAACGGACTTTAGAAAATGTTTCAATTTGATATTAGTCGTATTTTTTTTTTTTGCCTCTGGGACTAAAGGTTTCTGCCCGACCATCGTCCACGAGGCAGGGATCTTTAGTCCTAGCTGGTATTACCAACCGGGACTAAATGTTTATCTTTAGTCCCGGTTAATAATACCAGCCGGGACTAAAGATCTCTGCCTTTAGTCCCGGTTGGTAATACTAGCCAGAACTAAAGCTTTTAGTCTCGGTTTGGGTGATTAGTCCTGGTTTGGCCTCCTAATCGGGACTAATTATCCCGGCCTATAGACCAGCTCATTTCTTCCTCCTCGAACCCGAGCCATTCCATTCAAACTCACTGCCTCTGTTCTTCAGTTTGCTGTTGTTCTTGCTCTCTCCCCCTCCATTGGTGTTGCTCTTCGATTTTGGAGGTAACAAACTTAATCCTCTTATGTTTTATCAGTAGCTTATCTTATTTTACGATGTAGATGCATGTGTAACTTTATATGTTGGACTTTATTATGATTTTATGTCATTTTTAGCTCAAAATCACATGATGATTTCATATATGTTTGGATAAACAAAAGTTAAATTAGTTCATCAAAATCACGCCTCGCTCGTCCTCGCTGGAGCACGCGCCATCCTCGTCCCCGGCGGCTTACGTGATCTTAGAATTAATTTTTCCATGAAATGAAAAACTTAGAAATAGTTAGAAAATTGTAGAAAATCCGTACTAGTTGAACTTGCGGACCGTGTTCAGCTCGGCGAGCATTTTCTCTGCCGAGCGGTAACGGACGTCAAGGAGGAGCTTTGATTTTACGAGGGAGAGCGGCAACGGTCGTGGAAGACCGTGTTCCCTTCCTCGTAGAATCTGAGCTCTTCCTTGGCCAAGTACGGTGCCGTCCGGTGGAGAAATACTCGTCGAGATGATCACGTAAGCAAGGTCAACTAGTACGGATGGTTATTTATTGAAACTTGTTTTTGAGCTATAATTTGATGTATATTTGATAACTTCAGACCTACAAATGTCATCTACAAATGTTACTATCCTCGGCAACTTAAACGCCCGCGAGCTCGCCGATATCGAGCAGGTCACTTAGAATTATTTTTTCCATGAAATGAAATACTTAGAAATCATGCCTTTTATTTTTTAGAATTAAATTTTCCATGAAACGAAAAACTTAGAAAATAGTTAGAAAATTATAGAAAATCCGTACTAGTTGAACTTGCGGACCGTGTTCATCTCGGCGAGCATGTTCTCTGCCGAGCGGTAACGGACGTCAAGGAGGAGCTTTGATTCTACGAGGGAGAGCGGCAACGATCGTGGAAGACCGTGTTCCCTTCCTCGTAGAATCGGAGCTCTTCCTTGGCTAAGTACGGTGCCGTCCGGTGGAGAAATGCTCGCCGAGATGATCACATAAGCAAGGTCAACTAGTACGGATGGTTATTTATTGAAACATGTTTTTGAGTTATGTGATTTCTATGTCATTTTTAGCTCAAAATCACATGATGATTTACAATAGTAAAATCACTTGATAGTTTGGTATTTTACTATTATACATAGTACATATTTCATGGTTTAGTTAGATAAATAAATAATTTTAGTTTTGTTTAAATATATTATTTTAGAAAATGTGAAATTTACACTAGTTTGCAAAAATAAGTATAGAAAGTAGATGACAACTGGTACCGGATCCTCGGCCTCTCGCTCGATTGCGAAATGACTGAGGCCATAACTCCCTCTCATTATCTGTGGCAAGTGTAAGCAGAAGATTATGATGGAGTACCGAGTCAAGAGACAGGGACCCAACAAGGGTCGTGTTTTCTACAAGTGCCCGGATCGCGATGTGAGTTTCTTATGCATTTTATTATTATGGCTAATTGACCTGCTTTTCTTGAATATTTTTGACTAAATATTTTTTGGCTTTAATTTCAGTGGGAGGGCAATGGATGCGATGGTTGGTACTGGGAGAAAGATTATGCTACATACGTGTAGAATTCGGGTGCGCTTGAGGTAGCGGCTGCTGATGATGAGGCAGTGAGCCAGCAGGAGAAGCTTATTGATATTCAACAAACGAATGATTTGTCTATTTTAGTTACGTACGGTCACGAAATAATTATGTTACTGAAGTGCATTGTAGTTTGAGTTTGTTTAGTGATAGTTGGGATTGCTTACGTTGTAGCCAGGCTTAGTTAATTAATCAGCCGTGTGTGTGTCATCTATGTTGTGTAATAAAATACTTAATTTTGTTTAAGGTTTTCATAATTTGTCGTGTAATACAGATTATGTCACGCCATTGAATGTACAATGCCGATCGCCGCTCCCAAGACTTTATTGAGGGCATGCACTATTTTATAGGTGTGGCTGAGGCAAATAAGCGGGATGGTTTCATGTGCTATCCATGTGCCATATGTAAGAATTTAAAGGAATATTCAAGCTCAATGAGTCTTCATTCACATTTGCTTAAGTCAGGTTTCATGTCAAACTATATATGTTGGACTAAGCATGGAGAAAGCGGAGCCATGATGAAAGAAGGTGAAGGAGAAGATTTAGACATTGATGACATTATTGCTCAGTATGGTGCCTTTGATGATACTACAATGGGGGGAGATAAAGAAGAGGTAGCGGCAGAAGATGATCTCGGTGATGCTCTCGGCCGAAGAGGAGCAAAAAAAAGTTGGGTACAACACTAGAATTGCTACAGTGGAAGGCAAAGAATGGTGTATCCGACAAGGCATTTGGGAATTTATTGAACCTCATAAAGAAGATGCTTCCGAAGCTAAATAAATTGCCCACCACTACGTACGAAGCAAAAAAGGTTGTCTGCCCTTTGGGATTAAAAATCTAGAAGATACATGCATGTCCTAATGACTGCATCCTCTACCATGGCAATGAATACGAGAATTTAGATGAATGCCCGGTATGTAAAGCAGTGCGGTATAAGATCAGGCGCGATGATCCTGGTGACGTCGAGGGTGAACAACGTCCTAGAAAGAAAATCTCTGCCAAGGTTATATGGTATGCTCCTATAATACCACGCTTAAAACGTTTATTCAGAAATAAAGACCATGCAAAGTTGTTGCGGTGGCATAAAGAAGACCGTAAGGTAGACAATATGCTGAGACACCCAGCTGATGGGTCCCAGTGGAGAGCGATAGACAGGGAATTTCTAGAGTTTGTAAATGAGGCTAGAAACTTAAGGTTCACCTTAAGTACAGATGGTATGAATCCTTTTGGGGAGCAGAGCACTAGTCATAGCACTTGGCCAGTTACTCTATGTATCTACAACCTTCTTCCATGGTTATGCATGAAGCAGAAGTTCATTATGATGCTGATCCTCATCCAAGGTCCGAGGCAACCTGGCAACGACATTGATGTCTATCTGAAGCCATTAGTTGAACAACTTCTAGCTTTATGGAACAAACCAGGTGTATGTGTCTGGGATGAGTACAAACAAGAACACTTTGACCTACGAGCAATGTTGTTCGTAACAATCAATGATTGGCCTGCTTTAAGTAATCTTTTAGGTCAGACAAACAAAGAATATAATGCATGCACACATTATTTTGATGACCTTGATAGTATATATTTGAAAAGATGTCAAAAGGTCGTGTACCTTGGCCATCATCGATTCCTTCCTTTGAATCACCAAGTAAGAAAGAAAGGTAAGCATTTTAAAGGTAAGCCAGACCACCAGAAGAAGCCTCATAACCGAAACGGGGAAGATGTACTCGCAATGATCAAGGATGTGAAAGTAGTATTTGGAAAGGGATAAGGCAGCGAATCTGTTCTCAAAGATGCTAAGGGACATACACCCATGTGTAAGAAGAAGTCCATCTTTTGGGAGCTATCCTATTGGCAAGTCCTAGAGGTCCGCAACGCAATCGACGTGATGCACCTGACAAAGAATCTTTGTGTGAACCTGTTAGGATTCATGGGTGTGTATGGGAAGCCAAAGAAACTCGTCATTGGTGCATCCGTACATCGAGATACATAAGGAGTTCTTACGATCCAAGTTTTCAGGAAAGACTGAAGTTTGGATTAGGCGTCAGCACATAGAAAGTTTCAGTGGTTGGTTGCAAAAAGAATGTCAAGGCGATGACAATATTGATGAACAACTGTATTTGTTGGCTAGGCAACCATCGTGGCATATCTTCACGTACCAAGGGTACGAGATAAATGGGAATACATTTTACACAGTTGCCCAAGATAAAAGGAGCACCAATCAAAATAGTGGTGTTCGCATAGATGGCACAGATCCAAATGGGAATATACAAACATATTATGGCCGCATAAAAGAGATATGGGAACTAGACTACGCACCTAATTTTAAAGTCCCTTTGTTCTGGTGCCAATGGGTGAAGCTGACCGGAGGAGGGGTAACAGTCGACAAAGAGTATGGAATGACAACAGTGGACCTCAACAATATTGGGTACAAAGACGAACCATTCGTCCTTGCTGCCGATGTGAGTCAGATGTTCTATGTGAAAGACATGTCTACAAAATCAAAGAGAGGAAAAAACGAAGACATCAACTCAATGATCAATGAGCCAAAGCGCCACATAGTTCTTTCTGGGAAAATAAATATAGTAGGAATTGAAGACAAGTCAGACATGTCAGAAGATTATGAAAGAAATGTCCGAATTCCACCATTCATAGTGAAGAAAGATCCAAGCATCATGTTAAATGATGAAGACACTCCATGATTACGACAAGATCATAACCAAGGGTCATACGTCAAGAAGAAATTTACTGTTGTGCCCGCATAATACAACGATGCATGTTTAATATATTATGTTTTAGAGACGGATATTATGTAATATGTTATGACTTCACATTGTAATATGTTTAATATATGTTTCAAATTTCACAAGTGTGTGACATAGTTTTAGAAAGTCTATATGAGATTCAAGAATTTATGACTAGTGTTTGATAAAACTTTCTCAAATGGGAAAAATGAGCTATGTAACAATTGTAGATCTTGCTGAGATGATCAAACTTGGTATTCAGAGTTTTTTCATCTGAGGTCATTTAGTGTCTCATTTGAGCAAGTTTGACCAAGTCAAATTTGGTCAAATAAAAAAATAATACTTTGACTCTAGTATTATGAACTCTAAATGACTTCAAATTGAAAAGTTTTGAATACCAAGTTTGTTAAACTCATCAAGATCTACAATTGTTGTTTTGGTCAACTTTCCATTTGAGATAGTTTGGACAGTTCACATTTGTGTTTTTTAAATTTCGATGCCTACAAACTAGTTTTCGGAACCGTAGATTGTCTCAAATTGAAAGGTTTTGAATACCAAGTTTGTTCAGCTCATCAAGATATACAATTGTTATATAGGCCATTTTTTCATTTGAGAAAGTTTAAACAAAATATAGTTCAAATTTCACAAGTGTGTGACATAGTTTTAGAAAGTCTATGAGATTCAAGAATTTTGTGACTAGTGTTTGATAAAACTTTCTCAAATGGGAAAATAAGCTATGTAACAATTGTAGATCTTGCTAAGATGATCAAACTTGGTATTCAGAGATATTTCATCTGAGGTCATTTAGTGTCTCATTTGAGCAAGTTTGACCAAGTCAAATTTGGTCAAATGAAAAAATAACACTTTGACTCTAGTATTATGGACTCTAAATGACTTCAAATTGAAAAGTTTTGAATACCAAGTTTGTTAAAATCATCAAGATCTATAATTGTTGTTTTGGTCAACTTTCCATTTGAGATAGTTTTGATGGTTCAAATTTGTGATTTTTAAATTTCTATGTCTACAAACTATTTTTCGGAACCCTAGGTTGTCTCAAATTGAAAAGTTTTGAATACCAAGTTTGTTCAGCTCATCAAGATATACAATTGTTGTTTTGGTCAACTTTCCATTTGAGAAAGTTTAGATGGTTCAAATTTATGATTTTTAAATTTCGATGCCTACAAACTAGTTTTCAGAACCCTAGATTATCTCAAATTGAAAAGTTTTGAATATTAAGTTTGTTCAACTCATCAAGATCTACAATCCTTATATAGGCCATTTTTCATTTGAAAAATTTGTAGAATAAAAATACTACATTTTCTTTATTTTTATAGGTTCAACAAAAATTTTCTGTCATTTTGGTAAAAAAACCGAGAAAAAATTGAAACATTGACGTTACAATAATGTGATAATAAATTTCCTATCGAATAATATTAGTTTTATTAATTTTAAGTTACAAATATATTTTTGCATCAACAAAATACTTAGTATTAGTAACATTTATATTCTATATTCATAAAAGAAATTAAAAACTGTAGGTTACAAAAATTTCCTATTTACAATAAATAATTAGTTAATCAATAATATTTTTTTAAAATAAATATTACAAAGTATTGAAGTTGCTATAGAATTAATTAGTACTAAACAAATCAAAATCTCAGGCCTTTCCAATTACTCTGGCGGGCTATCAAAATTTTCAGGCCTTCAGTCCCAGCCTAGGCCAGGAACCGGGACTAAAGGGTGGGAGGAATTGTCCGCCCAAAAATACCTTTAGTCCCGACTGGTAACACCAACCGGGACTAAAGATCCTTTAGTCTTGGCTGGTAAGCCGAGCCGGGACTAAAGGGTCCCGGCCTATATATATCGAACGGTTCCTCTGGTCATCTTCTACTTTTCGATCTACAACGTCGATCTCGTCTCTGCCGCGCCCGGCCGCGTCGAGCTCTGCCGCGCCGCCGTCGTCGTCTACCCCCGTCCGGCCTCATCGTCGAGCCCCGCCCGACGGCCGTCGAGCTCGTCTCCGCCGTACATCGTCCTCGCGCAGCTCAGCTCGGCCCCGTGGTCGGCCAGCACGCCCGCCATCCGCCCCTAGCCTGCTAGCTAGCTCGGCCATATTTTTTAGATAGTTTTTTAGATAGTTTTTGATATATATGTTAGATTAAAATGTATTAAAATTTAATTAGTAGTTTATTCTTAGTTTTTTAGATAGTTTTTTATATATGTTAATTAGATTTAAATGTATTAAAATTTAATTAGTACTTTATTTAGATAGTTTTTATATAGTTTTTATTATAGTTTTTGATATATTTAGTAATTATTATTCTATCTCTCTATGTATATATGTTAGGTTTAATTAGATTTAGTAATTAATTCTATCTAGATATATGCGTGTTATTTTATTTAATTGGATTTAGTAATTATATTCTATCTCTCTATATATATGTTAGATTTAATTTTGTTTTTGTAATTGACACATGCATATTTTATTAGTAATTCTATCTCTATATCACATGTATATTTTATTTTAGTAATTCTATCTATATATCACTTGGATATTTTATTAGTAATTCTATCTATATCACATGTATCTAGAGAGAGATTTTATATGTATACATATATATGTACTTAATTATTTCTATGTGTATATATACATGTACTTAATTATTTTCATGTGTTGAGAGAGGGAGAGAAAATTGTATCTAGAGAGACATTCTATGTGTTATCACATGCATATCTAGAGATATATACATATGCACTTATTTCTATGTGTTGAGAGAGAGAGAAAATTGTATCATTCTATGTGTATATATACATGTACTTATTTCCATGTTTTTGGATCGAAAGTGTTTTTGATTCGATTACAAAGCCTATACTTTATTATTGTTTATCCTTATGAAATATTATGTGTTATTATATTTAATTGGATTTAGTAATTCTATATGTGTTATCACATGTACTTATGTTATGTGCCATAGTAATTCTATCTATGTCTTGAAGATACAAATGGCTGCTCCGGATGATAACTTGAATGATGACATAATAGCGGATATTATCAACGTCGGCACCAATATGGATGTAGATGACACGAGTCAGTACTTTGCTGATTATAAGGATATCCTGAATATCTCGGTGGTTGAAGATCAACAAATTATCGCGCAAGAAAATACTGGCGAGGTATATTTGATTATCTATCATCTCTTATAGATGCATGTGTACGTATATTTGTTGTTAATCGTTGTGTTTCTACTCATGTAGCCGGTCTCTGGATCTACATCAACCACCGACAAGAGTAGGAAAGTCTGAGGGCCAAAAAAGCCATTAGAGGGCTGTTTCATAATATCAGAATTCGACACCAACACCGGCAAACCATTGGGACCACATGCTCAGACATATGTCAATCAATGTGGGTTCATTGTAAGGGATAGGATCCTAGTTAGTGCTCGTGAATGGAAGCAGAAGATATCCACTCCTAATGTTAGTTTTGTATCTGATCGTGACAAGAACCTAGCTTGGAGAGATATTACTCAGCATTTCACATTACAAGCAGATGATGCTTTGAAGGAGCTAGTGAGGGATTGAACAATGAAGAAGATGACAACATTGTTCTAGAGTTGGAAGAAGACATTGTATAAAAAGTTTATCTTGAAGAATGAAACACCGGATTTCAATGCTAAGGCGTTTGTCAAGTTGGAGTCACATTGGGATGACTTTGTACAATAAAAGACATCTCAAGAGAGTGAGGAACATGTGATGAGGAATCAGCAGAATGCTCGACAGAAGCAATACCATCATCGCATGGGATCAGGTGGTTATAGGAGTGCTATTCCCAAGTGGCAGAACCTAGAAGCAGAGATTACTGCCAAGGGAATCATACATGAAACAATAGAGAAAAATTGGCCTCAACGCGTGAAGAATTGGTTCTACGCTCATGGGGGAAGCCTAGACCCAGACACTGGCAAGCTAATTTTTGGCCAAAAAATTGAGAGAGCAACACAGAGACTAGCTCGTGCTAGGGAAGAAGCTGATAGTGGTGTTTTCAAGCCCAACAGAGAGAAAGATGAATTAACATATGCCCTAGAGAATCCTGAATGGTCGAACAAGAGGCTATGGGGCGGTTCCATGACTACAAGCATTCCCAGCAGACAAGGATACCTACAGAAGCCACCAGAGAAAGAAGGATGAGGAGGTAGACTGAATCCGTGTATTGGAGCAATTTGTTAATGAGTCACGACAAGCATTGCTTGAATCACGTGAACGAGAAAAATCTCTTGAGGCAAGAATGCAGGAGGAGATCAAGAGGCAAGTTCAGCTAGCAATGAGTCAAATGCAATCGCAATCAACGTCGAGAGTCACCATTAGCCCCGCTGGTCAGATGAAAAGCAGTTGTGCTTTCACGGAGCTGCCAGTTATTAAAGATGATGCTAGGTTGCACTTCCCTATTGATGACATTACCGAGTCTCTAACAACATGTGAGCTGCACATTCCAGATGGTAATAATGCATCAATCATGGTGGTTGTCGGGGTTGTATCTCCAATAGACCGAACGAAGACACCAAGAATCTATGGGTCAGTTATTCAACCTGGATATGCTAACGTCTCGGTCGATAGAGTGCTCAAAGGTTACATCAATGTTCCTCTTGACATTGAAGGCGGTGATGGGGAGAAGATACTAGGAGAAGCAGAGAAGACGTTTATTCAATGGCGCAAACGCTTCATCATCATTCCTGGGGCGCCACCGCTTCCCCTACCTCACCCTAGGTATGAATGAAAGTGAATGAAATATTATTTTCCATTAATTTTATATTGGCTTCAAAAATAATTGACCCACAACTTGTTTTTGTAGCAGGGTCTCCCCCAGCCTAGCCCAATCATTCATTCCCCATCTCATCACAGCGTCGTGGGGGGCGAGACGACTTCATCCCCACGGCGATCTCCAACTCCTACACCGGCCCCATCGCCTCCACAACGATCTCCAACTCCTACACCGGCCCCACCGCCTCCACAATGATTTCCAACGCCTCCACGCCGGACTCCAACACTGGCCTCATCGCCTCCACGCCGGTCTCCAACACCGCCCCCACCCCCTCCACAGCGACGCACTATAGAGACGTCTAAGGTCCCGGCGGCAAAGAAGACCCCCAAAAAAAGAGTTATTTCTCAAGAAATACTTCCTAAAAAGACTGATGAGCAAATAGCAGCTGAAGAAGATAAAAAAGTGAAAGATTTTTTTATAGATATCTAAAAGCAGAGACAAGCGAAGCTTAAGGAGAAGCCGTACTTTTACATACTACGAGATCTGCTGAGGCAGAAGGTCGAAGCTCACAGGAAAAAGATGCTTGAAGTGTGTAAGCCTCCGCCACTATCAGACTATGACCGCTCCCTCGTGAAGTCACATGATGCACATAAGAAAAGGAAAAGAGCATCAGGGAAGGATGTCCCACAGGTCGGACAACAGAAGCAACCAATGCAAAATCTTATTGTTGCTAATGAATATGGTTCCAACATAGAAGTCTCTCGACCAGACAACTCTAGAGAAGTGTCAGTTCAAGACCTTAATGCTTTTTTTGAACTAACTGGTTTAACCTTGAATCAATTGACGGGCAAAGCTCCAATCTAGAACTTGGAAGTTGATACCTGGAAGACTTATAAATTTGGCAAAAGTCTGTACAACCCTGTGGCTCTGAATGAATTGGGTACGCAAATGTACTTGCTCAATAAGTGGTACATGCAGGCGTGTGGCAGGGGTGAGGAGTGGTTCTTTGTCAGATTTAGAGACCACCATTACTTCTGTAGTGATGACATCTTACATATTAGTTTCGAAGAATTGCATCAACTATACCACTTGGACGCTCTGGACAAATCAATCATTAGCTCCTTTTGTTTATAAGTGATTCTTACTTTTATTTAATAAACTCACTTCCATGCGTACGTGTATATAATTATCCTCACATGTAACTTATATTTATATACAGTTTCCAGATGTCAGAGCTCCAAAGAATACAAGACACCAGTGTTGGCTTCATTGATCCTTATATCGTATTCAAAACCGATATTATTGTCAAGGAGCACTGGGTATCTGAAGCACAGACAAATATCATGAGGTTCTTCGTGAAGCAGCACGACAAGACAACAATATTTTTCCCGTACAATTTTGAGTAAGTGTTAATAATAATGTAGTCTACACATTTTATGTAATATCAATACAACTTATATGCATGTACGTGTGTGTATAAACCAATGCAGGTTTCACTGGATACTCATTGTCATTGAGTTAAACTCAAGTCGGTTAGTAATCTTGGACTCGTTGAGAAAAGAGCGGCACTATACCAAGATATGATAGACATTATCCAGGGGTAATTTCGATCTCTCGCGCACAACTATTATTGAATAGACTTTGCCATAATTTATTAACGATCGTACATTATTGGTCGCACAGGGTTTGGAAAGAGTTTATTCGGCAACACCATAAGGATTGCAAGGCACCACTTAATGTAGTTGAAATATCAGTAAGTTGTACTATATATACTTCCCCACGTGTTTAATTACTATATCGTACTTCAATTTACATGTGAGATGATGAGAATAATCTTCTTCTCGTACAGTGGTGTTTACGGCAGCAACCAGGTAATAACTTGTGTGGATACTACGTTTGTGAATTTATCACTGCACACATAAGAACTCCTGAAGATGTCCTCAGAGTACGTATATATCAATTTTTATTTATTTTTAAATGAATATATATATATATATATATATATATATATATATATATATATATATATATATATATATATATATATATATATATATATATATATATATATATATATATGTATGTATTAATACTTTTCCTTTTATTTCAAATGCAAGACTGAATGGTTGAAACAAAGGGTCATGCAAAAAGACCATCTAAAAGCAGTTCAAGAGTCAATAGCAGGATTTCTTCTATAAAAAGTGCTAAATCCCAACGGTGAGTTCTACTTTGATCCTAAGGAATAAATGATGTACATTAAATGTTTATTGATATCGTTATTTTCGAGAACAAGATTATGAAAGTATTGTATATATACATATATATCTATAATATATATAGTTTCATACTTTATTCGAATATAATAATGCTCGAGATGAGAATTAGATGTAATTATATGCGTGTGTGTATTTATATTAGCAGCGTAGAATACGTACATAAAAACATATTATATATTAAATAAATATGTGTAACTGAACTGAAAACAAATTAAACAAAAAAAAGAAAAAGAAAAGAAACCTTTAGTCCTGGTTGGGGTTACCAACCGGGACTAAAGGGTGCGGCCACGTTTGCTCGGCTGGAGGGCTTTTAGTCCCGGTTGGTAACACCAACCGGGACTAAAGGTCCCTCTTTAGTCCCGGCTCGATGACCCAGGAGTGAAGGTTCCACCTTTAGTCCCGGGATCGTTGTCCTGGCGCGGTAACCAAGACTAAAGGCCGTTACCACCCGGGACAACAAGTCCATCCTGTAGTAGTGTTAGCTCATGACTTCACTTGCAGCCCCTCTTAACTCAGTAGCTCACGCCCTCGCGCGGCTGTTGAGCATGCCTTCATGACCGCGTGGGTCACGACAATGGTGGTGGCGGAGGGGAGGGCGCTGACGGTGAAGGCAGTCTAGGAGATTGAGGCAGAGGCCAAGCTGGATGAGAGAGAGAGAGGTGCACCATGGCGGTGTTGGTGGCAAGATAGGATACGCGTCATGCGTAGACAGCAGGTGCCCACGGTCGCAACTTGAGGACTGCCTTCATACAAAATTTCCCCAATTCAGCAGTAGAGTTAGCCTCTGTATAGACATGAAAAGGCATAGAGAGGAGGGGGAGAAGAGCCATGACTCGACTAGCTAGCCACAAATGTTAGTTACATCAAACAAACTAGCATGGCCACAAGATTCAGACGCCACAAGCAATAATTCATGTATAACCTCATGTTTTGGTTATTAATAAAACAATAACATATATGTTTTTTTAAAAGACTACTCTTCCATGCATGGCGGTGTGCTAACTACATATAGCCTACTCGGAAGAGCTTGCTTCAACCTCAGCTCCTCTTTATCCTTTCTTATTGTTAGGAATAGAGATTTAGGTAAAAAAAAACTCCAATAGCTTCTTTAATTACATATCTAAATATTGTCATTCTTTATTGGGATTTCTTGCTAACCTAAGACGGAGAGCCGGATTTGCTCCCTAGAGTACGCACAAGAGAAGTTGTTGGAGGGTGAAAAGATATAAAGAGTGATTTTTATTTAAATGGCTCATCAAATGATAATTTAGAGAGTGAGTTTAAAACAATACTTTTGAAGATGATCTAAGGCGTTAACGAAGCACATGCCATTATTGAAACAATGACTATAACTCTGGTTCTCAACTTATTTTGCACAATTTGGCTTACAAAGAAGACAAAGCTCCAAAGCAACCTGTTTTAGTCCCTGTTGACACGGCTCCAAATGCCTTCATTGGTTCCTAGTTCATTCCGAGAGAAGAGAGAAAACGGACTCCTGCTACAGTACATGAGAAGCTGGGCTAAAGTCGAAGCCGCCCAGAGCTCTGTTAAATGGGGCCTTACGAACATATTCGGATGTTGTGTGGTTCACTCTCTAAGGGCATGTTTGGTTTAAACCCTGGAGCAAACTTGCCTGGTTAAAGCTCTGCCTGTATCTTTGCCTACGACACGTTTGGTTGGTCTCTGTGACTAGGCCAGGCAGCCGCTCGTCGCCCAGGCGGACAAAATCGGTAGCCTGACTGTGGCTTGGATGTTGTTGCCTAGCATAATTAATGCAAGTAGCTGATAAGCCAGCCACACAAATCATGAGCACGACTCTCTTTTCCGTTTATTTTATTGTCATCTTGTTGGCATTTCCACCTTTAACCAAAAAATGTCCCTTTATTATATCCTTTTGATGTGAAATTATTATGAACATACGTACGCTAACCCTACCCCTATGAGCACTTTTGAAGGACCGAGCCGGCAGATCTCGAGATTCACGAAGTCACCACGGGCGCCTCGCTGTCGACGGGGCGTCGCCTACCGCTGAAAGCATAGCGCCGTTAAATCCTGAAATAAATCTAGGAAAATACGAGCACTCATGCCAAGTTGAGAACTTGAACCTGGGTGGATAGGTTCCACCACAAGGAACCCAACCAACAATTCGCTTGATGTGAAATTATTTACGTGGATATATCAATACAAAAATACTTATTGCACATACATAAGTTTTTAAAAACACACACAAAGAGAGTTGTCATTAGAAATATTTAATCTTAACAATTTTACTAATAGACAAAAATCATTTATTTGATAAACATACTATTCCAGGCAAGTCTCAGGCAACATTCACTACTACAGAAAGTTCATCTGTGCCGGCTCCAAACCCCCTTTAGCAACGGTTATGGCTGCCGTTGGTGAAAGTCAACGGTGATAGTCATTGTTGATCACCACCGATTTCAACAAGGACAAGGTTTGTGAGGCTAGTCACTGCGTTCCTCCTATTGGGGGCCTCCTTCATCTCAAAGAGCCCACGGGGATGCGATCGTCAGTATGCAGTAGGATGCTAGAGCTTGCTTAATAATGCGATGACTGAAGAGGAAAATAATCCCACAAAGATCGATCACTGAAGTGCGAAAGCATTACCCTTGCCTTTGGATTTGGTGGCGGTACGGCGTGAGGCCGATAATGGTTGACACAAATTGCAAACAATGAAGAGGAACAATGCGCTAGGGCATGCGTGAGGCGGCGACGAACATTTTTCTTTTGATAGCCGATTACGGATGGCCTTGATGTTTAGACCGATCGACTGGCCTTAGGGTTCAGTCTAGATGAACGATCCAGATTCAATACACACTAATGGGCAACATAGATTCCAAACAAACAAAAGGATACCATACCATACGCCAAGGAAGACGTGCCTGTCACCGTACTTTACAGTGATGCACATACACAAGTAAACGAGCATCAACCATCACCGGATAAAATGGCGATAGGAGTTGTAACACCACCATAACGTATTGTGCGCGCCAAAGAAATAAATCAATTTAAAAACAAATTCACTAGAACAAACCGGCGATGAAACTTCTGATCACCACCGGCTCGGCGGACGATGCGGTGGTCCGATCCGTTGAGATTTCACCGCCGGATCATAAAGCGAATCGATGATTGTTGGTATTTATTAATGCACATAGATAAATCCGCAAGCGCACGGATACCGCTGTAGCTTTCACATGGAAGTATTCCAAGTATCGTATCCACAGGGAAACGTGTGAGACTAACTACAGTCTAACTTAACTAAGGGTAGCAACAATGTTAGGATAAACAGGAGCATAGAGAGGATAACTAAGGTTCTCTAGTTCTGACTTGGGTAAGCTATGTCTTCTACCATTCAACTGGAGACATTACTAGGGAAAGACATCAACAGAGGATGCTTTCCTTCATAACCGGGTCCTACTTGGCCTACAACGGGAGGTGGACTACAGAGGACTCAACGAATATGTCACACTTGCGTTCTAACGCTACTTCATGATCTACCACCTATCCGGAATGCAGGGTGCATCCACGATTAACCCAAGTCTAAGCACCACGCTTACACTTATGATTAATACTTTACTCCCCCAAGAAAGAGAATAAATCACTCAAAAGAGTCACGATCCTGATGAACAATATAAACAAGATGCTTACTTGAATCAGAAGTTGATTATCAGAGAAATCTCAGAAGCAAGCTCAAGTAGAACTTGGATCCACTAAGGTACAAGCCGTAGAGAGAGCACCGATAGGCCGACACCTCCTCCAAACTCTTCCCTCACTCTCTATCTCACTATTTCTATTTATAAGACTAGATCCTATGGAGGACTAATCTTCTCTTGATTGCTGGCTCTGATCCTGATGAGAAGGATATGAATTAGGGTTTTAGGATGGCTCTCTAGAGGGGGTACATGGCCATATATATAGGGGGTAGCGTCAATTCTGGACCCTTGAATCAAACCGACTTGAATAAATGGCATTGATGCGATCTTTAAGGCGGTGGAAACCCGACGTAGCGAAGAGGGGCTGACCCGTGGGTCCCATAGGTTGGTCGGCCTATAGGTGGGGCTGGCAGGCCCCACTTGATAGCCTCTCGGGCTCTGCTTCGGTGGGTTGCCTTTTGGAGTGTTCTAGAGACTTATGGAGTGTTCAAGGAAAACTATTTAAATAATGACCATTTACCTTAGGATGTTACCTTCATCATTGAAGTTTGATGACACCACATGATGAATGGTAGATGACTCATGATGGTCCTTCCCTTTTGCTTGAAGTTTTCCTTGTTTGGCTAGACTTACAGTTATGAGCTTCTTGTTGCCTAGATTGCACCCTTCCTTTCTCATCCTTTTGTCATGCCATCTTTTTACTCTTTGTTCTTGCCATTTTGTTGAACCTTCCGCCTCACCCTTTGTTTTATGCCTCAATGATTTGTTTTCACAATTATCTCCTATTGGTGAGGGCTTATTAGGTCTGTTGATCAAGACCTCTTCTTGCATTTAGCTTTTCTTTGCATCATCTGATCTAGGAGATGAGGATGTGACAAGTTGCATGTTCTTCTCTCGTCAACCTCTCTTTGATTTTCGTTGATTCTTGATTGATGAAATGTTATTCATTGGAGTTGCAGACTTGAGTCCCTCCATCCATGATGAATGAGCTATGTCTTCTTTTCACAAAGTTATTAGAGTTCATCATGTGCCTTGCTTCATCTTCGATTTGAATTCATCTCGTAACTTACCCAAATTGAATTGAGAGTTTTTTACAGGGGTTAATCCAACAAAATATCCAATATCTACTAAAGCATACTATCGGCTCAAAAATCAACCTAGACACCACGTCTAATTCGATTTAGGAAGGCATTTTAACCTAAGCACCATGCTTAATTTAAAAGCCTTTGAAAGTATGATCAGCACCCCTAAACTAAGCTCCTTGCTTAATTTAAAAGATGTATGAACATACTCCAAACCTTAAGCATACTATAGCAGACAAAGGTAGCATGAAAGCATTATAGAGATTTATTCAAATTAAGATGAAAGAGCATGATTGTTATTTAGCAAATTGAGCATGGCTTGAAGGTAGCGATAACCAGGATAATTTAGCAACATGGCATGAAATGTTTTTAGAGAAGTCTATCCCCAGCTTGAATTTTATAGAAAAAATCAAGTTTGGATGGATGTAATTAAATGTTGCATGATAAATGGTTGGACATACCTTGCCTCATCATCCTTCATTCTTTTTGCTTCAAACCTGGAATGGTTAGTGATAAAAATATCCGAAGGAATATTTTCACAATTATATTTCTATTCTCATTTCACAAGGGCATAACAGCAAAAGGTGAAAGCTCATGTTGTCTCCCGAAAGTGCTTGTTTTAGGATAGAAGCTCATCCTTGGGAAACCTTCAAATCACGCTAAGTTGGTGAGGTAGTTTCCCCTCCAACACCAACCTTTGTGTACCTATCTTAAGATTCATGCCAACAAGATTTGCAATATTTATGATAAACATATGCATCTACAACCACCCTTTCAAAATTTTTGTGAACAGGAAGCATGAGGGGGTTTCAGATCTCGTGTGTGGCAATGTTAGAGAGACCAATTGATTCAGAAGATTTCTCATGTGAGCATGGATTTGATGAGGTGTTGATGAAATAACTTCCATGCTCATCGATGTCATCTTCCTTTTCAGACTCCAAGGTTGTTTCCTCATGGATGTCTATAGGTGAAAACATTGTCTCCATCATTCCATGCCTATGATATTCATTGGTCATTTTATTGTCCAAGATTTCTCTTGGATTGGTGATTCTTGGGTTGATCTTGTCCAAGGCCTCATCCATGCATTTAATGGCAATGACACATAAGTTCTTAATATCCTCCAGCCATTGTTGTTGCTCTTCTTGGTCTTCTTTGTGGCCTTCATGACTCCTATGCTTTGGATGTCTTGGTGGATTTCTAGGATCATCATGAGTCTCAGGCAAAAGAGCATAAAAGGATTCATCGGGGTCAAGGATGGGTTTGAATGAGTCATCTAATGTGGGCATAGAAGGGGAGATGATAGGAATAACTTCTAGATGGCTTGGCTCTCCTTTTATGGGTTCACTATACATGACATCCTTGAATTCTTCCCAATGTCCTACATGAGAATAAGGTCACTTTCTAAGAGATCTCTTCTTGAGAGGAATTGAATTGTATTCGCTCGAAGGTCTCTTGTGAAACTAGAAGTTTAAGCTTTTCCCAAAATCAGCATAAAAAAAGATCATCCTTAAATTTAAAAGGGATTTCCAAAGGTGGAATTTCTTCTTCCCTTAGAGGATTTTGGGGTATTAATGGTTTGGTATTGACAGCTAAATCTTGGGATTGGAGTGGTTGTGATTTGGCTATCAAAACTTCTTCTTCTTGTTCGGGAGATGATTCCTTCTCTTCTTTAGGGAGTTTATTATGAATGCTAGTGCAGGGAGTCTTTCCACAAATTCTATCAAGCATAGACTTTGCTTCACTAGTAGACAAATGAAGGAAAGCTCCTCTAGAGGCTTGATCAAGGGATTGCGTAGAGTACTTGCTAAGACCCATATAAAAATGTTGAATGAGCATTGGGTCTGAAATAGCAAGGTCCAGGCCAGTGGTAATAAGATCATTAATACGTTCCCATGATGTGGCAAGAGATTCTTCTCCTAGTTGTCTAAAATTTAGAGCCTCTTTCCGAAGGCTAACCACTCTTGAGATGAGAAACAAACGTAAACAAAATTTAGAGCATAACGTTTCCCAATCTCCTTGCATACTTCCTACGGTTCGACTATACCATTATTTAACTCTTCCCGTTAAAGAGAATGGAAACAACTTCCATCTTAAGGCTTTGTCAGAGATGCCAACGATACGTAAACATGTACAGGTCTATGCAAACTCCCATAGGTGTGAGTATGGGTTTTTGTTGCCTTCTCCCAAGAAGGATTGTTCCTGAATCAGTTTTATTAAACATGGGCACAACTCATAACCAGGTGTTATGATAGGCTCTGAAGATTTTGGTGGCTTTAGGCTTGCGCTCATGGGATTAGCATATTGATATATAGGAGTGTTATCCATGCTAAAAGAAAAAATTAAAACAAAAGAAAGAATAAAGGATAAAAGGTTAAGCTAGGTTCGTAGTTAATTCAGCAACCGTTTGCCCGGCAACGGCGCCAGAAAGCTTGTTGGTAGTTATTAACGCACACACATAAATCCACAAGCGCACGAATACCGCTGTAGCTTTCACCCTGAAGTATTTCAAGTATCGTATCCACAAGGAAACATGTGAGACTAACTACGGTCTAACTTAACTAAGGGTAGCAACAAGGTTAGGATAAACAGGAGCGTAGAGAGGATAACTAAGGTTCTCAAGTTCTAACTTGGGTAAGCTATGTATTCTACCATTCAATTGGGGACATTACTAGGGAAAGACACTAGTAGAGGATGCTTTCCTTCGTAACCGGGTCCTACTTGGCCTACAAATGAGAGGTGGACTATAGAGGACTCAACGAATGTGTCACACTTGCGTTCTAATTCTACTTCATGATCTACCATCGATCTAGAATGCAGGGTGCATCCATGATTAACCCAAGTGTAAGCACCATGCTTACACTTATGATTAATACTTTAGTCCCCCAAGGAAGAGAATAAAGCACTCAAAAGAGTCACGATCCTGATGAACAATATAAACAAGATGCTTACTTGAATCAGAAGTTGATTACTAGAGAAATCTCAGAAGCAAGCTCAAGTAGAACTTGGATCCACCAAGGTACAAGCCATAGAGAGAGCATCGATAGACCAGCACCTCCTCCAAACTCTTTTCTCACTCTTGATCTCACTATTTCTATTTATAAGACTAGATCCTATGGAGGACTAATCTTCTCTTGATTGCTGGCTCTGGTCCTGATGAGGAGGATATGAATTAGGGTTTCAGAATGGCTCTCCAAAGGAGGCTACAGGGCCATATATATAGGGGTAGCATCAATTCTAGACCCTTGGATCAAATGGACTTGAATAAACGGCATAGATGCGATCTTTAAGGTGGTGGAAAACCAACGTAGCGAAGAGGGGCTAACCCATGGGTCCCATAGGTCAGTCGGCCTACAGGTGGGGCCGACTAGCCCCACTTGATAGCCTCTCAGGCTCTACTTCAGTGGGTTGCCTTCTGGAGTGTTCTGGAGTCTTCTAGAGTTGTTTACGCCGTGGTTAAGCGTGATTAAGTCTGACGTTTGGGTCCACCTTGATAGTTTTCTGGATAAACCCTGCTGAAAACACAGATTCACCAAAACTTGTGGAATTTGTTAGTTTAAACCCCTAAACCTATGTTTGGTGATGGAATTAAGTATATATGCAGGTTATGTTGAAGGTTTATGATTGATGTTAATGACAGTCAACAACGGTAGTATAGATTTCCACACTAACTCTAGCGGGAGGTGCGTCCTTCCATTTTCAACCTAGCGGTGAAGCTTGTCTCCACCGGTTTCGTTGTGCGTCATGCATTGAAGGACTAACCAGCTATGCTAAATGTTTACACCACCGATTCAACATATGATACAGCGGCGAAGACCGACACTGCTCACCACCGAACGTTATGCCGGGCCAGCGGTGAAAACGTTTATCACCACCGGTAGGTCACCCATAAGGGACCCCTTAGGCTATTAACTGGCGGTGATAAATATCACCGCCAGTTGTCTCATAACTAACGGTTCTGTAGTAGTGACTTTTTGCCAGGCAAACTACCTAGGACACCAACCAAACAGGCACTAGGGTATCATGAGTGGTAAAAGTTGGCAAGGGTCTTAAGGTACGGCCACCATCAGGAAAGGGTCATTTTTTTACATTTGTAGGGCTGGTACTGGCTATAAGGTAGTTCCTATCTCGAAATAAAAAATCTCCATCGTTCCTTGTTTCTCATTCATCACTGCTTGTTGTTTTTTCATCTCTGTCTCTTCGAACGACACGTCTTCTTCACTACTATCGCTGCCACCGCCGGCCATGCGATCCCACCACCTCCCTTACGCTCCCACCACTCTTCGAAGGATGCATCCTTTACACTGCCATTGCTACCATCGTTGACCATGCACTCCAACCACCTCCCCAATGCTCCCACCACTACTTACACACCAGATCTCCCCCTCCCACATGTGTCCAATCTCTATCCCTTGAGTTTTGAACCATGACCACACTCAATCCCCATGCTATCATCGATGCAAGGCGAGAGGATGAGGCTTGAGTCTTTGATGGAACTGCTATGGCGATGCTTGGGGCTCCATATCCGCTGATGCCCAATGTCGGGTGAGAAGAATATTCTAGAAGGTTTAGAGATTACATGAGAGAAAATATTTGCCAAGCAAGATTCTAGGAGTTAGCTCCATGGCAAAAGAAGAGAAGACCAACAAGCAACCAAACTTTAGGATGATTAGAGAAAATTCTAGAAGACTCTAGATGCTACAAGATTAGATCTTTTCTTGGCATAAAGATAAGATCATGGCAAAGTCGGTACATATTTAGCTCACCGGCCACCATGATAAACACTAATGTGTGGAATATTCTAGAAATAAAATATTTTGTGTGTAGTGTTCATACCATTGCCACTTGTCACCAATCTTATGGTCATAGCACTATTTATAGGGTTACCCTCCCCCCCAACATTCCATGCAAGGTAGACATGATTTTATAGGTAGCATCAATGGGAGATCTAGGATAAAATTTCACCTATGGCGAACTTTGTATTATTAATTTGTGTGATAGAGTGACCATATAGAAAATAACGCACTAATTATATTAAAAATCATTTTTTTGTTAACAGTTGACCATAAACATAACTAAAAGATGAAATCAAACATTGGATGATTCTAAATATAGTGAATGAACAAATCAATTGATCCCGTCGCCTACGCTCCTCCTCTACCTTATCCCCCGCTTAAATGTACTCCAGATCTCACCCGACCAAGCTCCATCTAGCCTAACTTATCTCATTAACCTATGCATCTTAACCTTGGTTGATGTCAGCAACCTTATCGAACTCCCCTCCTCGATGGCCCTCCATCGACCTCCACTCCCATGTCTTAAGAATAGGCAAACGTATAAATAAATTCGTATGGACATGAACTCTGTCTAGCAAAGGGTGTCATCACAATGTGGCGACGAATGAAGTGCATGTGCCTGATGGAGTGACATTTGAAGCAATAGACAATGTTACAGAAAAGGTTCACAAGCTTAGACACACCTCTACCTGATGCTAAAATTTGTATCTATCTTGTGGTGGACTATAAGTTTCACTTGAGGTGATTGTAACATGTATGGAGTCAAAGCTCATCACTAATGAAATTATGAGGTATATATTATTATTTAGTCATTCAATTCTCTATTTGTGGTTCTAGTCACTTTTGGTAGTAGGTTAGTATTACCATTTGATTATTTATTTACTTAATAGGTATGTTGTAAGCATTGCTCAAGAAGTAACCGATTTGCATAATCTTAATGTAATGTGTGAGAATATTCATTTCTCAAATATCCTATTGGACGAGAAGGGACATGCAATTCTCTCTGAGTATGTCACCAACAGTATGTTGAAACACTTTGATATTATAGTGCCTGGATGCCCCAATTATCTGACAACAGAGATGTGGGGTGATAAATCATTGAATCCATCTCCATAGTCAGTTCGTGGAGTTTTGGAAGTACTCTATTTGAGATGTACACTAGTAATCCATTGTAAGTAGCCTTCTTAGTTTATTTGTATCTTTTTGTTGACTTATATTTTGCGAATATTGTGGCCATAATTTTATTGAATGCAGACGGGATAAAATAAGTAAGGATGAAATACACAACTCAATGGAAAAGAAAAGGCTACCCACAGACATTTCCAGTATTCTAGAGGATGGTCCATTACGAAATATTATTCGTAAATGTCTAGACTTTAATCTTCGAAAAGGTCATCTTTCCATTAGGTGGTAGCATATGTGTCAACATTTTGTGAATAGTGAACCCAATACTAAGTGTTTATCTCTGCTGGTTACCCGGTAATTTCTTTGTCATTGACCTTTTATGTTATTTCCAATGTTCTTTTTCACTTGTTACTTATTTAAACATGTGTTGTATATGTAGGACTGCATGAATTTGTATGACTATCACTACTACATCAGACCTATCACTAGTGGTTTAGAACACCCATCGCAGCCAGTTTTTGGCCTTGACAGTAAACGATCGATGGTGATAGTCGAAATCATCACGATCGGTTTAGAACCAACGGTGATGGAATCTCAACACCACCGCATTGGTCAATGATCTAACTGTAATCGTGATAATCACCGTCGCCTTGCACCATGACCTGACTATGTGCAGTGTGGGTTCACTGTCGCCTTGAGGTCCGATATATCTGTGTCGATGTGAACATCACTGTCATTTGGGCGTCTAAACCGCATGTGTACTGGTCATAATCACCATCGTATTGCACAGCGACCTGCCTATGTGAAATGTAGGTTCACTGTCACTTTAACATCCGGTACATCTATGTCGAGGTGAACACCACCGTCATGGGCGAATGAATCATCTATTCAAAGGTCATGGTCACCATCACGTTGTAGTACGATCTGCCTAGGATGATCCTTTAGTTCGTGTCAGGTTACTAAACGATTTGGCGGTGATTCACTTGTCACCAATGGGTATGCGGCAGCGATGATGACAAAACAACTAATGGCACTACGTATTTATTAATTTAGCTAGGCCTTAATAGCTTACTAAACACACACCATACAGATATAATCATTACATCCATACATCATGTCCACAAACAATAGTACTTTTTACAATAACAATCGACACTAACATAACAACTGTGTCAAATGATGTACTAACACAAGTAGTACATAGATTGCAAAATAAAGGTACTGCTCCATATAGACTTACATAACAAAAATGAGGTAGATATGCTCCGCTCCTGTGTGGCACTCATGCTTCCAAGGCAAAGCTTCCTTCAGATTGGTAGCCAATGCACCATGGAACCCCTCTTCTTTCTCCCTTAGCCGTTGTAGAAAAAATGTTCAAATGCACTCAGACTCCACAACCTGCACAATGCACAAAAATTAAAAATATTCAACATACCATTGCTTTAGTTACCAAGCCCAAATTGGCCTATATATTGAATCAAAACAACTCTCTACCTGAACACACAAAATACAACAAATGCACCTTTACTGCTCTACTAATGACTCCATGAAGAAGGGAACATAAGAAAGATAGTGAGGTCCGTTGATACATAGACTCCAAGTAGGTCTAGGATAGAGGATGACCCGTGTATCCTAACAAACTAAGTTCTCGAATGTCTTTGTCGAATGCGGAGCAAAGGTTAATTCAAGCAAGACTACAATCCATATGACACAATTAGGGTTTCATTGATTCATTGGTCTCTCTCTTTACATGGGCGTTGCTTTCCCCGTTTATCGGTCACTGTACATAGCGAAGTTCTTTGGTCAATGATCAATTGCCTCCAGTCTTTTGACATAGTGACTAGAATTTCTTTGAATGCCTTCGAAGTCCCTATCGTTGTTGGTGTTACTAGCTCTTGGAAAAAGGTCCCTTCTAGCATGGGCAAATTGTTAGCTGTTGCCTTTGCTAGTTCATCTGCCTCCAAGTTTTCTGCTCTTGGTCCGTATTTCAGTGTGAAACCTTGGACCTTCACTCTAAGGCTGTCATGACTGCTTGGTACTTGACCAATTAGTGTTCTCGTGCTAAGTACTCCTCCACTTGTCCTGCTACTACTTGAGAGTCTATCTTTACAAGTATTGTTTGTGCACCTAGTGCCTTCGCTTTGTTGAGTCCTAGTATGTGGCCTTCATACTCGGCTATGTTGTTTGTTGCCTTGAATGCTAACTTGGATGCATACTTGGAGCAGGTACCAGATGGTGATATCAATACAGCGGAGGCTCCAGCTCCTAGATGCCCCCAAGAGCCATCTGTGTAAAGTCCATACTTGAGCTGGTGGTTGTGAGTTTGATTGAGACAAAGGTGTCCAATATGCCAGTGCCTAGGACTTTATTGCTGCCCTCGCAACATAGTTTATGCTGTACTAAGATACCTTTATTGCCCATTTTCCAATTCTTCTAGAGGCTTCTTTGTTGGTGAAGATGTCACCAAGCGGTTGTGTTAAAGGCACCATGATTTCATGTGCTTGGAAGTAGTGCTTCAGCTTTCTTGAGGATGTCAGAACTATGTAGCTATTTTTTGAATCTCTGTGTAGTTGAGCTTTGCTCCGGGCAATGCCTTTGATATGTAGTAAACTGGTTGCTGAGTTGTTGTTGAATTTCTCTATTTTTCCTAAGCCAGAACTCCACTAACTTTGTGGCATGATGCTACCACATATAGTAATAGGGGGTTTCTGGGTCTAGTGTTGTGACCATGAGATTGCTGGCCAAGTAGCTTTTGAGCTACTAGAAGGCCTTCAACTGCTCTGGCCCCCATTCTAGCTTATCTGTGTTCCTTAGTGCTTTGAAGAATGGCAAACTATACTCTGCAGACTTTGAGATGAATCTATTTAGCACAACTATTCTTCCTGTGAGCTTCTGGACTTGCTTCTTGGATGAGGGCTCTACCATTGAAAGTATAGTATTTGTCTTATCGGGGTTTGCATGTAAGCCTTCGAGCCCTATTATGCATCCTAGCACCTTTCCTCTGCTTACTCCGAAGACACATTTTTTGGGATTGAGTTTTAGCCCTGCGGCTCTGAGATTGCTAAAGGTCTCTTTGAGGTCTGCAATGTGTTCTTCTTCCTTCTTTCTCATAACTATGATGTCATCGACATATGCTATAATGGTTTTGTGTAACTGAGGTCCGAGGACTACCTTGGTCATTCTTGTGAATGTTAAACCGACATTCTTAAGGCCTTCAGGCATCCTGACAAAGCAGTATGTGCTAGAGGGAGTCATGAAACTTGTTTTGTCTTCATCTTCTTTGTTCAGCCAAATCTGATGGTATCCTGAGAAATAATCCAACAAGGAAAACCGTTTGCAACCTACGGCCTTATTGTCGGAGGTGTCAATCCTTGGGAGTGGGAATGGGTCTATGTACATTCTCATCTTCCCATTCTTCTTTGGGTAAAACCACATTCGTGAGCCAGTCGGAATACTTGACTTCTCTGATGACCTTAGCATCTAATAACCTTGGTACCTCAGCTTTGGCTGCCAGGATTCTTTCCTCCGACATCTTCCTCTGCATTTGCTTTTTTTGTTTCATATTTGGGCCAATGTATAGTAAATACTGTATAATGTCTCTACTGACCCCTTGCAAGTCTGTAACACCCTAAACTTTGCAACTTTGGAAATAGATGAAAAATGATTTAATTTTCACATTTTGTGCTCATGAAACATAGGATAAATAACATTTTTCCATTAAATTAAAATTTATCATAGGGTTTAGAAATATCTTTCTTGCATGCATGCTGTTGCATATGATTTATTATGATGATTGGTTTTTGTCCAAAATTCAAACCAATTCAATTGTCTTCAAAAGGATTTCAAACAAAATGGCTTTTGCAATAAAAAAATGAAAAGAAAACATCACCCTCTCTCTTGGCCCGTGGCCTCCTCCCTCTCCCTCCCATGCGGCTCGAGCCCACTTCAGCGTTGGCCCAGTTTTCCCTTCACAAGCACAGCAGGCCGGCCCAACAAGAGCTGAAACCCACACGCATGCCTCTCCCTCTCTGTTGTCTGTCTAACCGGTGGAGCCCACGCATCATAGTCGTCCCCTTCCTCTCATCGTCCTCAAGCAGGACTCTGCCGATGGCAATCGACCGCCGGATCCCGGACTCCTGGTTTTTTTTGGCGTGCGCGCCACGACCCAAGGCCTCATAAATAGCAAGCCGCAACCAAGCCCTAGCGCAAGCCGCAACGCCGCCGCCTCGCGCTCAGAGCCCGCGGCAACCACGAAACTCTAAAGCCGCAGAGATCGTTTCGCCGTGCCGCTGTTTTGCCGCCGCCGGTTTTGATCTCCAGACACGTCCGCTTCCCGTCCTCTTGCCCAAGCTATCCCGCGGCGCTGTGCTGCTTGGATCGGCATCCCGCCGACGAGCAGACGAAGCCACCGCCACTGTCTGCACCTTACGCTGCCTTGACGTTGTGCCTAGCTAGCTGCCGAGCTCAGACCCGAGGTAAAGCAGATGTCTGTGCCCTTCTCTCTGTCTCTTGCTTCCGCTGGTTCTTACGCGTCGCCGCCGGGCCTTTGTAGGAAGCTGTCACCGCCTCTCCGGCCGATCGAGTCGTACGCCACCATCCCGCCCTCGTGTCATCTCCGTTCGAGCAAAGCTCTTGGTGAGTGCGACGTTGTCTCCCCTACCTTCCCGTGCAGGTCCTGTGCAAATAGAACCACCGAGACACAGACACGTACAACCCCAGCGAAGCTAGCAGACTAGCTAACACCATCGCCGGCCATGGCCTGTGCCTTGCCTTGCTTTCTTAGCTTGATGACGTCATTGCTAGCTTTGATGACGTCATATCTAGCCTTGATGACATCACATGTTGTTTTCTTGCCGTTTTCCTTTAGAAAAACAAATTCAGAAAATACAATGAAAATACATATACACATACATCTCCATATTTTCTTTCCTCGCTGGGAATTACACTATGCCTTTGACTACTGCTGACGCACACTGCTTATGCATGTGTGACATACGTGTACATGCATGCCTCATCTACATGTATGGAAAATATTCATCATGCATCAGCTATTTCTTTATTCAAAATTGTACACAGTCTCTTCTAGATCAATTCAGGTTATCTTCTTGTATCCATCAATTCATCGTCTGTCATTCAGAGCTCATCGATATCAATGTTCCCTTTTGTATATAATTAAAAGTATGTATGTATAGCTGTAAGTTAATATTCATTTTAGTCTTTATTAATTTATGTTGCTAGAAGGGATTAGAAATTATTAGCATTTAGTAACATAATATTCGTAAACTGTTCTAACAATATAAAAATAAAAGATCAAATAAAATATTAATTTGATTAATCTATATATAATGAGTTTTCACCTAGGTCGTTTATAAATATAAAATATAATTAATTTTACTTTAGTTTTCTAATTCAAATATAAATTTGACATAATATAATATAGATATTTATCTGAAATATCTTACACATGCTTTATTATATTTAAAATAATAGGAGCTCAGTTTTCTCTATCTAATAAAAGCAAATTTTCGGTAGTCGTTTCTTTTTCACTGTAGCTCCGATTAGAGTGTTTTTCGCGCCTGTGTGTTCGTAGCAATGCGTAGATTAGTTTTCAAACCTTTTTATTGATTGGTGTATTGTTCTAAATTTACTATGTTTGCTATGCATATTTGTTCGAATGCTTGTGTGGTGTTCATTGATAATGACCAGTCGGTGAGCTTTGCGTTGGTGATTTAAAGGAAGTTGGAGACCGAGAAGCAATTCTACGAAGTTTTGGGATTTGAAGAAGGATCTAAGTTTAAGGCAAGTATAGCTAAGGACCTTCCTTGTTGTCCTATTCATGATGCTCACTAAAATACATATGCATGTGTCTTCCTTGCTACCTATGGTAGGATTTTCTAGCTTTTGAATACTCAATTACCTTGTTACCCTGGGAGGTTTGCATTGGGTAGTTCTATTGCTAGTGCAACAATCATGATCTTGAAACTTGATTAATGAATATGCTATAAACATAAACAAGATGACTTTTTAGCAACAGAAGGACTTGTCTTGTAACTGATTATCCGAGATTAACGTACAGCTGTGAGGGCTATATGGCTCTGGCTCTAGTTGCTTGAGAAACCCTTTTCTAGCTGGTTAGAGGTCTACGAGTTGGGTATAGGACAGCCTCTGTCCTGTTGAGCCTAGCTATGGAAGTGGCCTTTTATATTATTGGAAGGGGGGTTCCTATATCTGATGACCCTACGGCCCTGGCCAGTTAGACGAGCTCTTGGGTGGCTTTATATGGTTTCCAGTGTTTTGGGATTGATCCACCCACTCATTTGGGAAACATGACTCACAGTGAAAGTGTACACCTCTGCGCAGAGTTAACAAACTAGTATACTAGCCGTGCTCACGGATACGAGCGACCTTGGAACACTTACATTAAGGGATAATGACTTTTACTTGTTAAGATGATCATTTACGTTAATTGTTTAAGATATTGATTATTCATGTTCATTGATCATGTGTTATGGGATTATTGCTACCTTGATGTTAATGAATGCTAAACTTGAAGATTACTTAAATGCTAACCGCAGTAAACCAACGTCAGCTTTTTGAGCCTCATAAACCCCTGGCTATATTTGTTGAGTTCGACATGGACTCACTCTTGCAATTTCCCCCACACCTCAGGACAAAGTTCAGATTGCTAGTTTTCAAAGGAGTTAGGATTGTGATCAACCAGTCAGTTTGGATCCAGTGGAGTGGAGTCTACACCCGGAGATCGGAGTTGTTTATCCGTTGATTGTTCCTAAGGTTATATCTTTTATACTATGTACATTATGTTATTAAGCATTGTTATTTGATAGCACCCCTCATTTGTAGCTATATGTGAGATTTGTTTCAAAAGACTCACATACGGTGTGCATCAGGTTTTGTCCTTAAAATCGGGTGTGACAAAGTCAGAGGCTGACCATGTGAAGATGTCCTTGTTTTTTGTGAGGACCTCAAGGAGTTCTTCTTCTTCTTTGCTAGAGAGGTTACCTCTGATAGTGATCTTCCTATCTAGGATTGCACTGTTGAGGGGGACTAATTTTGTTTCTTCTTGCTCTTTGAGGTTTATCTCCCCCTTTGGCATGTCTAGAGGCTCCGATGTGCTCTCTGCTGCCTAGACATAGTTGATATTTCTTTAGGACTTGTGAATGGCCCTCTCTATATTTTGGCTTCTTTCTAACTACCATGGACAGTGATAATTCCATGAAGGGCTGGCATCTTCATGCAAAGGTAGTCCATGTGGATGGCTACATTGAACTTGTTTGTAAAGCCATTGCTGAAGATCGCATTGTATGGGTAGTAGAGGTCAACGACATCGAAGGTCACATACTCTGTTCTAGCATTATGTTGGTCTCCAAAGGATATAGGCAAAGAAATTTTCTCCAAGGCATCAATTTTCTTTCCTCTAAAACCAACCAATGGGGAGTCCAAAGGCTGTAATTGGTTTTTGCTCAGCTTCATCAGATCGAAGGCATTGACAAAAATGATGTCTGTAGAACTCCCTGAGTCGACCAGAATTATGTTAATCTTGTAGACTGTGATATTGGCCTTGATTACCATCGCATCTACATGAGGGTAGCTTTCTAAGTTGAGGTCTTGCTCAGAGAAGGTCAAGGGTGTATTCGACTAGTCGGTGTAGCGGATTGGTCCTTGAACTAATACATTGTTGACTTGTCTGAAGTGATCATTTTTCTATTTCTTTGTTTGGAACTCCAGTGATGAACCTCTGGCAATTGGCAGTGTCATGCCGATGTTTGGTTGTGGTGTGTGTGGGTTGAGTTGGTTTTTTGGGTGGGGTTCATTTTTTGGGGTTGCCATTTGTGTTGTGGGCGGAGGTGGTGGTAATGCCTCAAGCTGTCTATTTGCGATCTAGGTAGGTTGACTTGTCTCAGTGTAAGTAATATGCGGAGGCCTAGGGTTTACCGGTCAGATTGGCCTCTACTCATTGGTTGCTAGGCTACCCTTATTGTAGGGGTTGCGGAGTATTAGGTCACCAGGCAGGCAAAAAGTTGGGGTAGTATGCTGCTGCTAGAGTGGATGGGTATATTTGAGTGGAGTTTAGGCTCGAATACACTGGGCAATACTGTTGCCATTGCCATGGTGCGGCAGAGGTATGCTTGACTTCTCTTGGTGGTTGATGCTGTTGTGGAGGCTGTTGATTCTGCCTGCTCTTGATTCTTTCTTGGGTTTCTTTGGCATCTGGACAATCTCTAGCGATGTGCCCATTGTTCTCTCCATGAAAGAAGCAGTACGGCCATCGTGGCTTCTGGTTTTGATTCTTGTTCTAGTTTTTGCCTTGGTTGTTTCTTCTACTTTCTTGCTAGTTGTGTGGCCTGCTGCTTTGGTCGGTTGGCTGTTGCTGCTGAGGCTGCTGGTTGCTTTCTTGATTTATGTTGAGGACTCATTGGTCTTGCCTTCGTTGTGGCTGACTCTGATTTCTATTGTCCTTTGGTGCTTTATGTTGGCAATGAGTTTGCTTGTACCATGCCTGTTCTTCCATTCTTCTTCGGAGGTTAATGTCAAATCTGTAGTATTTTTTGAACTCTTTGTACAGCTCTTCGATGGTTGAAGGCTTCTCCCTGGCAAGGTGGCCTATGAGGGCTCCTATGCAGAGACCCTTGATTGCTGCTTCGATGGCTACGTCTTCAAGGATGTTTGGTGCTCTTGCTTTGTGTTGCACACATTTCTAAAAGTACTTCCTGAGAGTTTCTCCCTGCTACTATCTGCATTGGAAGATATCTGATGCTGTCAGGGACTTGCTTGAGAAACCTTTGAAGTTGGCCATGATCTTGTCATGAAGGTCCTCCCAAGAATACACTACTACACTCGCACCTTTCACAACCACGTCGTAACCCACATGGTAGTCCAATTTTGGCCTTGGTAGTAAGCTGTCGACAGTGATGGTCATAGCCTTCACCATCAGCATTTGGGATAGACTATAGTGTACACTAACACCACCGATTGTCTTATGATTCATCCGTGATTAGGTCCTTACTTCAGTCACATTGGAGCATGACCCAACTGTGGATGTACACTAACACCGTGTTTACACCAAACTTTGGAAGAAGAATCACAGGGACTTGAAAGCTCCCAAGATCATGTCATCAAGGAATCAATCATGTGCAGGTCGGTATTAGCTGATTCGAATGCAATACTAGAATCAGCTTTCTTCAGATAGCGCCATCAGATAACAACAAAGGCTACGATCGACGCTGGGACAAGGCATGTTGGACTCTACAAAAAGGGAAAGATTAGAGTCCAAGTTATCTTAGATTAGGAATGTTTTCTCTAGGGCCAAAGATTGTGATAAGTCGTGCTTAGATTGGAGTCATGCGTAGGTCCTGGGTATAAATATCAAACCCCGGCTATTGTAAAAGACACACAATCAATCCAATACAAATTACTTACTTTTTTAGCTCCGACCACCCCTTAGGAGTAGGAGTAGAGTAGATCTTGGCGAGTTCTTCAGCGAGTATGGCTGCATCGATTCGGTCGACCTCCACTGCTTGTCTATAAGTACCGTTATGGCTTATACTTCTGTTTGTACGGCGGCATCGATTCGGTCGACCTCCACTGTGACTCTGGTATAAGCTAGTTATCGACTCTTGTCTAGTTCAAGTAAGGCTGTATCAATCCGGTCGACCCCCACTGCTCAAACTAGATTAAGGTCAAGTTCTATCTAAGGGTGGTGTTCCTTCAGATAGATTCATTAAGTTACCGATATTGCTTATTGCTTCCATTATCTATTTAATTACAGCAATATCACTTCGCCTGATTGGGATTGATCTAGATCGGCCTTATATCTTGTTTAACCCATTGTTTGTTAATCTAAACTGATCTAATCTACACTTTAAATGATGAGTTATGCTTTATCGGCTGTTTTATATCAATCTTGATCGTGCATAGCGTGCGGTTAAGGCATGTCTGATCTTGAGTAGATCTATTGGCCATCGAAAACCATTCCATGGCCTGTTGTCATGACTTGTGTGATTCTACCTCACACCCCACTGTTAGCACCGTAGAGTGGGGATCATTATTCAATAGATCTATTCCTGATAGGGCATGACCTTAACTGTGCGCTATGCTTGAATCGACTGTTTTAGCCGATATCGAGTGCTTTCACGAACAGTTCATGTCACGAGATCGTTGAAGTAGGGATAGGTTGAAAGATGTGTTAGCCCCATAATCTTATTATTGTATTACAGCCTGCATGATTCTGCCTCATGCCCCACTAATATTAGTAATAAGTTAGGGTCATCGAGTCTATTGTTGTTTCTACGGCCTGCATGATTCTGCCTCTTGCCCCATTGGTCATAGCGATAGATGAGATCTAATATGTTCATTAGATTTATCTTTATTAAATGGTTGAATGGTGATGAGCTATTTTTTTTATATAAAAGGGGTTCGATTACCTACAGTCATTGGCTTAGCATAAATTAATCATTGATGACATCCTTTTGCCATTGACCAATATTTGTCTAAATAATGATATTCATCCTAAATGATAATTGATTCTTCTTACACAACCCCACGAGCTTTAACTGATTTATTCTTATGAATATGCTGGAATCGACTATTTAGTCGATCTCCTTTCATATCGGCTCTTAGAGCCACACATTTAGGACTGTCTGGCAACATCGGCACGTTCCTCCCTAAATTACTAATAAACTTTCTCTCCTTGTCAATTGCAGGGTCAAATTGACTAGCACGTCTCGGGAGGAGTGCGTAGGATCAACCACCCCTACGCTAAAGCTAGGCGGATCTTCAGCTCCATCGAGCAAACCCTTCTGGCTTGCTCGTGTGCCCTTGGCATGGGATGAAATTTCATGTCGACACACCGCCGCATTGGCAAATGATCCGACTGTGTCGAGACTATCAAAACCATCGTGTGGGCACATCAACCGCCTATGTAGTGGTCACCAGCACTGTTGGCTTGTACTTCGACCCGACTGTCAGCGGTACGGGTTCACTATCGGTTCGATGGCCGAGACACCTGTGTAGAGGTTAACACCACCGTCGCTTCAATGTATGATCTACCAGTACAAAGGTCATGGTCACTGTCACCTTGCACCATGATCCACCTTTGATGATTGTTTAGTCAGTGTCGGGTTACTAAAGGATTCGGTGGTGATATACTTTTGATCCCTATCGCATCATACGTATAGCGACGGTGATAGAATTTCATCCAGTTTCACAATAGTTACTAATTCAGCTAGGCCCTTAATAGCTTCATGAACACAAAGCATACATATATATAATCATTACATCCATAAATCATGTTCAACAAGAGTATTTTGTACAATAACAATGGACGCTACCATAACATCTTTCTCAACTGATGTCCTAACACAAGCTGTGCATTGAGCATACTAAAGGTACTCATGTATACAGACTTACATAACATAGCGAAACGACGTAGTTGTGCTCCTTCTATGTGGCACTCCTGCTTGCAAGGCAAAATGAATATAATTAGTGCATTCTTTGGATTGGTAGCCAATGCACCATGGAACCCCTCTTCTTCATCTCTGATCCACAACCTGAATAAAGCAGCAGAATTAATAATATTGAACATATCATTCCTTTAGTTAACAAGCCAAACTTGGCCTATACATACATAGAATGAAAACAACTGCCTACCTGAACAAAGACTGTCGTGACTACGAAATGCAGGAAATGCACCTTTACTACTCTGCTAATGACTCCATGAACAAGGGAACATAAGGAAGATAGTAAGACATGTTCATATGGAAATGCCCTCTTGATCTACAAAAGCGGATGACACGGGCATGGATGACATGAACCTTTCTGTTGTCCATGTCATATGTAATCAATGTTCTATCCTTTTCAACAAGGAAAATAAAATTCCATTCTAGGTAAACTATAATCACTCTGTACTCCTCATCACAAAGCTTAGAACCAACTTTAATATTCATGCGCCCAAACAGTTCCTCCGTGTTGACAATATGCTTCAAACTCTAGTTATTAGTACCATTGTCTTCAAGTATCCACACTAAAAGCCAAGACCTATTGCGAAAACTAGCACAACACACACACAGGTGACCCTGAGCTTGATCAATGGACATTTCTGCACCACTTGGTTTACGAATTGTCCTCCATGTCTTCCCTCCATATCCACAGCAACTATCGCAGAGTACTCAAGCATGTGCATAAAACCATTAAGAAAAATACTTCTCAATTTTGAACGTAGAACAATACTACCCTTGCCCCATTCAGATTCCTTAAAGATCTATGCTGTAGTTTTAGATGAGTAGATCTACACACGTACGCACGCACCCTCCACCTCAACAAATTCAATCATGTGGAAGTGCGAGTACGTTGGGTCAAAACCTAAGCGTGCCTGACCAACAGAACGGATGCTACATGACAGTACATGCCATTTGTGGGTCACTGGATTGCAGACAACATAGCGACGTAATCTATCAGGCCTAGCACACCAGCAAAGGACGAGGTCACTGCAACAATCTAAGACTAGGACTTATAAGGGGGAGGGGCAAGAAGGATAAGGAGGGCCATTCGCTGATGATGCTGGTGAAGTGGCGATTGCCCTTCCACCAGCTACACTATCGATGAAATATGGTCGGCAGTCCACCTAGGGGGGTGCCCGTGGTGGTAGATTATCGGTAGGATGCGTGTGATCTGGAACCAGATGGTGACACAAGGCGCAGAGACAGCGATTTAGACAGGTTCGGGCCGTCTGATCGACGTAATACCCTACGTCCTGTGTCTTTGGTGTATTATATTGAGATGTATACAGATTAACCTGTCCTCTAGGGGACCCTTGTCTCTCCTTATATACTCCGAAGAGACAAGGTTACAAGTAAAGTATCCAATTTGGTACTATTACAATATCTAGTACAACTTGTAATCTTGATGTGTACGCCTTGATCTTACGGGCCGGGCCACCTCGGATGGTGCGGCCCATGTACCATCTTGTGGTACTCGGGGGTATATCCCCCACAGCTAGTCCCTGAGCGCCATGTATTCTGATGCGACACGCCATTTTAACCTTCTCCGAACAGTGAGGCTTGAGTTCTTGACATCTCCGACCACCATTGTCGCCGGAGAAGGAGGTTGTCCGAAGAATGTATGGTGCTCTTAAGAAGAAAGAAAAAGATTTCCGTCCTGGGAAGTGTGCCCACTTGTATTTCTGAAAAGAAATGTAAGTGCGGCTTGAAGCGTAGCATCTTTGGTCATCAGATCGAGCACATTCACCGCAAGGTGAAGTGTGCCCACTTAGTCCCCGAGCCTGGTAGTAGGTGACGTAGTCACGTGGTGCCAGGGTCTAAAAAGAATTCCCAGTTAAATTGAGAACCCAATCGTTGTACAGGCGATACGAGATGCATCGACAGGTGCATCGTACCGATGTAGTCCCCGAGCTTGCTGGAAGGCAAGGTATGAGCCTTGTAGCAAGGTCTAAGTGAGAAAAAAATATCCCAACTGTATGCGAGTTGCCTGTCACATGTAGTCGAGACGCAAAGTCCCCGAGCCGTGGTCGAAGAGTGGTCGAGGCAGTCCCTGAGCACAGGTCGAGGAGCGAGCGACGAAGTCCCCGAGCCGTGGTCGGAGAGTGATCGAGGCAGTCCCCGAGCACGGAGTGGTCTGGCCAGAAGTCCCAGAGCACGGAGTGGTCTGGCGAGTCCCCGAGGGTCCCAGAGCACGGAGTGGTCTGGCGAGTCCCCGAGCACAAGGGTGGTCTGGCCAGAGTCCTCGAGCACCGTAGTGGTCTTGGCGAGCCCTGAAGCATGAGCTCGTTGACCGAACTATGTTCCTGAAAAATAAACACGGAGAGCGGTAGTACATGATGATGTACGAAATATATTGATCTCTCTGTAGGAGGTGAAGTAAACACTTGGTGTTCGGTTGGCGATGAATTATACTTGGTGTAATATTCGAAAAATAACATTAGCTGTTTTTAGCCCTTTTTGTTATGTAGCGACGTAGCGCGATGTATTAACCTATCCTGGAGAATGCGCCAGCCCTGGGCTAACCAACATCTCGTAACGCGATGTATGGAACGCTGCCGCGCGTAGAGTGCCAGTGTTACCAGGGAGCGACTGCCGACTACCCGTAGCGCAGAGGGCGGACTCTCATGCACGCGTGGGGTGGAGCCGGAGACAGTGCCGGCTCTGGGATTCTCAAGCAGGAAGGAAAACGTATCGACGAACCGTAGTAAAAACTTATACATGTTTTGGATTGTATGTATGGAGAAAATTTGACACGGAGCGCACCCTTAGGGTGGTCGGCGGAGGTGTACGATGATCGAAGAAATTTTCAATTAAAAATAATACTTAGCTTTATTGACGACCGGTGGGTGTAGTCGGCGTGTTGTGATGTTCGAGAGATGGCTTGACGTGGCTCGCTTGTGGCTCGACGCGGCTCGCTCAACGGCTCAACGCGGCTCAACGCGGCTCGTCGTGACTTGCTAGACAGCTCGGACGGCTTGTTTGATGGATCGACACGGCTCGCCGATGGCTCAACATGAGTTGATCGACGTCTGGCTTCCGAGTGCTCCAGAGCTCATGTACTTGGCCTTGACGTTCCGACCTGTGTCTGTACACCCTCTCCTCCAAGCTCCAGCGGCAGGCGTGTGCCTTGAGTCAATGATCCCATCATGCACGCATCTTGCTTCGGTCATCGCGAGATGCCGCGTGAGATGGTGCATGAGGAAAAATAAAAAGATTTGTGTGTCATTGAATAGAAATCAAGTAATAAATATTTAATTGAGAATTCACTTAGCTTTTGGGCGTGTGAACAAATCGTCTTGGCCTTCTGCCCAACGAGATGGCTTGCATGTATACTTGTGTAGATGTATACGCGTATATGCGTAACTCTTAGCTAGCTTGCGTTGTCTTCGTGCTGCTGTGGATTGAGCCGATGCCTGGTCGGAACTTTGGCCTCATGACGGACGCACATGAGGGCCGTCGTGGACGATATGATGGGAAAAACCGCCGTCATAGATTGACGCTGAGTTGCCGCAATTTTGACGAAACTCCACATGTCGTCGCCTTGATCTTGCTGGATTGCATGTCCGTCGTGCATGAATACGATGGATATACTAGTTGACGTCACCTCTTGCATGTATCCCCGGTACAGCGATCGTTGAACGCCTGCCGCGAGAAGCTGGGTTGCCGCGGATGGCTGTAACACCCGGTTTCAAGGACAAAGCCGAATGCACACCATATGTGAGCCCTGGTAATCAAACCTTACATATAGCTACAAATGAAGGGGCAGTATCAATTCACAATGCTTAATATATAGCGAACTTCGCAAAAGAGATAACCTTAGAAAGCAATCAGCGGACAGACAACTCTGATCTTCGGGTGCAGACTTCACTCCACTGGATCCAAACTAACTGGTTGATCACAAGCCTAAAACTTCTCCTGAGGTGTGGGGGGAATAGCAAGAGTGAGTCCATGTCGAACTCCGTAAATATAGCAACAAGGTAGTGTAATCCATAACCACATGATCAAGTGTAATTGAATAATAAATAGCTCAAAACAACTCAGTTAAGCATAATTAAACAAGTGCTCATCTTTGGCGTAAGAATCCCTTGGCCGCTCGTGACCGTGAGCACGGCTGATATATCAGTTTATTAAACTTTGCGTAGAGGTGTACACTTTCACTGTGAGTCATGATTTCCAAATGTACGGGTTTGCAAGGTCCAAACACCGGAAATCATATAAAGCTGCTCAGAAGTTCGTCTAACCGGGAAGGGCCGCAGGGTCATCGGATATAGGAACCCCCCTTCCATTAAAAGGCCGCTTCCATAGCAAGGCACAACAGGACAGAGGCTGTCCTATACCCAACTCGCAGTATCCTCTAAGCCTGCTAGAAAAGGTCTCCCAAGCAACTAGAGCCAGAGCCATATAGCCCTCACAGCTGTACTATAAGTCCCGGATGATCACTTACAAATGAGACCTTGTGGAGAGGGAATTTAACCCTCCTGTTGTTGCTAACAAGTCATCTCTTGTGTTTATAGCATATTCATTAATCAAGCTTCAAGATCATGGTCACAGAAAGAAAACCCAAACTATACTTGCCTTAAACACCGATCCTTTGGTAAGCTTTAATCTTCAACGTTTTCTTCTTCTTCTTCTTCTCCAACTTCTTATAGATCACCAACGCAAAACTCACCGACTGGACAAGACCGAAAAGCACCACACAAGCATCCGAACAAGCATGCATAGCAAACATACTAGATTAGAACAATACACCAATCAATAAAAATGTTTGAAAACCAACATACGCATTGCTACGATCACACAGACGGGAGAAACACTCTAACCGGAACTACGATGAACAAGAGACGATGGCCGGGAGTTTTATATTATAAAAGAAAAGACTAGGCACATGGTTTACTTTAAATTACATAGGATCATGTGCAGAATATAACTTAGTCAATTTATATTATTATTTTTAATTAAAACACCGAGTTCAGTCTAGTCATATTTTATTTTGAAGAATCGTTATAAGCAAACAAACATTATTCATGATAAGAATTTAAACGAGATTCATGCCTAACGTGTTTAGACCAAGCGGGGTATAAATTAAATATATTCATGTTCTAATAAATCAAATTAACATTTGATATATAAAAGGGGAACGTTAAACCTATATTGTTTTTATTATAAAACTAATAACATTTAATCAATTTGGTATGTAACTATATATGGAAGAACAAGCCGAAAAGCTACGGCGTGAACACGCTAACTTTAGAAGAATTTTCAGCGAGTGAAAGTACATATTCGATAAGTCAAATTTATATTTGAATAAAGAAAACTAAAGTATAATTAATTATATTTTAATTATAAGCACGCGATCAAATTATTAAACTTCAACTTAGCGAAAGACGAGTGCACGTGAAACTATCCAAACGAATATGATATGTCCATGTTTAGCATAGGCATAATGTACTGAAACACATTTAATTTGACTTTAATCAAGTTAACAGTTAAATATAAAATGATCGACCTCGCCCTAAATTGGTTTTATTTAGAAACATGTTTGCATAATCATTAACCAATTTTATATTCAAATAAATATATTACAAAAGCATGTGGCACATAAATATCGACACGTAGACCACGTCGGCTCAAAGCTATGCTACTGGAATGGACGTCTCACGATGAGTGTTTATATTTATGTGTATTTCTATAGTATTTCTAGATTTATTCTCGTAATGAAAAACGGCCACAAAACATACATGATGTCATCGATTGATGTCATCAAGCTAATCGGATTCAGCTACGAACATGCAGAGCATTGCACGGTGCTGCCATGCGCCACGGCCGGTGATGTGAATGAACAGATAAAAAAAATAGAGAGATCCATCGTGCACGGTTTCTTACCAAAGAAGAGCAATGCTGAAGTCGGAACAGATCGGGCGATAGAACTCCAGAACGGGTCGGACACCAGGTTGCATAGAAACTGTACGTAGGCAACAGCATTGAATGAAGCAACAAGCTGCCGAACTCCATGTCCGATGAACTGCAGGTGGATTGGACGGCAGCTATGCTGCTGGGGCTCGCAGGGCAGTGGAGCAAGGAGGTTGCCGATCCCATGGACAGAATATGTCTGCAGCGAAACAAACAGAAGCTGTATGCCAAGATCTGGGTTCAGGCAATGTATGATGAAGAATAAGATACAGAGGTTTTTATCTTTAAATGTGCTCACCCACGTTGAACGACAAAGGCTTAGCCTTCCTGAAATCGACGTTGACGATGGACGTTGGCAGTGTCAGCGCGTACGCACGGTGCGGCACCATCAACGAGTAGCTGCATTGCCACGGAGCGACGTCGGGGCCAACCGGGGCTAGGACTTCGGAACCAGAAGCTCCCCGTTCGGTAGTTTTGATGGAATTTTTCCAAGGGATGGATTGGTACATATAAATAGGGAGGAAAACTTCTCACATCTACAACAACTAGTAATATGGTACTAATTGACGTTGCACCATCCACCTTTGCTAATAGGCCTAACTGATTATTAAAGCACATTAGTAAATAAAGACATGGGCCTTAAGGCATTAGAAAAACTTAGGGATTTTATTATTTTCGGAATCAATTGTTTTCATGGATAAAATAATTCTAGAAAAGTCCAGAATTGATTTTTAAGTCACGAAAAATACTCTGAAGGCTCCAAATATTTGGGAAAAATTCTCAGAGATATTTTAGAATATGAGCAACCTAAATAAAATATTTAAGGCTCACTAGAAGATAATTTAGAGCATCTAAAAATTAGACTATGCTCATAAACAAGTGGGAACAAATTCTAGAAGAAACCGGAAAAGTTTCGTGAAGTTTTTAGAGATTGGTTCATTGGCGAGAAACTGAAAGAAGTGATTTGGGTTACAAAGTAAATACTTTCGGAAGCTTCCAAACGAAACTTGAGCTGAGAAATAAGGAATTTGATTATAGGAAAAAGACAACGACAAGTCGAAAAAGATAAACGACTTACTAACGCGATTTGAAAAGTTTGGTCACTCTCATCACAAAGTCAAACAACAAGCATACATCACAATAAAATATATGCACCAGCATGTATGCACAAAAATGTTGCTACACCCTATGATAAATTTTAATTCAATGAAAATCTTTATTTTCCTATATTTTCATGAACACAAAATATATATAAATAAATCAATTTAGCTCTATTTTCAAAGAGACAAATTTTAGGGTGTTACAATTCTACCCCACTTAACAAGAATCTCGTCCCGAGATTCGGAGAGATTAGATGAAAAGATAAAGTTGACATGCAAATCTTCACTTTTCACTTATCAACTCTTACCTAATGATGATGTCACGAGATCGAAACCAACTATGCGAACGTGGCCTTCAAATTCTTATAATCCAGATAGATGTCACTCTTACATCCATGATTATAATGCCTTCCATGATCCTTGGGTAGTGGCTTTTCTTTAGCATGATACTCTGAATCTCACATCCTTCGATGGGTTTCAACTTAACACCTCTTTCTTGAGTTTTTCTCTGTGTACTTCCATCATGAGAGATATCTTAACCAAGAAGAGAACTTCCTTCAACCAAAATTCACTTGCTAAGCTTGGTGTAAGCATTGAGGTGTTAAGTCTCCATAGAACCAAATATAGACATCCAATATATCCTTCTTATGTCATCAATGCCACTTGTCTTCAGTATGATGAAGGTTGAACTCCTGAGCTTCTTTTAGACGACCCAACAAATTACTGATCTCAAGCAAAGGACACTTACACATGGATAGACTTCTAATTATAGAGATAACTATACCTTGAAGCACCAGAGGGCATGAAATCTTCGTCTTGCAACTTCTTCAACATGGCTACAAAAGATCCACTAGGGGATGCCATTAAGTAGCTTGAATCTTCTCCTATGTGATTCTTCAATCATAATGACCTTTTGATATGAAGGGAAACTCAGATGCATAAGTGGGAACAAGTAACCTCAGCTTACCCACGAGCAGAAAAACAGCAGTGCAGAAAAACTGCTATAACTCCTGTTCTGTAAATCCAATGAAGTCGTACTTTATACCGTTAGAAATCTTATTAAATTCTCTACAACGTTATTATAGAATACTTTTCAAGATTCTGTAGTTAACTTGGTCAAAAACAGCGCATAACAGAAACTGTTCCAGGATTCAGACTGCGCAAAAACTTCCAATCGAGATGATTATATCTCCCAAAAGAAAACAGCTATGATAGTAATTCCAAAGGCATATGAAAGATACGGAAGTCTAGTTATTCCCAGAAAAATTTCATATACTTTGCAAGAACCAAAATCGCGTTATGACCAGAATACCACAGACTGCTCCAGATTTCTGACAGCACAGATGCATCATCTTGTGATTTTCATAACTCAAAATATATAATAGTTATGAGAGTGATTCTTGTGGCCAGAGAAAGATATTGAAGTCTACTGTTGTCTAGAATTTTTCCATAGTTTTTGGTAACCCAAAAACAGAGGTATAAGGTGAGAAAGACATACTGCTCCGAAAAGACAGAATAAGGTAGAAACGAGATTTAAAGACTAGAGAGACGGGTAAGACTAATCTTTGAGTCTTCATGCTCCAATAATTTGAGATTAGTGTGATATATGACATGGATTGAGGATATACAAAAGATGAAAAGAAAGATAAAGTTTAATCTTCAATTCTTCATGCCTTGTTACTTGAGATACTCAGGACTTGTTGTTGTTGACAGGAGACGCTACCCCACTTAACAAGGATTTTGCTTGGCTTCAAAACTTTACTTTTGGGTCTTGTTTGGAGAACACCGATGACACACAAGCAGCACACCAAACAAAACAAGTAAACAACACGCAGCACAACACCGAGACTACTCGTGCATTCTTCGACTATGGTGGTCATCCTAAAGTGTGGATTATAGATGATGAAAGGTCATCGTCAATTTGAACATGATGTCTATCAGAAATTTTTAGTAAACCAAAAAAAACAATAAACCAAAAGGGGATAAGAAGCATTAGCTCAAAGGAAGCTATCAAGGGGGAGACAATAAGACAAGGATGAGAAATAGCAAATCAATGATCCAAGGAGATGGAAAAATAGTTTTATAGCAAAGTAAGCTTTACAAATCGACCAGTGCTAACTAGGCTTGCGTCCTACAGTCAGCATTTCTCTGATACCACTTTGTAACACCTGGTTTCAAGGACAAAGCCGAATGCACACCATATGTGAGCCCTGGTAATCAAACCTCACATATAGCTACAAATGAAGGGGCAGTATCAATTCACAATGCTTAATATATAGCGAACTTCGCAAAAGAGATAACCTTAGAAAGCAATCAGCGGACATACAACTCTGATCTCCGGGTGCAGACTTCACTCCATTGGATCCAAACTGACTGGTTGATCACAAGCCTAAAACTTCTCCTGAGGTGTGGGGGGAATAGCAAGAGTGAGTCCATGTCGAACTCCGTAAATATAGCAACAAGGTAGTGTAATCCATAACCACATGATCAAGTGTAATTGAATAATAAATACCTCAAAACAACTCAGTTAAGCATAATTAAACAAGTGCTCATCTTTGGCGTAAGAATCCCTTGGCCGCTCGTGACCGTGAGCACGGCTGATATATCAGTTTATTAAACTCTGCGTAGAGGTGTACACTTTCACTGTGAGTCATGATTTTCCAAATGTACGGGTTTGCAAGGTCCAAACACCGGAAATCATATAAAGCTGCTCAGAAGTTCGTCTAACCGGGAAGGGCCGTAGGGTCATCGGATATAGGAACCACCCTTCCATTAAAAGGCCGCTTCCATAGCAAGGCACAACAGGACAGAGGCTATCCTATACCCAACTCGCAGTATCCTCTAAGCCTGCTAGAAAAGGTCTCCCAAGCAACTAGAGCCAGAGCCATATAGCCCTCACAGCTGTACTGTAAGTCCCGGATGATCACTTACAAATGAGACCTTGTGGAGAGGGAATTTAACCCTCCTGTTGTTGCTAACAAGTCATCTCTTGTGTTTATAGCATATTCATTAATCAAGCTTCAAGATCATGGTCACAGAAAGAAAACCTAAACTATACTTGCCTTAAACACCGATCCTTCGGTAAGCTTTAATCTTCAACGTTTTCTTCTTCTTCTTCTTCTCCAACTTCTTATAGATCACCAACGCAAAACTCACCGACTGGACAAGACCAAAAAGCACCACACAAGCATCCGAACAAGCATGCATAGCAAACATACTAGATTAGAACAATACACCAATCAATAAAAATGTTTGAAAACCAACATACGCATTGCTACGATCACACAGACGGGAGAAACACTCTAACCGGGACTACGATGAACAAGAGACGATGGCCGGGAGTTTTATATTATAAAAGAAAAGACTAGGCACATGGTTTACTTTAAATTACATAGGATCATGTGCAGAATATAACTTAGTCAATTTATATTATTATTTTTAATTAAAACACCGAGTTCAGTCTAGTCATATTTTATTTTGAAGAATCGTTATAAGCAAACAAACATTATTCATGATAAGAATTTAAACGAGATTCATGCCTAACGTGTTTAGACCAAGCGGGGTATAAATTAAATATATTCATGTTCTAATAAATCAAATTAACATTTGATATATAAAAGGGGAACGTTAAACCTATATTGTTTTTATTATAAAACTAATAACATTTAATCAATTTGGTATGTAACTATATATGGAAGAACAAGCCGAAAAGCTACGGCGTGAACACGCTAACTTTAGAAGAATTTTCAGCGAGTGAAAGTACATATTCGATAAGTCAAATTTATATTTGAATAAAGAAAACTAAAGTATAATTAATTATATTTTAATTATAAGCACGCGATCAAATTATTAAACTTCAACTTAGCGAAAGACGAGTGCACGTGAAACTATCCAAACGAATATGATATGTCCATGTTTAGCATAGGCATAATGTACTGAAACACATTTAATTTGACTTTAATCAAGTTAACAGTTAAATATAAAATGATCGACCTCGCCCTAAATTGGTTTTATTTAGAAACATGTTTGCATAATCATTAACCAATTTTATATTCAAATAAATATATTACAAAAGCATGTGGCACATAAATATCGACACGTAGACCACGTCGGCTCAAAGCTATGCTACTGGAATGGACGTCTCACGATGAGTGTTTATATTTATGTGTATTTCTATAGTATTTCTAGATTTATTCTCGTAATGAAAAACGGCCACAAAACATACATGATGTCATCGATTGATGTCATCAAGCTAATCGGATTCAGCTACGAACATGCAGAGCATTGCACGGTGCTGCCATGCGCCACGGCCGGTGATGTGAATGAACAGATAAAAAAAATAGAGAGATCCATCGTGCACGGTTTCTTACCAAAGAAGAGCAATGCTGAAGTCGGAACAGATCGGGCGATAGAACTCCAGAACGGGTCGGACACCAGGTTGCATAGAAACTGTACGTAGGCAACAGCATTGAATGAAGCAACAAGCTGCCGAACTCCATGTCCGATGAACTGCAGGTGGATTGGACGGCAGCTATGCTGCTGGGGCTCGCAGGGCAGTGGAGCAAGGAGGTTGCCGATCCCATGGACAGAATATGTCTGCAGCGAAACAAACAGAAGCTGTATGCCAAGATCTGGGTTCAGGCAATGTATGATGAAGAATAAGATACAGAGGTTTTTATCTTTAAATGTGCTCACCCACGTTGAACGACAAAGGCTTAGCCTTCCTGAAATCGACGTTGACGATGGACGTTGGCAGTGTCAGCGCGTACGCACGGTGCGGCACCATCAACGAGTAGCTGCATTGCCACGGAGCGACGTCGGGGCCAACCGGGGCTAGGACTTCGGAACCAGAAGCTCCCCGTTCGGTAGTTTTGATGGAATTTTTCCAAGGGATGGATTGGTACATATAAATAGGGAGGAAAACTTCTCACATCTACAACAACTAGTAATATGGTACTAATTGACGTTGCACCATCCACCTTTGCTAATAGGCCTAACTGATTATTAAAGCACATTAGTAAATAAAGACATGGGCCTTAAGGCATTAGAAAAACTTAGGGATTTTATTATTTTCGGAATCAATTGTTTTCATGGATAAAATAATTCTAGAAAAGTCCAGAATTGATTTTTAAGTCACGAAAAATACTCTGAAGGCTCCAAATATTTGGGAAAAATTCTCAGAGATATTTTAGAATATGAGCAACCTAAATAAAATATTTAAGGCTCACTAGAAGATAATTTAGAGCATCTAAAAATTAGACTATGCTCATAAACAAGTGGGAACAAATTCTAGAAGAAACCGGAAAAGTTTCGTGAAGTTTTTAGAGATTGGTTCATTGGCGAGAAACTGAAAGAAGTGATTTGGGTTACAAAGTAAATACTTTCGGAAGCTTCCAAACGAAACTTGAGCTGAGAAATAAGGAATTTGATTATAGGAAAAAGACAACGACAAGTCGAAAAAGATAAACGACTTACTAACGCGATTTGAAAAGTTTGGTCACTCTCATCACAAAGTCAAACAACAAGCATACATCACAATAAAATATATGCACCAGCATGTATGCACAAAAATGTTGCTACACCCTATGATAAATTTTAATTCAATGAAAATCTTTATTTTCCTATATTTTCATGAACACAAAATATATATAAATAAATCAATTTAGCTCTATTTTCAAAGAGACAAATTTTAGGGTGTTACAATTCTACCCCACTTAACAAGAATCTCGTCCCGAGATTCGGAGAGATTAGATGAAAAGATAAAGTTGACATGCAAATCTTCACTTTTCACTTATCAACTCTTACCTAATGATGATGTCACGAGATCGAAACCAACTATGCGAACGTGGCCTTCAAATTCTTATAATCCAGATAGATGTCACTCTTACATCCATGATTATAATGCCTTCCATGATCCTTGGGTAGTGGCTTTTCTTTAGCATGATACTCTGAATCTCACATCCTTCGATGGGTTTCAACTTAACACCTCTTTCTTGAGTTTTTCTCTGTGTACTTCCATCATGAGAGATATCTTAACCAAGAAGAGAACTTCCTTCAACCAAAATTCACTTGCTAAGCTTGGTGTAAGCATTGAGGTGTTAAGTCTCCATAGAACCAAATATAGACATCCAATATATCCTTCTTATGTCATCAATGCCACTTGTCTTCAGTATGATGAAGGTTGAACTCCTGAGCTTCTTTTAGACGACCCAACAAATTACTGATCTCAAGCAAAGGACACTTACACATGGATAGACTTCTAATTATAGAGATAACTATACCTTGAAGCACCAGAGGGCATGAAATCTTCGTCTTGCAACTTCTTCAACATGGCTACAAAAGATCCACTAGGGGATGCCATTAAGTAGCTTGAATCTTCTCCTATGTGATTCTTCAATCATAATGACCTTTTGATATGAAGGGAAACTCAGATGCATAAGTGGGAACAAGTAACCTCAGCTTACCCACGAGCAGAAAAACAGCAGTGCAGAAAAACTGCTATAACTCCTGTTCTGTAAATCCAATGAAGTCGTACTTTATACCGTTAGAAATCTTATTAAATTCTCTACAACGTTATTATAGAATACTTTTCAAGATTCTGTAGTTAACTTGGTCAAAAACAGCGCATAACAGAAACTGTTCCAGGATTCAGACTGCGCAAAAACTTCCAATCGAGATGATTATATCTCCCAAAAGAAAACAGCTATGATAGTAATTCCAAAGGCATATGAAAGATACGGAAGTCTAGTTATTCCCAGAAAAATTTCATATACTTTGCAAGAACCAAAATCGCGTTATGACCAGAATACCACAGACTGCTCCAGATTTCTGACAGCACAGATGCATCATCTTGTGATTTTCATAACTCAAAATATATAATAGTTATGAGAGTGATTCTTGTGGCCAGAGAAAGATATTGAAGTCTACTGTTGTCTAGAATTTTTCCATAGTTTTTGGTAACCCAAAAACAGAGGTATAAGCTGAGAAAGACATACTGCTCCAAAAAGACAGAATAAGGTAGAAACGAGATTTAAAGACTAGAGAGACGGGTAAGACTAATCTTTGAGTCTTCATGCTCCAATAATTTGAGATTAGTGTGATATATGACATGGATTGAGGATATACAAAAGATGAAAAGAAAGATAAAGTTTAATCTTCAATTCTTCATGCCTTGTTACTTGAGATACTCAGGACTTGTTGTTGTTGACAGGAGACGCTACCCCACTTAACAAGGATTTTGCTTGGCTTCAAAACTTTACTTTTGGGTCTTGTTTGGAGAACACCGATGACACACAAGCAGCACACCAAACAAAACAAGTAAACAACACGCAGCACAACACCGAGACTACTCGTGCATTCTTCGACTATGGTGGTCATCCTAAAGTGTGGATTATAGATGATGAAAGGTCATCGTCAATTTGAACATGATGTCTATCAGAAATTTTTAGTAAACCAAAAAAAACAATAAACCAAAAGGGGATAAGAAGCATTAGCTCAAAGGAAGCTATCAAGGGGGAGACAATAAGACAAGGATGAGAAATAGCAAATCAATGATCCAAGGAGATGGAAAAATAGTTTTATAGCAAAGTAAGCTTTACAAATCGACCAGTGCTAACTAGGCTTGCGTCCTACAGTCAGCATTTCTCTGATACCACTTTGTAACACCTGGTTTCAAGGACAAAGCCGAATGCACACCATATGTGAGCCCTGGTAATCAAACCTCACATATAGCTACAAATGAAGGGGCAGTATCAATTCACAATGCTTAATATATAGCGAACTTCGCAAAAGAGATAACCTTAGAAAGCAATCAGCGGACATACAACTCTGATCTCCGGGTGCAGACTTCACTCCATTGGATCCAAACTGACTGGTTGATCACAAGCCTAAAACTTCTCCTGAGGTGTGGGGGGAATAGCAAGAGTGAGTCCATGTCGAACTCCGTAAATATAGCAACAAGGTAGTGTAATCCATAACCACATGATCAAGTGTAATTGAATAATAAATACCTCAAAACAACTCAGTTAAGCATAATTAAACAAGTGCTCATCTTTGGCGTAAGAATCCCTTGGCCGCTCGTGACCGTGAGCACGGCTGATATATCAGTTTATTAAACTCTGCGTAGAGGTGTACACTTTCACTGTGAGTCATGATTTTCCAAATGTACGGGTTTGCAAGGTCCAAACACCGGAAATCATATAAAGCTGCTCAGAAGTTCGTCTAACCGGGAAGGGCCGTAGGGTCATCGGATATAGGAACCACCCTTCCATTAAAAGGCCGCTTCCATAGCAAGGCACAACAGGACAGAGGCTATCCTATACCCAACTCGCAGTATCCTCTAAGCCTGCTAGAAAAGGTCTCCCAAGCAACTAGAGCCAGAGCCATATAGCCCTCACAGCTGTACTGTAAGTCCCGGATGATCACTTACAAATGAGACCTTGTGGAGAGGGAATTTAACCCTCCTGTTGTTGCTAACAAGTCATCTCTTGTGTTTATAGCATATTCATTAATCAAGCTTCAAGATCATGGTCACAGAAAGAAAACCTAAACTATACTTGCCTTAAACACCGATCCTTCGGTAAGCTTTAATCTTCAACGTTTTCTTCTTCTTCTTCTTCTCCAACTTCTTATAGATCACCAACGCAAAACTCACCGACTGGACAAGACCAAAAAGCACCACACAAGCATCCGAACAAGCATGCATAGCAAACATACTAGATTAGAACAATACACCAATCAATAAAAATGTTTGAAAACCAACATACGCATTGCTACGATCACACAGACGGGAGAAACACTCTAACCGGGACTACGATGAACAAGAGACGATGGCCGGGAGTTTTATATTATAAAAGAAAAGACTAGGCACATGGTTTACTTTAAATTACATAGGATCATGTGCAGAATATAACTTAGTCAATTTATATTATTATTTTTAATTAAAACACCGAGTTCAGTCTAGTCATATTTTATTTTGAAGAATCGTTATAAGCAAACAAACATTATTCATGATAAGAATTTAAACGAGATTCATGCCTAACGTGTTTAGACCAAGCGGGGTATAAATTAAATATATTCATGTTCTAATAAATCAAATTAACATTTGATATATAAAAGGGGAACGTTAAACCTATATTGTTTTTATTATAAAACTAATAACATTTAATCAATTTGGTATGTAACTATATATGGAAGAACAAGCCGAAAAGCTACGGCGTGAACACGCTAACTTTAGAAGAATTTTCAGCGAGTGAAAGTACATATTCGATAAGTCAAATTTATATTTGAATAAAGAAAACTAAAGTATAATTAATTATATTTTAATTATAAGCACGCGATCAAATTATTAAACTTCAACTTAGCGAAAGACGAGTGCACGTGAAACTATCCAAACGAATATGATATGTCCATGTTTAGCATAGGCATAATGTACTGAAACACATTTAATTTGACTTTAATCAAGTTAACAGTTAAATATAAAATGATCGACCTCGCCCTAAATTGGTTTTATTTAGAAACATGTTTGCATAATCATTAACCAATTTTATATTCAAATAAATATATTACAAAAGCATGTGGCACATAAATATCGACACGTAGACCACGTCGGCTCAAAGCTATGCTACTGGAATGGACGTCTCACGATGAGTGTTTATATTTATGTGTATTTCTATAGTATTTCTAGATTTATTCTCGTAATGAAAAACGGCCACAAAACATACATGATGTCATCGATTGATGTCATCAAGCTAATCGGATTCAGCTACGAACATGCAGAGCATTGCACGGTGCTGCCATGCGCCACGGCCGGTGATGTGAATGAACAGATAAAAAAAATAGAGAGATCCATCGTGCACGGTTTCTTACCAAAGAAGAGCAATGCTGAAGTCGGAACAGATCGGGCGATAGAACTCCAGAACGGGTCGGACACCAGGTTGCATAGAAACTGTACGTAGGCAACAGCATTGAATGAAGCAACAAGCTGCCGAACTCCATGTCCGATGAACTGCAGGTGGATTGGACGGCAGCTATGCTGCTGGGGCTCGCAGGGCAGTGGAGCAAGGAGGTTGCCGATCCCATGGACAGAATATGTCTGCAGCGAAACAAACAGAAGCTGTATGCCAAGATCTGGGTTCAGGCAATGTATGATGAAGAATAAGATACAGAGGTTTTTATCTTTAAATGTGCTCACCCACGTTGAACGACAAAGGCTTAGCCTTCCTGAAATCGACGTTGACGATGGACGTTGGCAGTGTCAGCGCGTACGCACGGTGCGGCACCATCAACGAGTAGCTGCATTGCCACGGAGCGACGTCGGGGCCAACCGGGGCTAGGACTTCGGAACCAGAAGCTCCCCGTTCGGTAGTTTTGATGGAATTTTTCCAAGGGATGGATTGGTACATATAAATAGGGAGGAAAACTTCTCACATCTACAACAACTAGTAATATGGTACTAATTGACGTTGCACCATCCACCTTTGCTAATAGGCCTAACTGATTATTAAAGCACATTAGTAAATAAAGACATGGGCCTTAAGGCATTAGAAAAACTTAGGGATTTTATTATTTTCGGAATCAATTGTTTTCATGGATAAAATAATTCTAGAAAAGTCCAGAATTGATTTTTAAGTCACGAAAAATACTCTGAAGGCTCCAAATATTTGGGAAAAATTCTCAGAGATATTTTAGAATATGAGCAACCTAAATAAAATATTTAAGGCTCACTAGAAGATAATTTAGAGCATCTAAAAATTAGACTATGCTCATAAACAAGTGGGAACAAATTCTAGAAGAAACCGGAAAAGTTTCGTGAAGTTTTTAGAGATTGGTTCATTGGCGAGAAACTGAAAGAAGTGATTTGGGTTACAAAGTAAATACTTTCGGAAGCTTCCAAACGAAACTTGAGCTGAGAAATAAGGAATTTGATTATAGGAAAAAGACAACGACAAGTCGAAAAAGATAAACGACTTACTAACGCGATTTGAAAAGTTTGGTCACTCTCATCACAAAGTCAAACAACAAGCATACATCACAATAAAATATATGCACCAGCATGTATGCACAAAAATGTTGCTACACCCTATGATAAATTTTAATTCAATGAAAATCTTTATTTTCCTATATTTTCATGAACACAAAAATATATAAATAAATCAATTTAGCTCTATTTTCAAAGAGACAAATTTTAGGGTGTTACAATTCTACCCCACTTAACAAGAATCTCGTCCCGAGATTCGGAGAGATTAGATGAAAAGATAAAGTTGACATGCAAATCTTCACTTTTCACTTATCAACTCTTACCTAATGATGATGTCACGAGATCGAAACCAACTATGCGAACGTGGCCTTCAAATTCTTATAATCCAGATAGATGTCACTCTTACATCCATGATTATAGTGCCTTCCATGATCCTTGGGTAGTGGCTTTTCTTTAGCATGATACTCTGAATCTCACATCCTTCGATGGGTTTCAACTTAACACCTCTTTCTTGAGTTTTTCTCTGTGTACTTCCATCATGAGAGATATCGTAACCAAGAAGAGAACTTCCTTCAACCAAAATTCACTTGCTAAGCTTGGTGTAAGCATTGAGGTGTTAAGTCTCCATAGAACCAAATATAGACATCCAATATATCCTTCTTATGTCATCAATGCCACTTGTCTTCAGTATGATGAAGGTTGAACTCCTGAGCTTCTTTTAGACGACCCAACAAATTACTGATCTCAAGCAAAGGACACTTACACATGGATAGACTTCTAATTATAGAGATAACTGTACCTTGAAGCACCAGAGGGCATGAAATCTTCGTCTTGCAACTTCTTCAACATGGCTACAAAAGATCCACTAGGGGATGCCATTAAGTAGCTTGAATCTTCTCCTATGTGATTCTTCAATCATAATGACCTTTTGATATGAAGGGAAACTCAGATGCATAAGTGGGAACAAGTAACCTCAGCTTACCCACGAGCAGAAAAACAGCAGTGCAGAAAAACTGCTATAACTCCTGTTCTGTAAATCCAATGAAGTCGTACTTTATACCGTTAGAAATCTTATTAAATTCTCTACAACGTTCTTATAGAACACTTTTCAAGATTCTGTAGTTAACTTGGTCAAAAACAGCGCATAACAGAAACTGTTCCAGGATTCAGACTGCGCAAAAACTTCCAATCGAGATGATTATATCTCCCAAAAGAAAACAGCTCTGATAGTAATTCCAAAGGCATATGAAAGATACGGAAGTCTAGTTATTCCCAGAAAAATTTCATATACTTTGCAAGAACCAAAATCGCGTTATGACCAGAATACCACAGACTGCTCCAGATTTCTGACAGCACAGATGCATCATCTTGTGATTTTCATAACTCCAAATATATAATAGTTATGAGAGTGATTCTTGTGGCCAGAGAAAGATATTGAAGTCTACTGTTGTCTAGAATTTTTCCATAGTTTTTGGTAACCCAAAAACAGAGGTATAAGGTGAGAAAGACATACTGCTCCGAAAAGACAGAATAAGGTAGAAACGAGATTTAAAGACTAGAGAGACGGGTAAGACTAATCTTTGAGTCTTCATGCTCCAATAATTTGAGATTAGTGTGATATATGACATGGATTGAGGATATACAAAAGATGAAAAGAAAGATAAAGTTTAATCTTCAATTCTTCATGCCTTGTTACTTGAGATACTCAGGACTTGTTGTTGTTGACAGGAGACGCTACCCCACTTAACAAGGATTTTGCTTGGCTTCAAAACTTTACTTTTGGGTCTTGTTTGGAGAACACCGATGACACACAAGCAGCACACCAAACAAAACAAGTAAACAACACGCAGCACAACACCGAGACTACTCGTGCATTCTTCGACTATGGTGGTCATCCTAAAGTGTGGATTATAGATGATGAAAGGTCATCGTCAATTTGAACATGATGTCTATCAGAAATTTTTAGTAAACCAAAAAAAACAATAAACCAAAAGGGGATAAGAAGCATTAGCTCAAAGTCAGCTATCAAGGGGGAGACAATAAGACAAGGATGAGAAATAGCAAATCAATGATCCAAGGAGATGGAAAAATAGTTTTATAGCAAAGTAAGCTTTACAAATCGACCAGTGCTAACTAGGCTTGCGTCCTACAGTCAGCATTTCTCTGATACCACTTTGTAACACCCGGTTTCAAGGACAAAGCTGAATGCACACCATATGTGAGCCCTGGTAATCAAACCTCACATATAGCTACAAATGAAGGGGCAGTATCAATTCACAATGCTTAATATATAGCGAACTTCGCAAAAGAGATAACCTTAGAAAGCAATCAGCGGACATACAACTCTGATCTCCGGGTGCAGACTTCACTCCATTGGATCCAAACTGACTGGTTGATCACAAGCCTAAAACTTCTCCTGAGGTGTGGGGGGAATAGCAAGAGTGAGTCCATGTCGAACTCCGTAAATATAGCAACAAGGTAGTGTAATCCATAACCACATGATCAAGTGTAATTGAATAATAAATACCTCAAAACAACTCAGTTAAGCATAATTAAACAAGTGCTCATCTTTAGCGTAAGAATCCCTTGGCCGCTCGTGACCGTGAGCATGGCTGATATATCAGTTTATTAAACTCTGCGTAGAGGTGTACACTTTCACTGTGAGTCATGATTTTCCAAATGTACGGGTTTGCAAGGTCCAAACACCGGAAATCATATAAAGCTGCTCAGAAGTTCGTCTAACCGGGAAGGGCCGCAGGGTCATCGGATATAGGAACCCCCCTTCCATTAAAAGGCCGCTTCCATAGCAAGGCACAACAGGACAGAGGCTATCCTATACCCAACTCGCAGTATCCTCTAAGCCTGCTAGAAAAGGTCTCCCAAGCAACTAGAGCCAGAGCCATATAGCCCTCACAGCTGTACTGTAAGTCCTGGATGATCACTTACAAATGAGACCTTGTGGAGAGGGAATTTAACCCTCCTGTTGTTGCTAACAAGTCATCTCTTGTGTTTATAGCATATTCATTAATCAAGCTTCAAGATCATGGTCACAGAAAGAAAACCCAAACTATACTTGCCTTAAACACCGATCCTTCGGTAAGCTTTAATCTTCAACGTTTTCTTCTTCTTCTTCTCCAACTTCTTATAGATCACCAACGCAAAACTCACCGACTGGACAAGACCAAAAAGCACCACACAAGCATCCGAACAAGCATGCATAGCAAACATACTAGATTAGAACAATACACCAATCAATAAAAATGTTTGAAAACCAACATACGCATTGCTACGATCACACAGACGGGAGAAACACTCTAACCGGGACTACGATGAACAAGAGACGATGGCCGGGAGTTTTATATTATAAAAGAAAAGACTAGGCACATGGTTTACTTTAAATTACATAGGATCATGTGCAGAATATAACTTAGTCAATTTATATTATTATTTTTAATTAAAACACCGAGTTCAGTCTAGTCATATTTTATTTTGAAGAATCGTTATAAGCAAACAAACATTATTCATGATAAGAATTTAAACGAGATTCATGCCTAACGTGTTTAGACCAAGCGGGGTATAAATTAAATATATTCATGTTCTAATAAATCAAATTAACATTTGATATATAAAAGGGGAACGTTAAACCTATATTGTTTTTATTATAAAACTAATAACATTTAATCAATTTGGTATGTAACTATATATGGAAGAACAAGCCGAAAAGCTACGGCGTGAACATGCTAACTTTAGAAGAATTTTCAGCGAGTGAAAGTACATATTCGATAAGTCAAATTTATATTTGAATAAAGAAAACTAAAGTATAATTAATTATATTTTAATTATAAGCACGCGATCAAATTATTAAACTTCAACTTAGCGAAAGACGAGTGCACGTGAAACTATCCAAACGAATATGATATGTCCATGTTTAGCATAGGCATAATGTACTGAAACACATTTAATTTGACTTTAATCAAGTTAACAGTTAAATATAAAATGATCGACCTCGCCCTAAATTGGTTTTATTTAGAAACATGTTTGCATAATCATTAACCAATTTTATATTCAAATAAATATATTACAAAAGCATGTGGCACATAAATATCGACACGTAGACCACGTCGGCTCAAAGCTATGCTACTGAAATGGACGTCTCACGATGAGTGTTTATATTTATGTGTATTTCTATAGTATTTCTAGATTTATTCTCGTAATGAAAAACGGCCACAAAACATACATGATGTCATCGATTGATGTCATCAAGCTAATCGGATTCAGCTACGAACATGCAGAGCATTGCACGGTGCTGCCATGCGCCACGGCCGGTGATGTGAATGAACAGATAAAAAAAATAGAGAGATCCATCGTGCACGGTTTCTTACCAAAGAAGAGCAATGCTGAAGTCGGAACAGATCGGGCGATAGAACTCCAGAACGGGTCGGACACCAGGTTGCATAGAAACTGTACGTAGGCAACAGCATTGAATGAAGCAACAAGCTGCCGAACTCCATGTCCGATGAACTGCAGGTGGATTGGACGGCAGCTATGCTGCTGGGGCTCGCAGGGCAGTGGAGCAAGGAGGTTGCCGATCCCATGGACAGAATATGTCTGCAGCGAAACAAACAGAAGCTGTATGCCAAGATCTGGGTTCAGGCAATGTATGATGAAGAATAAGATACAGAGGTTTTTATCTTTAAATGTGCTCACCCACGTTGAACGACAAAGGCTTAGCCTTCCTGAAATCGACGTTGACGATGGACGTTGGCAGTGTCAGCGCGTACGCACGGTGCGGCACCATCAACGAGTAGCTGCATTGCCACGGAGCGACGTCGGGGCCAACCGGGGCTAGGACTTCGGAACCAGAAGCTCCCCGTTCGGTAGTTTTGAAGAATTTTTCCAAGGGATGGATTGGTACATATAAATAGGGAGGAAAACTTCTCACATCTACAACAACTAGTAATATGATATTAATTGACGTTGCACCATCCACCTTTGGTAATAGGCCTAACTGATTATTAAAGCACATTAGTAAATAAAGACATGGGCCTTAAGGCATTAGAAAAACTTAGGGATTTTATTATTTTCGGAATCAATTGTTTTCATGGATAAAATAATTCTAGAAAAGTCCAGAATTGATTTTTAAGTCACGAAAAATACTCTGAAGGCTCCAAATATTTGAGAAAAAATCTCAGAGATATTTTAGAATATGAGCAACCTAAATAAAATATTTAAGGCTCACTAGAAGATAATTTAGAGCATCTAAAAATTAGACTATGCTCATAAACAAGTGGGAACAAATTCTAGAAGAAACCGGAAAAGTTTCGTGAAGTTTTTAGAGATTGGTTCATTGGCGAGAAACTGAAAGAAGTGATTTGGGTTACAAAGTAAATACTTTCGGAAGCTTCCAAACGAAACTTGAGCTGAGAAATAAGGAATTTGATTATAGGAAAAAGACAACGACAAGTCGAAAAAGATAAACGACTTACTAACGCGATTTGAAAAGTTTGGTCACTCTCATCACAAAGTCAAACAACAAGCATACATCACAATAAAATATATGCACCAGCATGTATGCACAAAAATGTTGCTACACCCTATGATAAATTTTAATTCAATGAAAATCTTTATTTTCCTATATTTTCATGAACACAAAAATATATAAATAAATCAATTTAGCTCTATTTTCAAAGAGACAAATTTTAGGGTGTTACAATGGCGTTGTTGAGGAAAATTATCTTTGGATAGACATCTGGTTGGTCGCGATGAAGTTGTCCGGTCCTCGAGCTTTTCGGCCTGTCGCCATGACTGTGGTCGCGATTGTCGTAGCGCCGTTCTTCGCGGCGATCATCATTGCGACGTGGTCTGGTGGCCGATGTGGTCGGAGCTCGGTGGAGCTACTCGGGACGTGGTCGACGTGGTCGCGGTCGACGTGGACGTGGTCGTGGTCGGAGCTCGGCGGGGCCGCTCGAGACGTGGTCGACGTGGTCTGTAGACTTCTGGGCCCGGGGTCGAATTAGTAGTCCGAGCAATCGGAGGTTCATCGTAGATGCATCCATCTGGTGATCCACGGAAGCCTCTGTCTCCATGATATCCATAATTAGCTTGCTTGCTGTTGCCATCCGTGTGCCCGACGGAAGCTTTGCATGGCGGTGTAGATTTGTCATCACGTGATGACATGATGTTACGCTTAAATCTTCGGCGTTGATGCATGCAGACCCGATCTGGCAGGAAGGTTCACGCGGGAAGCACGGCGAGTCCCACTGTAGGTCGTAGTCGCCGTTGCCGAAGGACGTTGTCGCAAACAACATTGATCTTGAGATCCCATCTGGTTCACCGTGGATCAGCACACACAACCCCTAAAGGGGGCCCCTACCTGGTGCTCCACTGTCGACGAAATATGGTCGGCAGTCCACCGAGGGAGGTGCCCGTGGTGGTAGATTATCGGTTGGATGCGTGTGATCTGGAACCAAATGGTGACACAAGGCGCAGAGACAACGATTTAGACAGGTTCGGGCCATCTGATCGACGTAATACCCTACGTCCTGTGTCTTTGGTGTATTGTATTGAGATGTATACAGATTAACCTATCCTCTAGGGGACCCTTGTCTCTCCTTATATACTCCAAAGAGACAAGGTTACAAGTAAAGTATCCAATTTGGTACTATTACAATATCTAGTACAACTTGTAATCTTGATGTGTACGCCTTGATCTTACGGGCCGGGCCACCTCGGATGGTGCGGTCCATGTACCATCTTGTGGTACCTGGGGGTATATCCCCCACACCATAGAAGAAGCCGACGATAGCCTATGAAAGCTTCTTACGTTGATAGGAGTCGGAGATGGCGCGCCTCCAGGAGCGATAGAAACACTTGTAGCAGCACAAGGACCGGGCGGGGAGGTAGCAAAAGATGTCAGTAAGCACATCTTCTAAGAGGCTATCCACTACATTCCTCATGTCAGGGGCCTCCTTCATCTAGAAGTACATCACCAGCCGAAGAGATGAGGCCACCCTGCCGTGGAATTACATCAGTAAACATTAGTAATGAGATAAGTTTCGAGGAGAAGGGATGGCGATACAAGTAAGGCCTTATTACACTTGCCTTTGGATCTGGTGGTGGTGAGCACGAGTGGCAATGCTAGTGATAGCAGCAGCTTGTTTGCCGGTGGATCTGTGTGGGCAATCCGATGATGTGCACCGGCGCAGAGCAAGGGCTGAGCAGTGCTAATGAGCAGGAGCGGCGATGGCGAACAACAACAATGAGAAAAAGAAAAGCTATGTGTGTGGTGGGGGGATGGAGGGTGGTGGCGGGGTGGGGGTGCGAGGGATGTTGGAGTAGTTTACTTGCTCTCTGCGTAACTTTTGTGACACGTGAGAATTGAACTTTCATCAGTTCCGCGCGGGAGGGTTCAAATGCGGAATTGGAAATTTTGCAACTAAGCGGCAGTGATGCATAGTACCATCATCGGTGACTAGGTTCTATTACAACCCGGTGACCTCTGTATGATATGGTGATGAACACTAAGGCACACAATCCCACACTTAGAAAACTAAGAAAAGCACAATTTTAGTACTCAGATTGAAAGGAAGCCAACTTGAGTTCGATGGTGAATAATAAGGCACACAGATTTAGATTGAGGCGAAGGCCAAAACACGCACTTAGAAAACATAAGGAAAGCACAATGCCAGTACTCTCGGATTGAAAGGAATCCAACTTGAGTTCCATACATTCATACCGAATAAGTAGGTGGTCACTACCAAGCTAACAATCATGCCGAGAGCTAAAATGCAGATACTAATTAGGCCAACACTATACAAAAGTTAAAAGGCCTTCATATGTACATCATTGGTTGCATAATTAATCATTCTCCATGCAGATCCTAGTCGACCTCCATGGGATCGTTGTGAATCTCCATAATATCCTATAGATCATTGTCGACCTCCACAGGATCGTTGTCAATCTTCATGTCATCACGAACCTTGACCAGTACAACCCTATCCACATCCATTGGTACACTTTCATTTAGCTCATCGACTTTGTTCACAAAGCACTAATTCAGTGAACCAATACTGAGGACAATAAGGCTCACAAGCTACACGCCATGGATATACAAGGCCACAAACTCTAGAACAAGAAGATTCATTTTCATTTGTAGATCCAACAAAACTACTATAGCTAGGTTGGAGGTGATAGAGCAGAGAGCACAAGAGAGCAATACAAAGGAATATAGAATCCGGTGAAGGAGCAGATTCAGTGTAGTTACCTTAGATATGGATGAAGCAGAGAAGCAGGGACGATGCGCTGAAGATTTGTGCGTCGGTGAGGTTGGAGGTGAAGGAGCAGTGAGCACATGAGAGGCTGCCTTTCGTCCAACGCTAGTAGGGTGAAGCAGAGCAAGGGAGCAGAGTGGGGAATGGATAGGAGGAAGGTGTGGTAGGACCGTAGGAGTGTATATACAGTTCAATAAATTGGTTTCCCCTATACCATGGCCCAGTGTCTAGGGAAGTAGGATGCCTCCAACACATCAAAACACTTGGATCTACAATTATTTATTGTTCAATAAATTGAACACTTGGTTAATAACCTTGCATTTAGTTCAACAATAGTTGTACAATAGTGATAGATTTTAGTCCGACACATCAATTGATACTTGGATGTACTAGCATTTACATTTCAATAAATTGAACACCTGGATAATTACCTTGCATTTACTTTAACAATAGTTGTACAAAAGTGATAGAATTCAGTCCGATACATCATAAATTGCCAAAATTGGTACTTGAATCTACTGTAGTGAACTAAGCAACTTGCCAATGAACATGCCATGAACTAAGGTAAGTACAAAATAGGTGAAAGAATAGGAAGCACATTCCTTTGTCAAAGGTACCAAATCTTCCATCATCCTCGTTGAAACCCTGGCCATTTCATCAATCTTTGGCATAATCTCTTCCTCCTCGTTCAGATGTTCTTCATTTGTTGTAACATTGGCCTCTGCCTTCAGCTCCCAAATCTTGTTACATAAATCCAAAATTAATCAAAGTCCTCAGAAATTTTCCATATTAGGGATCGTGCCACTTAAAGAACCCGCAATCTAAGTCGGGCTAAAAAAACAAATTACCATAAGTACAACGGGATTTCAATAGTTGCATTGCGAAAACAGAATGAACAAGAAAGAAATCGAGTTACATTATTTGCCCTGCAGCATCTGTGGTACCAATGTTCTGTGTTTCCATCACTCCACGAAATCCACCGAGGCATCTTCAAGCTATAGCGACACAAAAGTGGTGGCTGGTATGCGTAGAGGTGGTTCTCGACACGGCACGGGATGGGTAGCCCCCTCCCATTGTAGTCTCCTCCGCTGGAAGCCAATGTTCTTCTCACGATAGTGCCCTGGGATGGTGCCGACCACTGGGAGGAGTTGGAGCTAGATGCAACCATGGAGCATTCAAGGTTCAATATGTTGCACACTCTTAGTGAAGAGGTCGGCCTAGGTCTTTTGTTTACGCTTTTGCCTCCCTCCAAGGCACCAAAACATCCTTCAAAACCCTCGCACTCCCACCAAGATGAAATATTGTGTCACCGCCGGTTTAGGGTACTATCTGCCTATAGAAGAAGGCCTATTTTGGATCCTTTGCGCTTACATAGAGGTGTATACGTGGACCACAATTAAGACCAATTGATTCAATTAACAGTTCAATCGAAGTAATAGTTCAACAATTATGCAGTACTCATACATACTAATCCAAAAGTTTCATCAGTACATATAAACTTCATTAACACAAAAGTTTCACAAATTCTAAGACTTAATGTCGGATGGGTAGGCAGTTGCTAAGGTACTCAATTGGTTGATGCGGTCCCAAAAGCCAAAGGTAGTGAACCATAGCGAAGATGATAGGATCTCCGTCCATGGACACATTGTATCTATAAAGTATGTCTACTTCCTGTCTAGTCCTACAAAGCACAAAAATCTCTCCACAAATAGGGCCTTGAATGATTCTTGTCAAATTTTGTAGTTTGAGAAGGTGACGAACGATGGCTTCAACAATCAACAGTCGGTCCGGGTGAATGCTCTGCCCCCAAGTAGCAAACAACATCATCTAGGGTCCTGGTGCCACCCCTAGCCACCAAAACACAAGGTTGCTCGCATTGAAATGGCTTCTTCCAAAGTAAGACATCTATTGCAATGAAGAAATTCCTGATATAAACAGAACTGATACCGAACCCAAAACCAATTGAAACCCAATGCTAACAGGGGGTGACCGAATCCATCTAACCTTCATAGGGCATGAAGTAAGACATCTATTACAATGAAGAAATCCTAATATGAACAAAATTGATACCAAACCCAAAACCAATTGGAACCAAATGCTAACAGGGGGGTGACCGAATCCATCTAACCTTCATGGGGCATTGTCCACTACGATAATACAAGGTGCTCTAGGTAGCGCAAGTACAGGTGATAGGTCAAAATGAAGATGAAGCAACGGGTGGAGAGAATGAGGATGAAGCAACAACGGGTGGGGACAACTAATGGATTCGTATTGGGTTTTTAGTTGGTCGAACCACCGCCAAGGTGCCGACAGGACCTGAGGGGAGTTGGGAAGAGGCAGGGCACTTCTAGGTTTGTTGCCAAATGGATGGTCTAGATTGATCGGTAGCGAGAACGGACGACATGGGATAAGTTAAACAGTGTCTGTATTAAGCCGACCATTGCCACACTAATCCAACGCTATATTACGGTGATTGTCAGTGGTTAAACTGCTTTTAGATTCTCCTAGAAACAACCACAACCATACGTAATAGTTTTTTCCCTTTTCATTCACAAATATACTAAAAACAAAAAAAAACATTTGTCAAGAGATCAAATCCGTGCACTAGCATTTTGGAAGTAGTATTGGAAAGAACTTGCTTTGCATTTCATATAAAAAAGGTGGCATTTAAGAGATCAAATCTGTGCGAATAGAATTTTTTTCATTGATTCATTATGTATATGTAACATATAGATACAATTTGGACGAGTATATGATTGTACTCATTCAGAAGCATAATAACTAACATAAACTATTAAAACTACTTATACTAACTATAAACTACTTAATCTAAATAGATGATCCTCTCGCAGAGAGGATCATGCTCACCTCGCTCGCTTGGGAGGAGGCGAGGCGAAGTTAGAGTTGGAGTCAGAGTCAGAGTCATTGGAGTCATCGTTGTCATCTTTGGCGTCGGCATCGGCGTCGTCCTCGTCCTCGTCCTCATCTTCATCCTCCTCCTCTAGGTCCTCCTTCTCAAAGGTCCACGAAGGACTATAATTAGAAGACCTCCAGTTGTCGGAGGAGACATCCTCCTTGGAGCACTGGTGGGCTAGAAAGTCGTCCTTGCTAGACGATGGGCTTCTTGGAAACTTGATGGGGTTGTCCGACATTTTCTTTGTAGATTAGAAGAGAAGGGGATGATGGATGAAGAAGATGGGTGGTTTAAGAGGGCATCGGGCTTAAAGTAGTATGTAGAGCAGCGGGTATGGCTCTTAGGCTTCAGGCAGCAAAAGTAATGGTGATTTGATGGCCTTGGAAGTTGAGGCAATTCAACACTTCACACTGAATTTACCGCCGCTTGACCAAACGCTAGTTTAGGGCCGACGGACAAAATGCATATCCCAGTCAGCCCGACTTTTCATGCGATGGAGCAAATGCAACCCTAATACCATTGTCGCATCTAACGTTAACCCATCGATGGTAAAAGTCTGAACTGCCGGTTTCATTCCCAAGAGGCCTCGCTATTGTTTCAACCGATGATGGAAGTATCACAGGGTTGCTTCTATCGCTACGGTAGTGAAAGTGGCGACAGTGATAGATCAATCTATAGTAGTGCACTGACTTGGGTCTCAACATGGAGTACCAGGCAAGTGTGTTGCCTTCGACTGCGATGACAAAAGATTTTGCCAAAACTATGTCATTGCCACCAGCGGAGGCTATGGCTACCTCAAAGCTCATGATGAATTTCCATGGATCTATTTTGTCATTGAACTTCTATAAGTTGATTGATTTGTAGGACGGTGGCCATAGGGAACTCTGAAGCTCCTTGGATAGCGGGGACTTGGCATCTATGGACCTTTGGAGTGATGGTAGGGAGTATGGTGTACCGAAGGTTGGTTGAGCTATGAGGCTCGGTGAAGGGTTTGGTTGACTTTGAGCTATTGGTTGGGGTTGATTGGAGTTGTTTGATGGGGGGTTGCTTTGGTTGTAGGCTTTCAATTTTGGCTTGTAAGATTGCCAGCTATGGTCAGACCTCCACTGCCTGTCGTGGCATTTGAATTGCCCTTTGGCTTGCGGCAAAGGTTGCTGCGAGCCTGTCTCTTTCTTGCTGCACATTTTGTAGGTTAGCTTGTACCTATTGGAGCACCTACTCTAGTGTAGGTTTAGGGTTGGGCTGATTAGCTTTAGCTGTGCTGGTTGGCTGGTGAGGCTTCTTATGTATTAACTTGCACTTCTAAGGCATTGGCGTATGTGCTACGGGTATTGTGCTTGGGCCTCCCCCTGTTTGAGGTCTCTGCTTGGTCCCAGGCGGGGGCTCCTCTTTTTGGTGGCATAGTGAGTTTGCATTTGGCCTACCACGGTGGGCGCCAATGTTGGACGGACTGCTCCTAGGAGGCTAAGTACTTGAAGGTCACTATACATAGCGAAGTCACTCTATTTATATGACACAATTAGGGTTTCATTGATTCATTGGTCTCTCTCTTTACATGGGGCTTGCTTTTCCCTTTTATAGGTCACTATACATAGCAAAGTTCTTTTACATCTATGCCTTGTGATCAGCAGAGCATATTCTAGGGATATACCCATACATATGCAAGCCCCTAGGGGGTATCTTAGGTCTTCTCCCCTAGCTACCTTGCCCCATGGGCCTTTGCTCTAAGACTACTGGAGGCCTAGTGGTTGTATGGCACGTGCTTCCTTTGAGAGTAATGTCCATGGAAGTCGAAGGCCTGGCCTCCGCCGATCTCCATCATCTTTTGAGTTAACTCATCGTCTTCCCCCAGCGACCTCTGCTACTTCTCCTGGCATGCTGCCTTGAAGTAGGCTCTAGGCCTTAGCTGTAGTACTTCCATAGGCCTTAAGCCTTCGTGTGGTTGGGTAAGTGCTGCCAAAGGCTCCTACAAGATTCTTGTCTAAACAAATGCAATAGCCCACATTCTGACTCAATCTATTAGATGTATGATGATGAAGTAAAAAAAGGAAGATAGTCTTCACAACCAGGATATCTATGTCCCAACAAACTTTTATGTGGTTCATGTCATATGCAAGCAGTGTTCTATCCTCCTCAACAAGGAAAATCAAATTCCATTATGGGTGAACTGCAATCACTCTATAGACCGTATCACAAACCTTGTAACCAAATTCAATATTGTTCTATCCAAATATCTCCAGCGTGGTCACCATATGCTTCAATGTCCATTTATTAGTACCATAGTCTTCAAGGATCCAGATTGAAAGCTAAGACATACTGTAAATATCAATGGTACATAAACACAATTGACCCTGAGCTTTATGGATGGAGATTGCATCACCACATGGCTTCTGTATTTTTGTCCATGTCTTTCCCTCTATATCAATAGCAATGATCTAGGAGAACTCTAGCCAGTGCATAAACCCATTAAGATACATACTTCTCGCATATATGGATACTATAATACCATCACCCCATCGAGAATCTTTAAAGATCCATGCTGCACTCTAAGATGAGTAGATGTTGACACCTATAGACTCACCCTCCCTCATCTTCCCATATTCAAACACATGGAAGTGCGAGTAGACTATCGGATCAAACCCCAAGCGAGCCACACCACAAGAACAGAGCTTATCTGACTGTAGCAACCATTTGTTAGTTGCCAGATTGTAGACTGAAAGCATCTAGGCCCCTAGTTGGGTTTTGGTGATTAATGATGACACGAGATTACTATGGCTAACGTGTGTTTTGTAGAGGCAATTTGAGTTATGTCATGGTAATGGAAATTGATTGGGCAATCATGGTAGTCATGCCCCTATCGATGGAAATCGTTTTGGTTTTCAAAGGATGGACGACAAGGTTAAGGACGAACTAGTTCTAAGTGTCGTTTGGTGTTGGAGAGACACTTAGAGTAGTATAGGACTTTGTTTTTCCATTGGCCTTACTATTAAGGGGGGTATGGACTAGTAGCTTAACCTAGGTGAGTCTAATGGATTAGGTGTGGTGCACACTTGTCAAACTTAGCACTAGGTAGCTCAGGAATAGCTCTAAGATTGATAGAAGTCAACTTCATTCACAAAGAATTTTGAATTACAAGTAAATGGAGAGTCAAATGACTGACCGAACACTGGTTTGGTTGTGACTGGATGTAGCTTGGAGAGTCTGGTCAGTTCATTTGATTGGTAGCAGCAGTCAGAGTGCGACGCGACGCTAGCCGTATCTGTAGCAGTGTGGACAGGTTGTTGACCATGGACGAGGCGCTGAACAGAGAAATGACCAGACTCTGGGTGCCAGCGTTCAGTCAACATCAGTAAGGTTCTAGAGAGGGTTTTTGATGACCAAACGCGTCCAGTGGGTGCTGACCGGACGTAGGCTAGAGTTCGGTCAGAGCAAACGGCTCTTTCTGACACGCTGACGTATTACACTGACCGGTGCGTCCGGTCACCTTGACCGGAGCGTCCAGTCATTCCGATACTTGCTGAGTTGGACCTCAACCGTTATGTTTTGAATGGGGGTATAAATACATATCCCACTCGACCATTTGAGATCTCTTGCCCATTTGTTCAGCTGAGAAACACCTTTGGAGTGCAAGAGCCTAGTGGGGTGATTGAGATTTGATAATCCAAGATTAAGGACCTCATTAGTGCATAGGGAGTAGCAAGTGTGCATCCACCTTACTCATTAGACTTGTCTTGGTCACGTGAGAGTTTGTGTTTGCTACTCTTGGTGATCGCCATCACCTAGACGGCTCAGTGGTGATTGGGAGCTTGGTGATCATCCGACGGAGCTTGTGGATGACCCAAGTCATTTTGTGAGCGGTTGTGGGCAATTCACCGTGACAGAGTGTCAAAGAATCAGCCTGTAGAGAGCACTTGATCCTTGCGTGGATCAAGGGGAGCTACACCCTTGCGCGGGTGCTCCAACGAGGACTAGTGGGGAGTGTCGACTCTCCGATACCTCAGGAAAACATCGTCGTGTTCCTTTCCCTCTCTTTATTTTGAGCATTTATATTTGAGCAATTCATTTCATGTCTTTACATTCCTAAAATTGTCATGCTATAGTAGGATTGGAACCTAGGGTGTAAAACTTTTGTACGGGAGAACAATAAAAACATATTCTAGACACAAGGGGTGAAATGGGCTAAGTGTAGGGCTTAATTATTGCAAAAATTTAGAATTAGCCCAATTCACCCCCCTCTTGGGCATTTTGATCCTTTCACAGAGAACATAGCGACACCCAACACACCAATAGAGGATGAGGCCACTACAACAATCTGAGATGACGACATCCTAAATGGGGAAGGGCAACAAGGACAAGGAGGGGCATTCACCGGTGACGTTGATGAAGTGGCGTTTGCCTTTCTAGATGCAATAGAAGAATCTAGTGACAATCTAGGGCAGCTCCTTATGGTACTCGGAGTTCGAGACGAGGTGGTTCGAGAAGTGGCAGACACACTTGTAGCTACACAAGGAGTGGGTGGTGAGGTGGCTGAGGATGAGGACCAAGACATGGTCTGTGAGGATGGCCACTCCATTCCTTTTGTTGGGACCTCCTGCATCTTGACAAGGATCTGCGAGAGCGGCAGACACACTAATCAAATGAAAGCTTGCTTCCTAGTAACATGAGTGAAGAGAGGAATAAAAATCCAAGAAAGATGGATAAGGGAAGTGCGAAAGCATTACCCTTGCGTTTGGATCTTACAGTAGTGAGCTCGAGCGGGCACGGTAGTGTGTACCACTTTGGTCACCGGTGGATCTGTGCGGGCCGGTGAGGCGTACCAGCATGAAGCACTAGATTGTCAGTGGTGAGTGGCGGCTTGCACACAGCAGACTAGGGGCAGTCGCGCCATTCAGCACTAGGAAGCAAGAGCGGTGATGGGGGAATAGCAGCACTGAGGAGGAGACAAATAGGGTGGGCAAGTGATCTTTGTAAGCTAAAGTAGGAGCCCCGAGAATGGAAATTTGAGCGAAACTTTGTAAATATGCATGGGAGACTTGGGTGGGCTTGGAAATTGATGATAGTAGTACCATCCTGACTATCTGGAAGCAGCGGTGAAGGCTAGCGGCTGTGGTGATTGGGTGTTTATGAAGATGTTAGCACCTATCGATGGACGGGTCATATGGTTGCGAACTCTAAGGTGCTCGGGGGCTACCATCACACTATCGATCTTAGAAGACCACTTCCCCATCACACAAAATAAACATCACAACAAAGATAATTTAGATCCTAAAAAATACATCAAATTAAGAACATTTCATATTTCATTTAAATAAAACATACATATTCTACCCTAAAAATTTAGTAAATAAAATAAAATCCTACAAAACTAGCTTCAGTGGGATGAAGATGACCCTCCGTCAGGCCTTCTACCAGGCTTGTAGTAGGGGCCCTTTCCTAGGAGGCACTCAGTCTGCTGTGTTAATTAAAAATATAGTTTATTTCAATTGGTGACAGGAACTACATAACTTAAAAATTGAAAGAAGGATGATCACGAAAAATATCGTCGCACAATTTTTTTCTATTTAGTACCTTATTGTTGTGCTCTTCTCTATCAGCCCTATTAGCCGCATGTCGCTGGTCCCTCCGGGCCTTACCTCTTCGTTGCCGCTGCAGTTGCCGACTTCACTAAGTTCATGATTGTGGGCCATGGCGTTGTTGGTCAGGATATACTTGACCAAAGCACTATGCTTTGGGCCATATCTTTAGTCACCTAGGCATGACTTCCCCTCCACATGCTGCAGCAACTCACGAAGACTCCTTGTTGGCGGTTTCTTGTCGTGGCAAAAAGGACACACAAAGGTGCCCTTGCTGCAATGATGAAACGCCTCGCCTCCATTAGAGAGGTGAAGTAGGGTTTTGCTCTCTAGCTTTAGGAACTCAACCTCATCTGAATATGAAGTGTCAGAGTCACTGTCGCTAGCCATGATTGATTCCAAAGGAACAAGGAAAGAGAAAGATCGAATGGAGATTTTTGCTAAGTGTGGAGAAAGCAATCTACGCGCCCCTTCTTATAGGAAGCAATGGCAATGCCTCGCATCGGTAGCATCAGGTTCCCAAGGTGCGTATTTCCCATCGCATGGCCTCGCAGCATATCCAATGTGTACAAAAACATTGGAAAAGCAACCGCCATGATGGACATCAATTAGGAGTGCGATTCACACGTAAGAACACGCCGTACCCAATATTGATGTTTTGGGCTACGTCGTCGAGATCGCGTCCAATGTCCAAGATCAAGCGGCATAGTGCACTATGTGTCCGGACGATACTCTTTAAATAACCAAGAAACAATCCATCACATCAACTCACCGCCGACGATGAGCAATGGCAAGGTATAGCACCAGCGACTCATCTAGTGACTCATCCATAGCGCTAGCAAGAAGGAGGAGGTGGTGGTGGTGTCGGGGGAGGCGCTAGTAGTTGCCATTGAGGAGGAGGATGGCAATGACATCGACGGTGGGAACATTGATAACTTTCCCGCCGTTCCACCAGGCTTTAAGGAGCCAAAGGGCAGCGATAGCGATGGTGGGAATGTTGATAACTTCCCCGCTATTCCATCGGGCTTCTCTTCGACATCGTGCTACAAGAAGCACAGGAACCCTCCATCCCCACCCATCAAGTTCGTGTCTGATGATGACAAGGAGGAGGACGATGAGTCGAGCGATGACACTATGTCGAAGGCATCCTCCTCCTCTAGCAATGGCGAGGGCAACGACGTCGAGCAAGACTAAGTCAATTTTAGGTGTAGTTGGTACTAGTAGCCTAGATTAGTAGTATAATGGCGGGTGCATTGTAGTGCTTTCAAGGTGTCATTTTTGTGTATTTTGGAGTGCCCTCATCAGCATTCCCCATGTACCCATAACATTAGAAATCAATATAAGTATTCTACTACTACAGTGCTTAATTATCATTCATGTCCATTGCATGTTAATTATTAGTTTTGTGTTCTTATGGGAGGAACGCCGCCGAGGCGCTGCCATGTTTCAATCCTGGAGTTAGGGAATGGGTCGGGCGATTCTAGGTCTAGGTGATAACAAAGCCGTATCATTCAACGGTTTGTACATACAAAGGAACACTTCACCAGCATCTCAGTGAGGTGTTGCACCTTCCATCTTGTACCTCTCACGGTCGAGGGATATAGACCTGCTTCTCGATTGTGAGAGTTCCAAGATGGAATATAAAGCACCCAATCTTGAAGAATGAGCACCTCGCAAACTTGAAGCACCCAATCGAGTATGGGTCCCTAAACAAGAGAGAACCTTGCTGCAAGAAGATCTGCAATCATCAATGTCAAGCTCTTGTTCAGGGGCAGCACCTCACAAAGGATGAAGAAGGAGCACCTTGCAAAACTTGCACCAGCACCTCAGTGAGGTGCTTTGTATTCTATAATCTTGGTACCTAAGGGTCGAGGGTGCTACCTCTAACGGTGGAGGGATGCAGTCGTAGGTCAGCATCTCGACCCTAAGAGGTACCAAGGTTATGGAATATAAAGTACCAAATCTTGAAGGCCTTCTCCAAACACTAGCATCCCTATGAGGTGCTTTATCTCCAACTTGCACCTCTCACGGTCTCCTCACGATCAGTAAGAGGTACAAGGAGGAAGACAAAGCACCTCTAGGTGATGATGAAAGATGATTGGCTCACGAGTGTGTGGATTCAAGAGTGTGTGGATTGAGCCCAAGTGGTGCATCTAGACCCAGCTTAAATAGGCCAACCTTGAAGATAGAGAAGCAGAACTATGTAGGTAGTTGGGAGTTGGGGCATTCAACACTCACGTAAGTGTAGCCAAGGCAAATACGACACTTCAAAAAATGGAGGGAGTAACAAGCATCACAACCATTCAATTATTAATTTTTTAAGGCAATGACTATATATAAACAACATAGTAACATGCATCACAACCACATGAGGAAAAATTTCATTAATAACTTTAGTTACATTCCATAGTTGTACAATAACAAAGACCTATCGAAGACTATTGAGTGTACAATAACAAAGACCTATTGAGTACAGGTACAGCGCATAGTCGATTCATAACCTATTGAGTATCGAGCCCAACAGAAGATCTACAATCATCATGGTGCTCTCTTGTTGAGCACCCACATGACCTACTAGGCCACAGATAGGGAGAGCAAGGACAAGGTAGCACCTCACAAAATTTCCATTAGCATCTCAGTGAGGTGCTTTATCTTCCTTGCACCTCTCACGGTCGAGAGGCAAGCAGAGGAGGCATGGGAGAGAAGTGTTGTCATCATCCTACTGGTCCAAAGGAAGGAGGATCGCCAGGGCACCAAAACTAATGAATCAACAGCAGCAGGATGCGTAGGGTAGAAAGGTGGCAATTGTCATACAGGACAACATCACCTTCCTAGTGGTCCTATGCTCATCGAAGACACCATAGGAGCCACCATCAACACCCAGCAGCCCAATGAAGCCTAGCAATGCCAAACCATGGATACCAAAGTGAATTCAGTACCCCTGGCTTGCCCAAAAAAGCAACCCTCCCTTAATCATAAAATTTCACCTAGATCGAGCAGCCCCCGTTGCGCCTAGATGCTAGTAGTACCCAATCTTGAAGGCATTCTCCCAACGCTGCTACTGCTGCTGGAGGAGTTGGAGAAGGAGTGCCATGGCAGTGAAGAAATAAAGATTGTTGGCTTGAGAGCTTTGTCTATATCTATTCTAAAGGGTTGAAGGAGGAAGAGTGTGTGGATTGCCCATGAGGTGCATCCATACCCGGCTTAAATAGGCCAACCTTGAAGATGGGGAAGCAGAAAGGAGCAGTTAAGATATGTGATATACGCATACACATCAGGGAATATGAGGTACGCCGGTTCCCGGTGGAAGTGGTGAGACATTGTTGAAAGTTGGGGCATTGAACACTCACACTAAATTTACTGTCGGTAGACCAAACGGTTGTGTAGGGCTGGCGACCAAAACATGTATCTCAATTGGCTCAACGTTCAAATTGATGGTGGAATTCAACCCCACTAGCACCGCCACATCGATGGTTTAACCATCGGTGCTAGAAGTTTCATCTGTCAGTTTGATTCCTTTTTAGGCCTCGCTATCGATCCAACTGACGGTGGAAGCATCACACCATCGCTTCTATCTTCTACGATAGTGAAACTAGCGATAATGATCACTCAATCTGTAGTAGTGTCATCACATGGCCTTATTGGTTCATTGATCGCAACTGATTGCTTTTCACCATTGCACCAGGTCCTTCGACACCAAGTCCTTCCACTCTAGCTTCACCTCCTTGACATCCATCGCACCCAAGCCTTCTAACTTGCCCTTCACACTAGCAACCTAGTCCTTCATATCCAAGCCTTGCCTCTTGATCTTCTCCACCTAGTCACATGATATCATGCCATGACTCATATGCAATGAGCTCCTTCATCTCACTAGTTGAGCACTATCCCCTATCCAAGCCATCTCTCTACCATGGCTTAATGTGTTGCTAACACATGTACCTTTGGACTAAACCCCTATGTATATCAACATACACCACATTATTAGTCCACTCAATTAAGGTTGTCACTCAATTACCAAAACCAAACTAGGACTTTCAAATCCCCATGCTATCGCCACTATCGAGTGAGAAGATGAGGCCTGAGCAGTCAATGGAACTATTGTGGCGGTGCTTGGGGCTCCATATCTATTGATCCCCGATGTCAGGTGAGTAGAATATTCTAGAAAGTTTTAGAGATTACAAGATAGAAAATATTTGCGAAGCAAGATTCTAGAGTGTTAACTCCATGGCAAAGGAAGAAAAGACCAACAAGCAACCAAACTTCATGGTGAATTCGAGAAAGTTCTAGAAGGCTCTAGATGCTACAAGATTAAACGTTTTCTTGGCATAAAGATAAGATCATGGTTGAGTCTAGAATAATATATAAGGTACATATTTAGCCACTAGTCACCATGATAAACAGTAAAATATAGAATATTCTAGAATTAGAATACATTGTGTGGAGTGTCTATATGATTGCCACTTGGTACCAATCTAACGGTAAATTAACACTATTTATAGGATTACCTTCCACCCCAACATGCCAAGCAAGGTAGACATCATTTGAAGAATAACATAGGTAGCATGAAGACTTAGTGTGTCATGCCATAGGAGTGACATAAGTAGTAGAGAGTTGCTGGGTAGTTACCAACAAAAATGAAGTAGTCATTTATTATAGCAAGTCTATACAAATAAATAAAAGAGTGAATAAACATTCAATTCTCTTATGTAAAGAGTCAATCTCCTATGTTGGTATATGTGTGAAGCTACGTACGTACTCTTGTGTGAAGCATCACACTTCCTCCTTTGCATGACGTTCCCCCTAGTGTGGACATATGGTACTGAATGGTAAGCTTTAGTACCATCACCAACAAACATTGGTTGTTGAATTGTAGCATTCTTGAGGACATTGCTAGTTTTTGTGGAGAGAACAGTCATGTGACCTAATTTAAAGTTGACATGGTTTTTACTGAGAAGTGCAGTCTTGATTAGTTATTGTAATAGATGTGACTATCTGATTTATTTTGATTTATTTTGATAGCTTGTTGGAATTTCATTCATCCTATAATTTGTTTTGAATATTACCAATTTTTCTCAGCTTCACTTTTGTCATGTGATTTTGTTTGATAGGGGGGAGTGGAAGATTCCCCATGCTTTATCAGTCATACTTCACTGTTCTGGGAGAACATCTGAGAGACCCAAATATTGCTTTTGTGAACAAGTTACTTCTTGATGTCTATTTTGAAATGTTGGATAAGTACATGTTAATCTACAAGGTCTCAACAAAAAATGGAAGCTCAAAAGAAACTTGGATGAGATGTCTTGGGATCTTGTGGAAGAAATGATCCATGAGGCGGATTGTGAATTGAAGGTTTGTTTGACCGTTACAATACTTGTGAGAAGTACTCCCTTGATCTAATGGAGAAGGTGGAGAAGTTGCAAGGAGAGCTTCTTCAAAGGCCTCTGATATTAGAGAAGGGCCCGCGTCATTTTGATTTCAAGAAGGAGAAGAAACGTGCACTAAAACATTAGAAGGAGGCATAGATGATAAAGAAAAAATTCTTAAGAAACATAAACAAGGCAAACAAATGGTCAACAAAATCTAAGAGAGTGGAAGTGGGAAGAAGAGTGGAAGTGGAGGGAAGAATAGAGAAAATGGGAAGAAGAGATACCGCAGATGAGGAAACCAGCGTCTTGAGCTTGTGGAACTACTCTTGATTTTGCCCTTTTGGTTTCTATAAGATCGTGTGTAAAAAATCTGATTAGTTTTGGTTTGTACTCACGACTCACGAGCCTAGTTTTGATTAAACTCATGGCTCAGGAGCCATGTTTTGATGTGAACTCATGCAACCTGCCTGGTACTACTACATATAGTGCTATCTTTGCTTAGTCTCGAGTTTGTTACCCATGTTTACTTAGTTTTAGTGCATGGTTCTATCTTGGCCTTATGGTCTCTTGCTGGGATTAAAATTCTTGTGCTACGCTAAGGTAAATGGATCATGGATGGCAATGCATCCTCTTTTGTATCCCAACATTTCTGTAATATCAGTGAATGTTTAGAACATGCATCAGTGGTAAGTTCCTCCACTATCCAAATTCATTCTGGCTTTACCAACTAATCTGGACACCATTGTTTGTAGAATTAAGTCCATTTTTTCTCGCTTAACTCTTGCCTTTGTCTAATTTCAACTCTCAACTATAAAAACATTTTAACTTTGACACCTCAGCTACTAAAACCATTTAATTTTGACCTTAGAGCTATCTGAAAACCATTCAAAACCGCTTTGGAGGTCAAAATTCAACGATTTTTTACAATTGAGGTGTCAAAGCTAGATAAAAGCAGAGTTGAGGGACCAAAATGGACTTAATCAAGAACTTTAGTTTTTTAGATACGTATGAATATTTTATATATTTATACTTATCAATAAATATTTATATGTATTAAAATGTTTTTTTGACGGGTTATTAGCTGCCCCTACAAATGGACCTATTTGTAGGGGCGACCCTATATCCAGCCGCCCTTACAAATCCGATCTGTAGGGGCAGCTGGATATAGAGCCGCCCTTTCAAATAGATGCTGAATAGTAAAAATAAAGTACTAAAATTTAAATTTGTTCAAACGACATCGGATGGAGAAATGAAAAAAAATAAAAGTTGTAGATCTAAAAAAGTTATAGAACTTTTCTGTTTCAAAAGGCTGTTGGAAATTTAATTTTTAAATTATTGAAGAACGCTGATTTCTCTTTTTAATCTCTGGCTAAAACTTGTAACTAGTCTTTCTCTATCATACTAACTTCAAATTTGATTATTTTTCCTAAAAAATTTAAAATTATGCTCTATCAATTTATTGTGTTGTTACAGCTATTATTTTGGTCATTTTTCATGTGACTTTATTTTATCAATTTAAAATTTGAATTTGAAAAAATGGTAACTTGAATCAATATTTTGAAGGAGTAAATGATTTTAAATGAAAAAGTCATGAACAACAAAATTGTAGAACTCATCAACATCTATAACTTTTATTTTGGTCATTTCTTCATCCGAGTAAATGATGATAAAAGTGTATACAAATTTACATATCTCTCATATAGTTTCATAAACTATAAGAGAGATATGTAAATTTAAGAACAATGTATACTATTACTTTATCAGATGAACAAATAACCTAAATAAAAGTTGTAGATCTTAATGAGTTCTACAATTTTGTTGTTGATGACTTTTCAGCTGAAATCATTTATTGGTTCAAAATGTTATTTGAAGTAGTCATTTTTTAAAATTCAAATATTGAATCGTTCAAACAAAGTCACATGAAAAGATAACCAAAATGAAAGTTGTCTAAGTCTGTAGTTGACAACTTTTTCATTTCAAATCATATTGTCAAGAAACAATACGTTTGAATTTCTTAAATTTAAAATTTAAAATTTTCAAACAACCTTGGATGGAGAAACAACCAAAATGAAAGTTGTAGATCTCGAAAAGTTATAAAAGTTTATAGTTGACAACTTTATCATTTGAGATCATTTTGTCAAGAAAAACTACGTTTGAATTTTTCAAATTTGAAATCCAAATTTATAAATGATCTCGGATGGAGAAACTATCAAAATAAAAGTTGTAGATCTTAAAAAGTTATACAACTTTTTAGTTGATAACTTTTTGATTTGAAATCATCTTATCAAGGAAAACTACGTTTGAATTTCTCAAAATTTGAAATTCAAATTTTATAAACAATCTTGGATGGAGAAACTACCAAAATGAAAGTTATAGATCTCAAAAAAGTTATACAACTTTGTAGTTGACAACTTTTTTATTTGAATTCGTTTAGGGCCTCAAACAATCAATTTAAACTCGGTTTAGGATAATATGTGTGGAAAGAAAATCTATAATAGACATAAGTGAGTGTGAGGTGCAGTGGTTAAAGCAGTATCGCACGAGGGGGAGGTCGCGGGTGCGAATCGCACCATTCGCGAAATGCGCGATTTTCGCACGAAAAATGTTGTGACTTAAAACAAATTTCGCGGGTGGCTAACTGTTGTGGGGGCCTCTCCGGTTAAAAAAAATTGCTATTTTTTGGGTCCGGATTCATGAATTTTTGGAAATACATTTGTAGGGGCAGCTCTATATCCAGCCACCTCTACAAATAGTGAATCGTCCCAACAAATTGGACATTTCTAGCAACGGTTCCATAGGGGGCGGCTGGCAAAACCGTCCCTACAAATGGTTTGAAGCCGCCCCTACAAATGATGGTTGTAGTAGTGGCTACTGTATCCCCTCAAAAAAATGTGGTGGAAGCCTGATTTCATTTGTAAAGGAAATTCAAGGTTTATGAAGAGCTAATCTTCATAAGAAAAATCATAGGCAAGCAATTCTTCAATCCCCTTGCCTCTTACAACTCTACGGGGGGTGGCGAATATGCTAATTTAGGGAGAATGTGGCAGTGGTACTTGAAATTTCCAAGAACACACCATTTTGGTAAAAGACTTTTTGACTAAAGTGTTTCCTTTATAAGATTTAGAATTGTGAAAGGCTAATTTAGGGAGAATGTGGCAGTGGTACTTGAAATTTCCAAGAGCACACCATTTTGGTAAAAAGACTTTTTGACTAAAGTGTTTCCTTTAAAAGATTTAGAATGGTGAAAGGACATTTAGTGACCACCTTTTGGACCTTTTCCGTAAATTAATCTATTAAGCATGTTCTTCCCCAATCTCATCATAACCAACCAATGGCGCACCTCTCCTGATTTTTATGTTAGGTCCACTCTTCCTCTTCATGGCAAAATTGGAAACATCTCGATGACTGTTTAATGATGTCTCTCCGATTGTATGGTTGGTTTGAGGTCGATTTCTGAGGAGGGCAGCCTAGCTGCAGGTGCTAAGGACCTGATTTCATGAGGCAATGACCTCAGATTAACATAGGCGGACACAGTTGGGTCCCGCCTTCATTAATCTCGTGACCAGGACCCGTGGCCGAGTGTCCGCCTGCGTTAAAGGTTAACGGAGACAGCCAATGTAAGACATCCACCTCCGTTAGGCGGTGTTGCTATGGCTACCGCCTCCGTTAAAGTAGTCTTCTTTGTTTGAAAAATATGCTACCAATTACTTTGAGTTTTGCACTTGTATAAGCACTTTTCGAATGACCATGGCAAATGTAGGGTCTATTTTGTTTCGCCATGTGTTTGTGTGCAGGTCTAAACTATCTCCGCATTTCATTTTCGACCTTCGAGACTGGATGCATGAATTCAATATGCTAGATTCTGATTCCGCTATATTGACCAGGCACTGTAATTCACGAGACTTCGTAGGCTGGAAATTTGTGGCTCTGCCCCCTTGATGCTGAAGCATGTGTTTGGTTCTGGGATTAGAAGGGATGGGTTGAACCCAACACTATTTTTAGGGATGGGTTGGACCCATTTCTTGTTTGGCTAGGGAGTTGGGTTCATCCTATATTTTTTATTTGGTTGAAGCGCTAGGTTTAGATGGGTTGGACACCAGACACATGGGGCCCGCACGTCATCCTCTCACCCTTTCTTCCTCGTTGCGTTCCTCCTTCCCTTCGATGTGCTCACGCAGACGCCGCTTCCCGTGCCCGCGTCCGTGCTCGATGCTCTCCCTCCATGCCCGCACTCGATGGAGATGCATCCGCCGCCGCCGAGTGAGCTACAGATGCGGCCGTCACCGCTGAGCGAGCACCACACGTGGGCACAATTGCGGCCGCCGCTGCCGAGAGAGCTGCTCTCCCTCCATGCCCGAGCAACTCTCCCTCCGTGCCCACGCCTAAGACCCATGCGCAGGCACCGGCACAACCATGACCCGATGAGCCTGTCCCCTCTCCCCTAGAACAGAGCGCGTTGTAGGCTCATCATCATCGACGCTGCTCGTCCGCGCTACTCCCCGTGTTCGCATTGCTCTTCCGCGCCCGTGAGGCCACTGGTGCGCTTCTCTGCGCTCATGAGGCCGTCAGCGTTGCTCCCTCGCTATCGCGCGTGGCCGTCCCACTACCTCTATGGACTCAAGGGAGAAGCGAGCGCTCGATGTGGGTCGACCCCATCATTTTGCGGTGCTGGGGCAACCCGCATCTATGGGGAATATGCCCTCCTAGGTTCGACCCACATCCCAAGAACTCCCATCCAAACTCCTAGAAAACTAGGTCCAACCCACTCCGACCCAGTTGGTACTTCCATCCAAACACATGCTGAAAGGATCAAGATGCCCAAGACGGGGATGAATTGGGCTAATCTAAAATTTCTCACAACAATTAAGTCCTACCACTTAACCCATTTCACCCCTAGTGCCTAATAGTGTTCTCTATTTGGTTACCGCACAAAAGTTTTGTACCCTAGGTTCTAATCCTACTCTAGCATGGCAGTTCTAAGAATGTAAAGACAAGAATTAAAATGCTTGAAAGTAAATGATCAAAGTAAAGAGAGGGAGAGGAATGCGGTGATGTTTTGTCGATGTATTGGAGAGTCGCCACTCCCCACTAGTCCTTGTTAGAGCACCCACGCAAGGGTGTAGCTCCCCCTTGATCCGCGCAAGGATCAAGTGCTCTCTACGGGATAATTCTTCGACACACTGTCGCGGTGAATCACCCACAACCGCTCACAAGACGACTTGGGTCATCCACAAGCTCCGTCAGATGATCACCAAGCTTTCAATCACTACCGAGCCATCTAAGTGATAGCGATCACCAAGAGTAACAAGTACAAACTCTCACTTGACCATGACAAGCCTAATGAGAAAGGTGGATGCACACTTGCTACTCCCTATGCACCAATGAGGTCCTTAATCTTGGATTAATAAATCTCAACCACCCCACTAAGCTCTTGCTCTCCCTTGCACTCTAAAGTGTTTTCTCAGCTGAACAAATGGGCAAGAGAGATGAATTGGAGATGTATTTATACACCCCACCCCCAAACATACCTGTTGGGGTCTAACTCAGCATAATTTGTATGCATCGGACGCACCAGTCAGAGTGACCGGATGCGTCCGGTCAGTGCCCAACGGCTACTGTGACGCCAGCTGTTAGACAGAGCTGTTAGAGTGATCGGACTCAGTCAGGGTCCGGTTATCCGGTTCGAGAAAAGGCTCTCTGGACCTCACTGTTATATGACCGGACTCACTGACTTCTAGGGTCCGGTCAACATCCTTCAGCGTCCGATCAGCGCCCTACGCCAGCGTCCGGTCATCACCAAACCATGCTGCATAGCTAGATGAACTGACCGGACTCTACGCCGCAACGTCCGGTCCATCTTTCACACTTCAAATCACTTCTAATTCGAAATTCTTTGTGAATGAAGTTGACTCTAATTGATCCTTGGGCTGTCCCTGAGCTATCTAGTGCTAAGTTTGACAAGTGTGCACCACACCTAACACGTTAGACTCACCTAGGTCAAGCTACTAGTTCATACCCCCCTTAATAGTATGGTCAAAGGAAAAACAAAGTCATAAACTACTCTAAGTGTCTCTCAACGCCAAACGACACTTAGAACTAGTTCGTCCTTAATCTTATCATCCATCCTTTGAAAATCGAAACGATTTCCATCGATAGGGGCATGCAAACCATTGATTGCCCAAACAATCACCATTATCGTGACCTAACTCAAATTGCCTCTGCAAAACACACATTAGTCACAATAATCTTATGTCGTCGTTAATCACCGAAACCCACTAGGAGCCCAGATACTTTCACATGTAAAATGTTTGGGTTCAGAGACGGATTGTTTTTTCTCTTGATGCTCATTAGATGCACCGTACATGGAGTCGGCTTTTAGAATATTCTCATCCAACTAGTATAGTTCCAATGTTTATTGACGTTGTTTGATTGGGGATAGTTTCAGTGGCAAATACATTCCATAGGAGTAGGGAACTTCATCAATGGAGACGTCCAAGAAGTAGTCGATAGGCACCATGTATTAGCGGCTACTTCTCTTCTCACCATCATCTCTGCATTCATCCATTGTTGGTGGCTGCCGCCGGGTGGCGGCAGAATATTCAGTCTTGTGAACAGACTCCTTTTAAAATGTTTTTTTGTATGACTTTTTTTAGAATTATACAATACAACAGTGATGCCCACAACAGGCACGCACACTCACCCTTTTTCATCCAAATAGTATAGTTCCAATGTTTATTGAAGTCGTTTGATTGGGGATAGTTTCAGTGGCAGATACGTTCCATAGGAGTAGGGAACTTCATCAATGGAGACGTCCAAGAAGTAGTCGGAAGGCGCCATGTATTAGCGGCTATGTCTCTTCTCGCCATCATCTCTGCATTCATCCGTTGTTGTGGCTGCCGCCGGGTGGCGGCAGAATATTCAGTCTTGTCAACAGACTCCTTTTAAAACACTTTTTTTGTCTTTTTTTTAGAATTATACAGTACAACGCAGACGCCCACAACAGGCACGCACACTCACCCTTATGAATACACGTACGCAAACCCTACCCATATGAGCACCTCCAAAGGACTGAGCCGACAGATCTCGCGATTCACGAAGTCACCGCTGTCGTCTCGCTGTCGACAAGGATGTCACTTACCATTGAAAGCATAGCGCCGTTAAATCTTGGAATAAATCCAGAAAAATGCAAGCACCCATGCCAAGTCGAGGACTTAGAAGTCGGGTGGGCAGGTTCCACCATAAGGAACCTAACCAACTAATCTATGACCAGTTTGCTTTTTTTACTCCTTTTAAAACGTTGTTCCAAGCGTTGGTATCGAAATAAGTTACATTTTTAGACAAAAGAAAATGAATGAGTTGCAGCCCACAACAGGTTAAAAAGGTTGAGAATCGAAGCATTATCTATCACAGGAGTTTTCTCCTACCACATACTCCATCCGTCCCTAAATAACTGTCGTTATTATATTCGTGTCGGTCAAAGTTTTTTACTAGGTTCCGCCAAGTGCGACAATGCAAAAACGGCTTACGAAGGTAAAGCTAAAAAGAATTGTTTTGGCCTAAAAGCCGAAGCCCAAAAAAAATGGTTTTTTTCTGGTTTTATCATTTGGAGAAGCTAAAAAATCCTGTACCGCAGAGCCTCTCTTACTATGTCTAAAAACAGCAAAAGGCACTGCAGTTTGCCCACACAGAAAGAGACACCAATGACAATTGACAATGCAAACAAAGGTCCATATTGGCGAGAAGTGCGCAACAGAAACTAGTTAGGCGATTGATTGAAAATGGAAAAAGTATCTATCTTTTCCATGTACAAACAACGCAAACGAGGGGCGCAGTAGTTGGAACCACAACCACCGCTGGCATCAAAAGCTAACTTGCACATATTCCGGCGGCTATGGTTCGATGCGCATACGGCGTATCAAAGTCCACCAAACGTCATGAAATGTATAAAAATGACTTAGAAACTTTTCGGTACATTATTATTGCTATTCTTGGCAGTGCCTAAGAACACTGGCTAAAAAACGATTGCTGTTCAAAAGTCAAAACGATTGCAAAAAGCCCTAACGGATAAACGGGTACAACCAGCAACTATCTAGTCTATCCAGATTACATCCTTTTGTACGGGTGTACAGCACTCATACTTACATGAACATCCAACCAAACAAAAAAGGAATGAAAAAAAAAAAACACCCTACAACGGACGCTCGTCAGGTTGACCACAGCTACAGAAGAAAACCAGCTGAATTTTACAATGTCCTATCTCGGTCTCCATGCCATACCACCCGCGCTGCTAGAGTCGTAGCCCTGGACGCCAGTACTGCCAGGCACTACACCATACTGGGGTTGCTGTACAATGTTTGTCACCTGCACGCCCTGCGCCGGCCACCAAGCATTACTAGGCTGTTGCTGCCATGCCTGGCCAGGCTGCTGGGTCCGGAGGTAGGCATGGGGCAGGGAAGTGATGGGAACCTGAGGCTGCACTGCACTTGGGATGTGGTACTGCTGCTGGTAGGCGTTCATCTGCTGGACGGGAGGTGGAGGCAACGGCAGTTGCTGTGGGGCGTGAGGCAGTGGCGGTTGCTTAATCGTCTGGTGGGTGGCCTGGCTGGGGTTCCACTCCGGTATGTCATCGTCATCGTCATCCCAGGTACGGGGAGCTTGAACAGATGATCTTTTACCATACTTCTGAACCAATTCCCTCATTTGCTCTGCTGGGCGAGCAGAGGGGGGTGCTACATGTGGCCGGCCCTTGTAGGCATGCGCAGTTACATTAGCTGCATGGTGTGACGAATTAACAAAATTAAATTCAGGAAGATCGTCCTCATCCCTAGCAACACCGGGTCCAAAGCCCGGAGGGGCATCATCAGTTACATCTTCCTCTTCGCGGCAGCGCTGGTTGGGAAACCCTGGTGGTGCACCATATGAGTTGAGAGGTAGGGAGGGCCTTGCGGCCGGATTCATAACCTGTGGTTTCCCTAGGATCGACTGCCTCTTGGAACCATCATGTATGTGGTGGGAGCCGTGGGAGGTGGGTACCCTAGGGATGTTGGGCCTCCGCCATACCACGACTCCAATGAAGGATGATTCCGCCACAGCAAGGCTCTCCTGGTGCTCCTTTGGCAAGTACCGTGAGAGGATTTCCACGGTTTTCCCATGAGAAGGGCACAGGTATAGCTCTATTCCTTCTGCAGGCTCAGCTAATCCTACTCTCTCATCTGAAATATATGCATCGGTAGTCTGCACAACAAGAAGCAAATTTAGTATATCCAATCCTCTATATTCTAATAAGATTGCTCCAACAGTGGTGAGTGGCAAAAGGTAGAATGTAACCTGCAAGATATGTTGGCGGCCACTCTCCGATGAACCCTCCTTCCAACACAGCTCAGTTATCTATCAAAATAGTTACCAGGTAGTTAAATTGATGAAATAGATAACCAACAGCTAACCTAAGGCAGAGTGCCCACACATGTTGTAAAACACAACACTTAAATTGACTCCAGGATGAACGATAATCTGAAATAACTATTCACATCTTCTAGGACTCCATGAATATTCTGGCTAACAAAGCCAAATGACATTACATAACATGATGTAGGGCCCAGGTATTAAGGTCCTGGCAATTGCTTACAATTCCTACAGGATTCGAAAGTTCAAACAGGGTACACATTGTGCCATTTGCATATAGGTGCTAACACAAACCTGACATGCAATGACGTGGTTTTGTTTTTAGCACATGATTATCCCACTAAGCTAAGTTCAACCATTGTGCAATCTCAAATATCAAATAAGCACTTGCTCTCCAAATAAGAATATATATAATCGTATATACTACTTTGCAGCATGGCAACAATATCCACGAGGTAATTAGACACAAAGATAAGATATTTTCACCAGACTCAACATATTAAACCTGTCACAAAGGGAATACATAAACAGACTACAGTAAGAAAAAGAATTACCATTATAGCACGGCTTCTAGATTTGGGAAGCTGCTCGACAAAATCTTGAAAAGCACTAAGTTTAACTCTTCCCTTAATCTCAACGAAATGACGCCAATCTTTTAATGATGGCTTTTCACCACTGAAAAGTTCAAATTTTAAGACATGTTAGCTGCTGTCCAAATAGAACAAATACATTCAGCCATTTACACATTTCCATGCACTCAATAGTTTGCAGGCAATTAATAATATTCACACCGATAGTACAAAAACCATATACAAAGTAACAAATATTTAGCACAACAAAACAACACAACCTGCATTCATTTTTAACTTAAAACCAGTTTACATATCCATGGCATATAAAAACTACTACTAGGGTGAGCACAATGATAATAATTTATTAATTTAAAATGTTTGTAATTGCACTTACTTTTCTTCAAAAGAGTTAGTAATACCAATATTGGGTGTATCAATTGGTTGGAAGAATGTGGAAACAGTATAACCCTCTACTAGAATTAGCACAGACTGGCATATCTACCAAGTTCACGCAAGGCTATGTAGAAAAATAGCCCAAAGTAGAATGTCCAGGGGTACATAAACAAAAGAATGCAGCAAGTCAAAGCAAATAACATGTTAAAGAGTTATTGACATTATGAGTGACTCTTAGCTGCTGAAATGTAAAACTCCATTTCCGTTGGTTGCACTACAAAAATGTAGCTTAACTTCCATTTATAAAGTGGTGCATTTGCATAACTTTAAACAAAAGGACCATGACATGAGCATTTGTGTACAAGGTTTTTTTTCCTAAATAAGAGATGTTACTCAAAAGTTCTATTCTGAACTTAATAATGACCTAATAATGGCCTTAATAGGGCCACGAGAACGTCAAGATGAATAGAAGAACATCAATTTGATTTGAAAGTGCAGAAGATATGAAATGCAAAGGAGAATGGGTTAGATCAACATTACGTACAAATAACAATAGTCATAAAAAACAAAACGCTCAGACGGACACATACCTTTTGAAAATAGCAACAACATTAGAGAGTGAAGACACTGTTAGTTGAATTGCACCTTCCCATATGCTCTCACGTATCATAGGGATACTGGCAGCCTGACTGTGATGAACAGAATCAGGATTAGAGACATTATCAATAGTTGTTTTCTTGGTTTCACCTTTGCCAGGGGACGGGGAGGATTTGTTCAGCTCTCCATCACGTGGTTCAGTAAGATCCGAATTTGGAACCGCTGTATGTCCTGGTGACTCTAACTTGGGCTCGCTGTTAACCTGTGCAGATGACTTATCAGATTCAGATTCAGTTTTCTCTGGTGCAGATGCATTATCTTCTGTCTCTGGAAGATCCTCAGGCTCCATGGTGGTGTCAGGTTCCTCAGAGTCATTGACATCTTGAGGAGTCCCAACTGAGAGATCAACAAAAGGTGGCTCGGAATCTAAGCCCTGCATGAATTCATCTAACGAAGGAATAGGTGGGAGATTTACGGTGTCCTTCATGTCATCCAAAATAAGTTCCTGCATGAGATCAGCTTTCTCATTATCGATATACTCTACATCACCTGGCATATCATTGTTGCATGTTCTGCCATCCTCATCTTGTGAAGTGCTATCAGATGCTTTGTCTTTTTCTTGAACATCTTCTTTACTATCTGTTCCATTAGACTTGGTCTGATCTTCAACAGCTTTTGAAGGAATATTAGTAAGATTACTCCCAAGTTCAACCTCCACTGAGAAACCATCTGGTTCTTCGACTTCAACTTGGAACTCTCCTTTGTGAGTTTTTCTAACCAAACGCCTAGGGTCAACCTCCCTATTCGGAAGGACAACCATCTGTGCAAACTCCTCAGCTTTAGCCAGCCGCCACTCTGAGAGTTCTTTGGAGGCAAGTTCTTCTGCAGTCATTGAACAAAGGCGTTCAGGCGCAATGTCTCCAGACAAGACCCTCTCTCTTAGCTCAGGGTTGCTTTTGTCTTTCAAATTAAACAAAAGAGATCTGCCCTTTTCCTTGTACTTCTTATTTACTCCACCAAACAATTTGAACAGCTCCTCTTCAATTCTAAACGCCAAACTTTCAGCCCTTTGATTAAATTTCTCCTTATCCATTGCTAACTCATTGGCAGACTTTATTCTTTTTGACTCAGACTCCACATCAGAAGTTCGCGGCCTTTTTAAATCATTAGGTTCTGCGTTAGGTTCAGAGATCCCAGCATCAAGATCAGAAACCCAACTAAGCCCATGACCTTGCAAAAGTTCATCTGCAACCATACACTGACCCAATAAGTCATCTTCTGAAGAAACTTGATTTGACTGTTGCTGCATGTCATCATTTATGCTCGTCATCATCTCTGGAGCTAAATCACTGCTTAACTTCTCATTTTCCTCACATCTACTGGGAGCTCCAGTTGTGGCTATACCTGAATTGGCTACATCTTTTGATGGGGTTGCCACTAAATCCTGTACCACATCTCCAGCTGCTGGTTTGAAATTATCTGTAGACCCATCAGAATGCACATTATTAGGAAACTGACTCTTATTCTGCTGATCCGAATCCAAACTCAGCGCAGCAACAAGTGACTCCCTGAACTTGGACCTCACAGATTCAAATTGCTGATGCTGGACCTTTGATGGTGGCTCCTTCTGTGCAGACTGCTTATTAGATGACTGGAACGATGGAGATTTCAGCATTTGAACCTTTGGAGAAGCAATTGTCTGTTGTGATTTCCTGCCTGCCATAGATGGTGAGGGTTGTGATCCAGCCATTGCTGGCAAAGATGTTTGAATATTTAGCACCTGCTGGGGTGGCCTCAATGATACCCTACTTAGCAAAGGTTGTGCCCCCAAAGGACGTGAAACTTCTGGCCTGGAAGCACCTAGTTGGACTGATTGCTGACTCATGGGGACAATATAATATGAGCTAACTGGTACTGAGGTTCCCATAGAGAACATCTGCTGTGAACTCCAGTCACCAGGCAATGATGAAGGATAAAACAAAGATGGATGCTCTGTTTGATTAGATTGGACATTTGAAGAGGATAGCGGTTGTGATCCGATGTTGTTTGGCATGGGTGACTGCCCTTGCTTTGAGAACTCCATTATGCCAGTAACTTCCCAAAATTCTTGGCACAAATAGCAGTGTTATTTACCTCAACTTCAAATGCAGATATCTGAAAATGAGTCAAATAAGTGGAGGCACGTTAGATTCATGAAACAAAGAGAGAGAGAGAGAGAGAGAGAGAGAGAGAGAGAGAGAGAGAGTAAACACTGAGTATCTGCATCACAACTGTCTGAAGTGCATAGGTCAAATTATTTAAGATTTTTAACTAGATCCTTGTCCAAACAGCCCCTAACTAGGAAATCGAAAGCACTCTTCTATGACAAAGCGTGGCATATAGTGTGAACCACAGAAGGCGATATAGTGGACCATTGCAATTACTAAAAGACGAACACGAGCAATGCAGTCTGTTTAATGGTAAAACCATTCCATGGAACCAAACGTCACTTAGAGAGCTACTGTGCTAAGATGACAGCATGTACTACAAAAGCATCGTGCAGTACTTTCGACCTAAACTGAATAGAGGAAGGATACTGGATGTTCTGATAGCTACCCATAGCTAGCGGAAAAGAAATGTGACTCTGGTTCGTTTCTTCTAATAACATGGATCGATCTCTCCACAGCCTAACACAGCAAAAAAAAATGCATCTACAACATCACCAGCGTAGCAAACAAGCTGAATCTACGCTCCCAGTCCACGAATGACCCAAAATATTCAATAAATAGCCGAAAACATCAACAAAGAGCATCTGCTCAACAACACGAGCCGAACCACCGCATGACTTGGGCGCCGCGCGCCAGGTTGCAAAACGGGTGTCCTCACATCCACTCTAGCACGGAACATAGACACGCGCTGAAGACGAATTTCACGAGACAAGGGAGCCCAAGGCGAAATCTCCCCCTAAATCCCTCGAGCCCAATCCCGAACGCTCATCCAACGAAAAATTCCCCAGCTCCACGCATCCAACCGCGACACAGAGCATCACACGGAGGTATACACGCAACAGAACCTGCGAACACCGATCGTGCGCAAACGGGATTTGTTTGGTAGGATAGGCATTCACCGTACCTCGAAGGAAGCCGTGGGGTGGGCCGGTGGCGGCTGCCCGCGGCGAGCCCAGCGCTCGGCGGCACCAGCCGGTAAGCCCCGTGGCGGCGGCAGCGGTGGCGGCGGCGGCGGCGCCGATGGGGACCGGGAGGTGGGCGATTTGGGGGTTTAGGGTTAGCGACGTGAGCAGGTGTCGTTGATTTATTTTTCCATTTGCTTGTGGGTGGATGAGACGGGCGAGCAGGTCTGTCTATCCGCATCCTGCTGGCTGCTGCGCGCAAACAGCGTGCGCCGCGCGGTACGATCTCTGAAGCAGCCAGGCGGTTTATCCTTTTTTGGGGGCCTTATTACAGTATATGATATACGGCCTCTTAGCTTGTTTGGTTTATCGGTTTGGACTCGCAGGTGCTGATTTATTACGAGAAAAAAAATATTATTAGATGGTTAGTTTGGGCTGACTGAAACCAATAAATGAACAGTCTGATAATAGCTGGGCCTTCACCGTTTGGCCTTTTGGGCTACATGCCTAAGTGGTGATTAAAGTCTGATAATAGCTGGGCCTTCACCGTTCGGCCTTTTGGGCTACATGCCTAAGTGGTGATTAAAGATTTCCATGCTACTCCTCTCCCATTACTCATGCATCATTTTTCTTCCTCAAGTGTGTGTTTATATGCATTTATCGGTGTTTACCTTCGTCCTGTGATCATGTAGAAAAAGAAAGGGGGAAGCCTAAAATCTCTGTTGAGTACACGAGAAGCACTGAATTTTGACTGTTGAGTATATGTGGCAAGAATCTCTTGCGTCATACGCCTTCCTAAAACTTGAATAATCTATTGATATCTCTATCTTTTCATATCCTACAACTAAAAAGAAAGACCACCATTTCGTGCCGCAGTCGTCGCTCTGTCGGTCCGTCCCTCGCCCTTGCGATACCGCATCACGCGCTCCCCTCCGCCTCCTCCTCCTCCCCCTCGTGCCCTTGGTCACCGGCGCGTGTCCCCCGGTCCACCTCCTCCTCCCCCCCCCCTCGCTGCCTCCTCCCGCCGGTCCACGCGTGCTCGAAGAAACCTTAGCTGCTCCTTCGTTGCTGCCAACGGCAGCAGCGTAATCTCAGCTCGTCATCTCGATCTGGCGGTACGTCACCCCCTTCTCTTCTCCCTCGTGGATGCGCGGTTGCCGACGTGCGGGTTGCGGCAGGCATCTGTGCTGTCGTGGGTGGCCTATAGCGTGTGGCTACCTGCGCTGCGCGCTTGCGTTTGCTCGCTGACCCCTATCCGCCGGTGCGCTATGCGCGCCTGGTCAACGCGAGGAGGCAGCAGGCGGACGATAGCAACAGGCAGCGACCGCGTGCGGTGCCTCTAGCCTTGCTGCCTACAGTCAGCTGGCCTGTTGTCCTGCCCCTGCTTTGGGGATTCCTTTGGAATTTTTTTCCCACAATTTTTTTGCCAATTTCTTGGTTGAATCGATGTATCTAAACTATGTGTGCTCATGGACAGCGGCATGGGTCCAGAACATGAAGTTGAAGTCGGGCATGGGTCCAGCAGAGGTGTGGATGGGGGACGAAATGATGCCATGTCAGGTGCTCCTCTTGGTTCTCAATCGAGGTGTGGATGGGGAACAAAATGATGCCATGTCAGGTGCTCCTCTTGGTTCTCAATCGTGCCTTACTTTATCAACTTTACTTTTAAGCGTGTTTTCCTTTTTTACTAACTCAATTTTGTTCCATTTAATTTCACCACAGGTTTTTCTAACATAGGTAAATGCAATGGAAATGCCCCAACAAAAAAAATATATTAGAATATAGAAATGGTCGCTCTAATTGTTTGTTGTCCATTGCAATTTAGTGTACCCATTTTGGCATGCTTTCAATGGTTTGTACAGTTATTTGCTATTAACGTTGCAACATGATCCTTATATGCTCAGTATGAATATTGTAGTACTACCTGTATTGTTGTCGTCAAAACTGCTCGCTGAGATGGAAGTTGATGAAACTACGAAGAGGGAGTGACTCTTGACTGGAATAACTAATCTACCGGTTCCTACACAGTTTCAAAAATTAAAGGTGACCAATTTAGGGTCTGTTCACTTGTCTAAATTCTGGAGGAATCTGGATGGTTTGGAGGAATGCTGGAGGAATTTGTGAGAGAAAAATATTGTTCCGGATGAAAAAAATAAGCGGATCAAGCCGGGTTTAAGGACACGCGAACCGAGCCTTAGTATGAAGAATGAAAACCTATAGCATGTGTTGCCAGCTTCATTTCTCATCTATCTATAATTAGAATGAACCTGGCATCGTTCCTTCGAGGTTAGAATAGACATGATTAGAAGTGCATGTGAAACTGCTGACAAAATAATTGTTGAATTCCGTACGAGCTATGGGTTGGGAACCAGTCACGGGTTCGTTCTGTTTGTCATGACATAAATCATCTCCCCATGGTGTTCGTATGATAGTTATATATCATAGGAAATGGCAGTAACCAAACTCAGATAAATGTTTGGTATTTCTGTCTCAGTTTTCAAATTTGTTGCCTTCATACTACTTGCAGGCATCAGGAGGACAGTTACTTCTTTATCTATCTTCATTTTTACCTCTTTAGTCACTCTGCATAATTCTGTTCCTTTTTTTAGCGAGACAGCTCGACATACCTATCTTCTGAACCAATAATTAATATACATCATTCTGCCCATGACAGACCCTACAGCCTATCGATATGCACTTACCTTCATGTAATCAGTGTTAATGCTATATTTGTTTGTGTGACAATTATGTTCTGAATTTTCTGTGTTTTTTCGGTATAAAAAAAGTTTCAGGTCAAGGTTACAGCGGCCTTTTCCATTTTCCTTCATCGACTTGATGTGTTTGATACAAATGTGACTGTGACAGTTTAACAAAGGCCATATCTAAGATTCAATTTTAGAGACCTATGTAGTGCCTTCATGAAGACGTAGAGTAAGGTACAACCACCTAAAGTAGATCTTTCTAGAGTTCAACTATGCAGAGCAAAACCACCATATTAGTTCACTGATTCATACCTATTGTGACCTGTCAACTGTCTCAGACATGACCCATCCTGCTACACATTATTGTAAACTATTTGTATGTTAATCAGTCAGTTCAAAAAAAGGAAGATTGGATTTGAACTCTTGCAGTGTCACCTTTGTTTCCTTATGAACACAACAAAATATCCCAACTTTAGACTTCCAATGTGCTGCTTACCGAAACGCTAGGCTTATTTTCATAAATGACTGCACATTTTGATTTATGCATGTAATAGATAACATGCCCTGGATCACCAAACTTTCTATCATTCAGAATAGTAGCAGTAGTCTTTTTGCTAATAGAGTAGTAATTACTAATTCTTACATCTGTTATTTTTGTCGTCACTTATGCCTGCAACATCTAAATATTTGTTAGTCGTCAATTCCTGTAGGTTAAGATTTTCAAAGGCAACAATAAATGAGCATTCAGACAAGGTCGAAGAACTTGTTGTAATGCTTGCTATTGAAGTGGTATGATTTTTTTGTTGTCCTGCTTTATCTCCTTACAGGTCACTCACTACCTAGGTAGCGAAAACAAGAGGGTTACCAAACTCTTATGAATATTGGTATGAGTGAGGCCTATTTTGCTAATTCCTTTGTGTTTTTTACTTTGTGGCACAATTTATTTGCTAAATTCCTTCCACTGCAAAGCTTCTGCTGCTGAAACGACCAGACAGATTGTAGCTACTCCAGCACCTGTACTTGGCATAAGAGATGGTTAAGGTCATTTTGCAAAAAAACCAGCCAAATGATTTCTATCAACGATACAATCGATTCTGCTGGAATTTCGGTACAGACTGTCTACAATTTCATGTTAAGACAGATTGTTAATGATTAAATCTGTGCACAAAAAACTAAATAGCTTTTATTTGGCAATCACATATTGTTAAAGAGAACCACTGATAGTCCCATACATACAACGAATCTATGTGGAATGCCTTCAGAAAGCTAACCATTTAGAAAACCCTGTCTCCTATATTTATAGGAGAGTGCAAATGGTAGTACTTATCATACCTAACAGTGAACAGGTAATCCAATCAACTCCCACACTAATTTTTTTTCAAAGTTCAGCACATTTACTGTCCAATAATAATGTGCCTATTTAGATGTGATTGCTTCAGAGTTTTTTTCCTTCTCTTTTTCCATGTCTTTATATGGTCTGCACTTAATCTAAACATCCTATTTCAACTATGCAGGACAAAGGAAGCACTGAAGAAACGTATACAACAAAGGCTACCCAAACCGTGCCCCAAAAAAACCATGCCTCCTTCACAGAATCCCCCACGAAGAAGTAAGATCCTCAAACGTTATAATACACAACTACATACTATGGTACAGGCAAACATATACACAAAGAAACATATTTACTTCTATGTGGAGGTTCTTAATTTTATATATCATTTATAGATCCATAGCCAAAAGGATTTTTTTACCTATAGATTTCATCGTGTCATACATCATTTGCAGAGCCATGAGCGTAGAACCTAAACACCATATCCAACCAGCAGCAGAAGTAACCAAAGGTCCACTCATATTTCCTACATTATCACTTATTGTTTTTCTTCTTCTTTGACTCTGCTTACACAGTGCCATAGTAAACAGCTTCTTTGCCTGTTAACAAGTATGCATATTTGGAACCAATATGAAAATAGCTCTCTTTCTAATGCATCAAATATGGATAATAATATCAAAATGACCCAGTTCCTAATGCTACAGATATGGATGAACAAAAATGGCTCATAATTTTGCAACATGAACGAGACTATATTCAGTGCACCAACAGGACATGGCAACACGTTTGTGGACTTTTAAACGTTGTCACTCCTGTGTACACTACATGTTTATCTCCACGCTTTAAAATATTTGTGCTCCAAGTCAGATCAGGGTACCAAACAAATCCTTTATGTATAAGCATAGTAGCCATATGTGCAATAAGTCAATGATAATAAGTGATGCGCATTATACCTTCAAAAACTTTCTTATGGCTACCACTCATATTCTCCTACAACTAAAAATAAAGAAAGTAAGACCACCGTTTCGTGTGACAATCGTCGCTCCGTCGGTCCGCCCCTCCCCTTACGATACTGCACGTCCTAATCTCCTACGTCGCTCTGCCTCGTGGTGCTATCACCTCCCCGTGATCGAGTTAAAAGGAAAGTCACAGAAGTCATGCAAACGACGTCGCCCTCAGTAGGAAACTCGTGGACCGCACGCGACAGGCGACCCGCCCCTAGGGCCTCGGCACATAATCCTCACCTAGTCGCCCAGTGCCTAGCGCCTTACCTCCCTCAATCCCTAGCCGCAACCCTCTTCTCACCTTGCGATTTGTGATGACAGTGGTGTGCATGGCCCACTCCTTTGGCCGATGGCGACGCATGCGGCCCCCTCCCGACTGGCAGCGCTCCACACCAGTTTTTCGTTGCCACGACCTCCCCGTTCCTGTCTCCTCGCTTCATGTGCGCCCATCGCTCACCTCGCCATTTCACCAGGCCCTGCCACGTCATTGCCCACACCAAGGCCCCTGACATTGCCCTCCCTGTCTCCCTGCTCCGCCAGTCCCGAGCCCCCGCCGGCCGCCACACGTGCAATAGGCGAGGTGGAGCCGTGGAGGCTGGACAAGGACATCGAGGTGGACAACTAACAAGAAAGAAAGTAAGACCACCGTTTCGTGCGACAATCGTCGCTCCATCGGTCCGCCCCTCCCCTTGCCTACGTCGTATTCCGCTCGTTCCTGGGTCAAATTCCGTATCCTAAAAAATATGTAAGGGTGTCGTCATCACCTCTCCGTATCGTTCTGCTCATTCCTCGGTCAAATTCTATAAACTAAAAGAAACCCCATATATCACGCCGTCTCTCCTTCCCCTTTCTTTACTTGTCCTTCATAGAGCATACCTCTCCTTCCCCTTCTTCCTTTACCTATCCTTCATCACCTTCCTCCATAGATACGAGATCCACCGGAGTGACGCTTCGTAAACGTCGGCATTGCTCCACGTAAAGCGACGCGTGGCTCGTCGTCAACGTCGAAACCAGCCGCTTCATCCGTAAGGACCTACCGCTGCTCCGCGGGTACTTCCACGGCGGCCATATGAATTTTGGATTGCTTCATTGTTTATTGCTTGTCCTGTTTAAAACATATTCAGAGTTGTATATTTGTTACAGCCGGTCTCTTGATTGGAGGCTTGGAGCCATTGCATTTGAGTATTTGACCACAGAAAACATGATTTGCAAGTACTCAAACTACCGAATTTTAGATTATGTAATGTAATGGTAAGCATATGCAATGGTTGTGCCTCAAAAGTCAGAACTTGCAACCATCCGTGAATTCTTTGCTAAGCTGTTGAGAGGCTCCATCGCTGGGCAATACATATATGGGTGGTGGCGGCGTGCGTTGGTCGAGTCCATGTCAACGACGATGGGCAAGCCCTGCAGGAACACAGTGCCGCGATGCACAAGGCCTGCATAGGCAAGCCCCAGCCCACGTCGCCGTCCATCCACGGATAGTGTAGAGTTCGTAAAAAAACTACACCACCTCGCTTTGGCTCTGCTGCGGAATCCACGTTGAATGATATAGGTGATACAAATAGTATGGAAAAAAGAGAGAAACTAATTTTATTAGCTTTGTATAAACTAATCTATACGACATAGGTCATAAAGATCATGAGACGGGCTTTATATTTTTAAAATAAAATTAGATTTGTAAATTTCTATCGTCTAAGCTATAAGCACATGCATCGTTATAGGTGTAGATAAAATTTACAGGATCCGTGCAACGTACTGACATTATTTGTAAAAATATATTATTTTCACTTCTGTCTACTGTTCATGGTCCGGCAATTGTAACCAGGATTGGTTTGATAGTTGATTTTCATATTGATAGTTGATTTTCATATTCAAATCATTTAATCGTATGACTGGTTATTACTAATTATAAGTCTGGGTATCTCCAAATTTTAGATAAGCAGCATAGGAACAGAGATTGCAAGGTTCAGAAGAGCAGAGATTGCTTCAGGTAGCTTCGGATGCTCAACTGATCAATATACAATGATTTGGCTTACACAAACACAAAAAGCACAGAACTTTCAACATTATTTAAACATTGGTTTTGGCTAAGAAAATGAAGAGCCAAGGAAAATCGAAATCATGCTGTTAGGAGAATGTTTCATAGTACAGCCAAAATAATTTTTGTAGACAAAAGATTTTGATTTCCAGTAAATCGAGTAAGCAATTGTGAACTTAAAAATGTTTAATTGTGCATACTTTCAGTTCAAATAATTTGGATCAACCATATCAAGGTTTTTGTACTAAAGTAACTATTCTGATAATTGATGTTACCTGAATGAGAGACCAGAGCAGAAACTCTGAAATATAGTAAAACTTTCAGTAGTCACTTGGTAGGTCCTGATGATTTTTTAGTAGCTTGGCCCTGCAGTTGCAGGCACTTTACTATTCTTCTTGAGTGCTTGGCGTATATTGTAAATAAATTGGTGGATGCACAGGCTGATAGTATGCTTTTCTTAGCAATGTGCCATTCCACATTTTCTGAATTTATACATGGCATGTACTATGAAAATGTGAATATGTTATCTTGCAAGGATAATTGTGAATGCAGTTTGAAATCAAGATTCATTTTTCATATGTGCACTTTGAATACATTGATGACAATCTATGTGGCCTATTGGTCTCGGTGATCTGTTCATGACCATCTTTTCCATTATGCATACTCCAGCTTTATTCGTAGTGTTATTCAGTTCGTTCAGGTTGCATATTATCGACCTATTTAACTTTTTTTTGGCAATAATGAGATTTATTGGTCATATTATTTCACAGGCACAACATTGCTAAAAGTGACAGGTAGTGTTATGGACACGCCAATGCCAACCGGTGATCGGGTATCTTTGGGGGACCTTACAAATACAACACATGGAGGTAAATAAACTTTTAAAATATCTCTACATATTATATGTTCATATGCTTGTAACTCACGAAAATTTATTGAAGGGAATCATACATGACCTAATGAGCAAAAGAGGCAGAGGGATAGAGAACGGTGTGCAACAATGTCTGATGAAAAGAGGAGTGAAAGAAACAAGAAACGCCGTGAGAGGTATAAGATGAATAACCAAGGTTGTGTTGATTCCCATAACAATGAGGTTGTTCATTCAACAGGTATGGTGGTGTTGCTGAGTGTCACTTTAAAAGCCATATGTGTTATAATTAATAACAATTTATTTATACTATGTTCAAACTTGCAGATGAGAATACAACAAATGGAACAGACGAAAATAGTGACAAACTCCATATGCACTCAACCAACAGTAATGGCGCCAATGAATTATCAGGTTACTTATTATGCTAATAAAAGTATTTATTGGTGCGGCGACTGCAATTAACGTGTTGACATAGTTTGCTTATTGTATGGATTAATTAATAACAATCAACTATGTTTGAACTTGCAGATGGGAATACAACAAATGAAATGGACGAAAACAGTGACGGGCTCCATAGGCAATCAACTTATAGTAATGGCTTGCAACAATTATCAGGTTACTTATTAGCAGAATAAAAGTATTTATTGGTGTGGCAACTGTAAGTGACATAGTTTGCTTATGGAATGGTTCAATTTGTATTGTATGGTTATATTTGTAGACGGTCTGGTACCTTTAAGCAACATTGGTGGCACTGGTTACGTGGATGACATTGAAACGGGTACACTTTTGTATCCATTGCTTGGAATTTTGGTGAATCGTGCCTGTGTTTATTTATTCCAATTGTGCATAGACACCATCCTAATGTGCATTGATTAAAGTGTCATTCCATAATATATAGGTCCGGGATATGCACCTAGTCCCATCAACCTGCTTGTCATGTGTCCAAATGAGCGTAAGCGTGATCGTGATAGAGCACGATACGCTGCAATGTCTACTGAACAAAGGGCGTTATAGAATAAGAGACGACGTGAATTGTATGCAACAAAAAATACACCAAAAAATACAGGAATGATGCTACAAATGACTCCAAAGGAGACTGCCTAGCCAACAGGTGTGCAAATAATATTGATTTCTCCGTAGCAATATCTTATCGTGGTGTTGTAGGATACTTATTATATGAATAAATTTTTAGACAGTGCTGTCCCTTTAACCATTGGAGCACTTGATGATATTGACGATAGTTTAACTGAGACGGATATTGACACTTTTCAAGAAACAGGCATGCCTTTATAGAATGGTGGCTTTGTTTTTAATTACAAAAAGAGTTTGAACACCATCGTAGCTGACACTGTTGCGTAAATTCATTATCATACAATTTCAATTATTGTGTGTTGTTCATCGATTAAACATTGAGACCGAACATTTTTTATTAATATATAGGTGTTGTAAATACATCTCCTTCCATCGACAATTTTGTCACATGTCCAAAAGAGTGTAAGCATGAGCTAGATAGAGCACAAAGGGCTGCAATGTCTCCTGAACAAAAGGCACAAATAAACGAGAGGCGGCGTGAGTTGTATGCGGCAAAAAATACTGCAAGGAAACTGCAAATGACTCCACAAGAGAAGAAGTTGAAACGAAAAGAGATCAACAAAAAATACAATACGATGGTGAGAGATTGCTAAGCCAACAATCTACATCCGGACTCAATCGCCATGGAGAGCCCTCACTTTAACCCTCAGCTTATTTTCCCTTCTTCGCCTCAATCGCCTGAAGCGCCTTCACACGATATGGAAATACCCAAATTGAGGGGCACGCCTGTTGACATCGTGCCATCTGTAGTTCATAATCCAGAAGTCTAGACCCCTGAATTGGCTGTGGCACAGACCATACATAGGCAGTGAGTGACCACTAGAGAGACAAATGCCCTTCTATCTCGTCGCAATCGGGCTTTTGAAGCAAACATTGGAAGAAGGGCTAGAGGGTGTGCAGATGGAAAGTGCAATGATTCGAACGACCCAACTCAACCGAGTGTGGTTTACAACGGTAATTAGCCTTGATCACTATATATTGTTGGTACTTTCACCTTTGCTCTTCTATTCCAAAAACTCATAATTTTTCTTACTGCAGGTGGTGTCACCCAGGAACCTCCAATTCCACCACCTAATAATTGCATAGGCACACAGACACAACCGTCTGTAGTTGATGGTACCTCTTCAATGCCTCCAAACGGTGCACAAGCTCATACGTCAGACTCTATGGTCGAGGATGGTATTTTCTTCATTAAATTTACCCCTTTTTGTATGCCATTATGTTTCTCTCATCATATATATGGCCGTGTTGCACAAACTATGATGAGGATGTCATATTTGAGGAGGACGAGGAAGAGGATGAGGCGTACTTTTTCACCTAACAAGGTACACCATGTAATAGTCAAAACATTCTTTCATAGACTTTCTTTCAATGCATAACACAGCAACATTTTGTTAGAAGACGACAAGGAGGGAGCCAACGTCGAGCACAATCTTGACACAGATGAGCAAGACAATAGTGAGCCTAATGTCCCAGATCCATATGACAAGGTTTACGCTAATGTCCTGTTAGAGTCGCACATGCTACCGTCGGTGCCAAACTGCGAGCACTGCAACACAAAGAAATTTGAGGGTGAACCGCCTGAATTTTGTTGTCGAGGTGGAAAGATTCATCTTTCAACTAATGTGACACCACTAGTGCTCATGAGGTTGTGGTCAAGATCGGACGCTGATGCTAGGCACTTTCATGCAAACATCAGATATTTCAACGGCCACTTCTCTTTTACTTCTCTATACTGCCACCTAGATCGTGTGACCACTAACATGCGAATCTGTGGTGTCTACACATTCTGTGCCCATGGCCAGATTTACCATAACATATGTTCATTTGGTAAAGAGGAGGGTGTCAAAAAGAGACACCTTGAGCTTTATTTTTACGATGATGATCCATCCCTCGAGCATCGGATGAGCAAGTCTGTGAGCAATGCGCCTAAAAAGACAAAGAAGTTATAGAGCAATTGGTTAGTATCTTTAATAGGAATCCCTACTCTCAGCAACTAAGGAGTATGGGACACGTTGAAAATCTAGAGGATTACTAGGTCGAGTTGAACCTTGACCAGCGGCTTGACCAGAGAACATATAACGTGCCACTGACATCAGAGGTGGCTGTCGTCTGGGTTGAGGGGAGTGAGCATCATGCCCAATTCGAGCATAGTGTTCTCCTACAAGGGAAGGATCGGTCTATACATGACATCCGCTCATATAATGCATGCTATGACCCACTGTCATACCCGCTGTTCTTTCCAAGGGATGAGCTCGGGTGGCACAATTACATTCCAAAAGTGGGTGTGACTATGGCTCAAGTTGAGCGAGCTCGAGCAATCCACAAAAGGCATGCCGAGAATGGTGACGATGATGATGGAGGTAACTTGAACTCTTTTCAATAATGCAATATAAACTCTTTTCTGTTAACGCATGATACTAATTCGAACAATGTCTCCCTATAGAACCTGTTTCAAATACATGTGTCTCCGTGCGTGACTACTACTGCTACAAGTTCCAGATGCAGCCAAGGATATTTAATCCAATACTCTATGGCCGACGTCTTTTCCAGTAGTTCACCGTCGACACCTACATCAAGATTGAGAGCTCGCGTTTAGACTACATGAGGAACAATCAAGATACTTTGAGAGCTGACCTATACCAAGGCCTAGTGGATAGCATGCATTCAGGTGAAGGATCTACTAAGAATGTTGAAAGGTGTACTGTCCTATCTTTGTCATTCATCGGAGGACCCTGTAATATGAGGCGTTGATACATGGATGCAATGGCTCTGGTGCGAAAGTATGGTAAACCTGATATCTTCCTCACAATGATGTGCAACCCTAACTGGGATGATCTGCCAGACACCATAGGACTGCCCAGATCTCGTCACACGGGTCTTTAGAGCAAAGTTAGAGGCGATGAGGAAAATGTTGATGGAGAAAGACATACTTGGGAAGGTGAAGGCCTATGTATAAGTAGTGGAGTTCCAGAAGAGGGGCTTGCCGCATGCACACTTCTTGCTGATAATGGAATGAAAGTACAAGCTCACATGTCCCGAGCAATATGACATGATTATCAGTGCAGAGCTACCAAACAAGAAGAAGTACCCTGAGCTCTACAAGATGGTGACAAAGCATATGATGCATGGTCCTTGCGGGACGCTAAATTCGTACTGACCATGCATGGTGGGCCGCGAGTCATGCAAGAACCATTACCCACGCCCATTCTATGAGGTAATGTCATAGGGAAAGGATTCGTACCCTGTCTATCGATGACGCAATGATGGCCGCACGCTAAAAGTTCGAGGCCATTACCTAGACAATCAATGGGTCGTGCCTTACAACCCTTGCCTGCTATGTACCTTCAACTGCCATATCAATGTTGAGGCCTATGGGGGCATTAAATCAGTAAAGTATCTATTCAAATACATATACAAGGGACATGATAGGGCATCGATGGTGATGAGAGAGACCGACAAAGTAGACGAGAAAGGGAACATTGATGAGATCAAGCAGTATAGAGATGCCTAGTGGGTGACGCCTCCAAAAGCACTATGGATGATATATGTCTTTGACTTGAACAAGAACCATCCACCAGTACAGTAGCTGTAGCTTCATCTACCCGACATGCACATGGTGGCATTTCATAAACGAGATAAGGTCGAACGGATCATTAATAGGCTAGGTGTAGAAGAGTCAATGCTAACAACATACTTCGATGCAAACAAGAATCATGAGGAAGCCCGTGGAATCTTGTATCGAGACTTCCTAGAGCATTTTACCTAGCAGTCTGATGGTAAATTATGGCAGAAAAGGAAAAACTCCATTTTTCAAGTTGGAAGAGTCATCGTGGCTCATCCCGCTGAGGAAGAATGTTACTTTCTTTGTGTTCTCTTGAACAATGTTGCTGGTGCTACCTCATACGAACATCCGAGGATGGTTGATGGCGTGCTACTACCTTCGTTCCGTAAAGCTGCAGAAAGGAGGGGTCTAATCGAAGAAGACAAGACACTGGATGAATGTCTAACTAAAGCTACTTTACTCCAGATGCCTTCCTCCCTGCGGAGGCTATTTGCAACAATATTGGTATTCTATGAGCCGCATGATGTGATGGGGTTGTGGAAAAAAACACTATGATGCAATGTTAGAGGACTACAGCCACAATCATCCATCCCCGGATCTGGTGCAACAAATGGTTTTGATAGACATTAGAAACTTGTTGCAATCTATGGGGAAGGGCATAAGGTCATTTCCTCTTCCAGATATTGATCACTCATACAACGATGCTAGGCATATTCCTCGTGAGATATTTGAGGAAGCTAACATCGAGCAGAATCCTAAAGATGTGCTATTGTGTGACTCACTCAACGCCGAGCAAAGGTCTGCCTATGATGAGATAATGGCCGATGTCCGTAGCAAACAAGGCGGGTTGTTCTTTGTGGATGGACCTGGCGGGACAGGAAAGACATTTTTGTATAGGGCACTTCTCACAAAACTACGTAGCCAGGACAAGCTTGCCGTGGCTATAGCTACATCTAGAGTCGCAGCAGCCATAATGCTAGGCGGGAGGATGGCCCACTCACATTTCAAGATACCCCTCACTCTTCAAGAGGATGGTTGTTGTAGCTTCACAAAATAGAGTGGTACTACCAAGTTGCTGCGGCAAGCAGCTCTCATAATTTGGGACGAAGCATCTATGACAAAGAGGCAAAATGTGGAAGCACTAGACAATAGCCTATGGGATATAATGGGCCGGTCAAACCTACCATTTGGTGGAAAGATTGTTGTCCTTGGTGGGGATTTTAGACAGGTCCTCCCTGTTGTGCAGAAAGGATCCAGAGCTCAAATAGTCGGTGCTTCTCTACGAAGGTCGTATCTTTGGGAATCCATGCGCCATCTAAAGCTCGTCCACAACATGAGGGCTCAGAGTGACCCATGGTTTGCAGATTATCTATTGCGCATTGGTGGTGGAACGGAAGAGGTTAACGGAGATGGCAATGTATGTATTCCAGACGAGATATGTGTCCTGTACTCTGGCGTTGCCGAGAAAGATCTTCATACATTGATCGACATCATCTTTCCAGATCTAAATGCAAACATGGCAGACAAAGACTACATCACCACCAGGGAGATTTTATCTACACATAACGATTGGGTGGGCATGATCAATATGAAAATGATTGATATGTTTTAGGGCGGCGAGACGGTGTATCACAGTTTTGACTCTACGGTAGATGATCCACATAACTACTATCCATCGGAGTTCCTTAACAGTTTGACCCCCAATGGGCTGCCTCCACACATCTTGAAGCTCAAGCTTGGATGTCCTGTCATATTGCTTAGGAATATTGACCCTGCCAATGGGCTATGCAACGATACAAGGCTGGTGGTGCGAGGGTTCCGAAGAAATACAATTGACGAGGAAATCGTGGTGGGGTAGCATGCTGGGAAGCGGGTATTCCTTCCTCGAATACCGCTATGCCCATCTGATGATGAGATGTTCATGTTCCAGTTTAGGAGGAAGCAATTTCCTATCAGGCTGAGCTTTGCCATGACGGTCAACAAGTCACAGGGCCAAACTATCCTGAATGTGGGTGTGTACCTACCCGCACCCGTGTTCTCTCATGGTCAGTTGTATGTTGCGATGTCTAGATCCACGTCAAGAACCAATATTAAGATCCTTGCCCTCCCGCCTGATGCGGAAGCACAAGAGGAGTAGGCCAAAAGGATAGAGAAGAAAAATGCTAAAAAGAATGCTGAGGGAAAAAAAATAAGAATGCGTCAAATAAAAAAGATAAGGATAAGAAGACCCCAATAGCGGATGGAACTTTCACAAAGAATATTGTATTTAAGGAGGTTCTAACGCCATAGGTGAGGTAACATAACATTACTAACACATACAATGCATTTTTCCATTCAATTTATATTGTACAAATAATATCTCACTAATGCCATATTTGTTGTTGTTCCTAGGTATTTTTAAATGGTTTATCAGACTCTACACGGAGATGTTGTAGATACACTTGTGTGATGGCATAATGAAAATTGAAGTGTTATATTATTGTTATAAAAATGACACTTTGATTGTTTTGTTCATAATATTTCGTTTTATCACCATTCATAACTATTACACATGTATGTTCTCAAAACCATGAGTTTTGTCGATTTTCCCCACTTTTCTCATGTGCCAATGTGGGATCAACCGAATCAGCACCTGCATAATTACAAACATAAATTACTTGAATAAAACCAACGAAGCAAGTTAGCGATAATAATGAACAATAGTGCTAAACAACACCATACCAGTGGTCGTGGGATGGCACGATCGTAGTGACGTTGGTTCCGCGCATTCAGGAGGACAGCTCCTTTGTATTTCCCTTTGTTGCACTAGGGTCATTAGTTTGTGAGCATGGAAGAAATGGATATCGGAGATTTCTTCCTGCCAATATAAAACATTATCTTAGCCGTATCACGGAAAGGTCTATAAAGTAGAGTTTGTGAGCCTGCGACGCCGCGACTCCGTGACTGTGTTGAATTCATAAACTTTGCTTTTTGGATTAATTGTCACTTTAACGTTGGTATTTAATTTTTACAGTATTATTATCTTATCGTGCGATCCGTGTGTTTTTAGTACAAAATGTTAGCTATCCCGTAGCAACGCACGGACACGCTACCTAGTCTATACCTAAATAGAAGACCTGTAACTTGGTGAAGCCATGCCAACACAGGTACATCACTTCTTTGTCAAGCAAGTGTTGCTAAAGAACCGAAGCGTTTCCACGTTAGTAGCTCAGGAGACGCCCTCTGTTTCCAATCCTAGTGCATAATTCGAGGCCCCCCTTTGATAGAGCTCCCACCAACTCTGGTTTCTCTGACGCATGCACTATTCACGCATTGTTCGCAGGAGCATTTTTTTTCTCTCTCCTCTCTCGTTCTCTCACAGTGCTGATGGAGCTAACTTTTTTTTGGCTCCACTGGCTCTGTGAGAGAAGAAGAGAGAAAAGGAGCTCATGTGAACATTACGTAAACAGTGCGCATGTCAGAGAAGTCGGAGCCAACGAGAGCTCTAATAAAAATTAGAGCAAAGCTTTTGCCGTCCGTTCAAAAGAAATGTTGTTTCTTCATGTAGTCATGTGCGTAGCGGCTAGCTGTGATAATAAGCTTCATGTGACAACCCAAGCAATGCTCACTTTCGTAGTGTAATATGTATATTTTTTCCTCACGGTTTGCTTTCACGAGTATTTGGATGGTTTCCTCTTCTCTCTCTATATATACATTTCTTTATCAACAGATACCGTTTGATTGGTAGGCGTTTTGTCAAGCTTTTTAAGTCATTGAAGATGGATCATTGTCTCCCAAGTTTAAGATTTCAAGCTAAAAAGACAAGATTGTTGGGGCATTTTCCTCTGCGTGAAGAGAAGAGTGATGCTCAATTAGTTGCTGAAAATGACGTTAGAGACTATCACTCCCAACTTCTTTACTCCTTCCATTCAAAATTATAAGTTGCTTTGACTTTTTTTATATAAACAAAAAAAATCAAAGTGACTTATAATTTAGGACGGAGGGAGTACTTTATATTAGTGCTATTAGTATAGATGTCCCTACCAAAAGCGCTGAAGTGTGTAAAAGGGGGTGAACTATCATATTCATGCTATTATTCATTGTGTTTATCTGGACTTTCTATACGTCTCCTTCCATAAACTCTCTTTTTATACAACGCTATAAAATCCCGTACCAACATGAGGGGTATCATCTAGTATATATCTAAGTTAGATCCCATTTGGAAGGATTTCTTATAAAAAAGACTCTGTTTTTTAAGAGATATCCTCCAGAGGAATCAGAGTGGAAAAAACACTATTACACAAGCTCTTAAAAAAGTTTATAAGTATTATACCTATGATTTTGTGATACATGTATTTTTAAGTAATAATACTATAATAAAAAGTTTAGGCATGAGACCCCAATAAAGCTTTCGCTTACGTATGCTAAATTCGGCAAAACGCTCAGGTGTATACATGCTCAGAAAAGGAAAGGGAAAAGATTCTATTACGATATGCTTACTAGCTTTGCCACTAGCTTGCATATATGTAGTACTGCTACTATCTACGTTTTTAAATAAATCATTTTATAGAACTGTTCTACTGTTCTAAGTTAAACTTTTGTAAATTTAACTAATTTTACAGATATAAATATTTATGATAAAATTAGACTATATTTTTTGTGAAAATAAAACCAATACCACCATTAGATGCACTATGAATTTTTTTTGTAGTGTACTTATTTAATGCCAAAAATAATAATATTTTTTCTACTCCTTTCACTCTACTTAATTATAAGACGTTTTAGCTTTTCTAGATATATAACTTTTGATATGCACTGAGATGTACACCCTGTCTAGATATATAAAAAGTAATACATTTAGAAAAGTCATAATGGCTTACTCCCTCCGTCCATAAAAAATGCAATTATGGTATCCGTGCCGGTCAATCGAGCATAAGTTTGTCCAAATTTATAGTGAATAGTATTAGCATTTATGTCTCTAAATAAAATTATTATGAAAATATATTCTATATCTAATTTAATGATACTTATTTTGTATCATGAATGTTGGTACTTTTTTATATAAATTTAATCAAAGTTTAGGTTGTTTGACTCCTCTTAATCTGAGAATTGCATTCTTTGGTGGACAGAGGTAGTACAATTTAGTACACATGAGTATTTATAAAAGAAATTGGATTAAAACAACTTTAGAAGTTAGTAATTTTTTCAAAACAAAGAAAGTACATTATTTACCGCAGTTTAAGTGGCTTGGGAAGCAATAGCATGATTTTTTCTTTTTTTTTACAACACAATAGCATGGATGGACTGAGAGCGGGAGGTGTCCCCCAAATCCTTATTCGGCGCGCGTGCGCCCGTAAGGTTGCATTCTTTGGTGGACAGAGGTAGTACAATTTAGTACACATGAGTATTTATAAAAGAAATTGGCTTAAAACAACTTTAGAAGTTAGTATTTTTTTTCAAAACAAAGAAAGTACATTATTTACCGCAGTTTAAGTGGCTTGGGAAGCAATAGCATGATTTTTTCTTTTTTTTGACAACACGATAGCATGGATGGACTGAGACTGGGAGGTGTCCCCCAAATCCTTATTCGGCACGCGTGCGCCCATAAGGTTAGCGTCACACGCGGCGCCATTATTGGGGAAGAAGGGGGCGGGGACAGCGGGCGGGTGGTGGGCAGAACGGCCGGCGGCGAGGGCGTGAAAGCTCTAGTTTGGTTTTGGTGAATTGATGAAACCCTAAGTGCTAACCTAGTTTATCAAAGTGATTATGAGATGGGTAGCACTACTCCAAGTGGTGAAGCAAATGAAGATCATGACATGATGATGGTGATGTCATGGTGATGATTAAGTGCTTGGACTTAGAAAAGAAGAGAGAGAAAAACAAAAAGCTCAAGGCAAAGGTGAAATTGATAGGAACTTTTCGGTTTAGTGATCGAGACACTTAGAGAGTGTGATCACTCTTGGGATCGATAGCCGTACTATTAAGAGGGGTGAAACTCGTATTGAAATACGGTTATCAAAGTGCCACTAGATGCTCTAACTCATTGCATATGCATTTATGATCTAGTGGAAAGCTAACACCCTTGAAAATGTTTGTGAAAATATGCTAACACACGTACACAAGGTGATACACTTGGTGGTTAGCACATTTGAGCAAGGGTGGAGAAGTTGGTGAATCGAAGGAGGTGTTTTTCACTGTCAAACAGTGACCGGACATGGTCACGTGGTGACCGGACTCTAGGGAGCAGCGTCCGGTGAATTATAAAAGAAGATGGTACTCTCGACCTGTGATCGGACGCAGGCGACCGGACTCTGGCTAAACACTGTTCAGTGTCTGGTCGTGCTGATGTGGTGGCACACAAAGAAGACCGTGAGTGACCGGATACTGGGTGAGTCCAGTCGGGCGTGACCGGACGCATCCGGTCACGACTAGAACCTTACTGGAAGTGATCGGACGCTGGAGTCCTATGTCCAGTCCTACACTATAGAGCGTCTGGTTACAACTTAAGTGTACTGATGATCATTGAGATCGGATGGTCAGCGTTTGAAGTAGGGGCCATGTGGCGTGCATCGCGCGACTAAATGCTGGGGTCCTGCGTTCGGTCGATCTGATCGGTGCATTCGGTCACCCTGACTTTTTAGAGAACAGAGAGCCAACGGCTCTATTCGTGGGAGCTCTCTATTTAAGCCCCATGGCCGGCTCAAGCTCACTCTTTTGGCCATTTGCATTGACATAGCAACCTTGTGAGCTTAGCCAAAGTCCTCCCACTTATCTCCATCATTGATTCATCATCTTTGTGAGATTGGGAGAGAATCCAAGTGCATTGCTTGAGTGATTGCATCTAGAGGCACTTGATGTTCATGTTTTTGTGGTGGGTGTGACCCCAGATACCGACGATAGACCACATGGGTTATGCCCCTAGGGGCGGCCTAGCCCACAAGACGAAGCCTTGCGGGGCACAGCGCTGCTCGGCGCATCCCACAAGACACCGAGAAGATATCCTGAAGATATTATGAGATCTGTTAGGATACGTATGATCCCATGATTCCTATAATCTGTTATTACCTTTTGGTTATCTCCTATATCCAACCGACTTGTAACCCTACCCCCCGGACTATATAAGGCGGGCAGGGACCCTCTCCAAATACATGCAATATCATATGATAGCCAATACAATACAACAGACCACAAGAGTAGGGTATTACGTCACCCCGACGGCCCAAACCTGTCTAACTCTTGTGTCTCTGTTGCCTTCTTATTCTCGATTACACGCATCTCTGCCGATCAATCTACCTTTACAGGATACCCCTCGGAGGATTGCCGACGATATTATTGTCGACAAAATATGGTCAGTAGTCTACGTAGGGGTATGGCCAAGGTAGTAGATTGTCGGCAGACAGGTGCGCAAGCCACAAACAAGACGTTGATGCAAGACAGACACGAAGTTTTATCCAGGTTCGGCCACCAAGAAGGCGTAACACCTACGTCCTGTGTCTGATTTGTATTGCTGTATGTCAGTGAGAGATGTTTTTTTAGAGGGATCCCCTGCCCGCCTTATATAGTTCGGGGGGCAGGGTTACAGATCTAGAAACCAATCCTAGTCAGTTACAATTGCCATATGTGGCCGGATAAGGATTCCTATTCTAATCGACCAGGATCCTACTTAATCGCCAAATCCGCCTTGACTCCTTGTGTGGGACTCCGATCAGGTTGGCTGGGCCGCACGTCGTCTTTCGGGTGGACCGGACCCATCGATCCGGGCCGGCCCAAACTTAGCCGTAAGGGTATAGGGGTTAATACCCCCACAGCTAGTCCTCGAGCACCATGTATTCTGATGCGACACACCGTTTCAACCTTCTCCGAACAGTGAGGCTTGAGTTCTTGACATCTTCGACCACCTTTGTCGCCGGAGAAGTAGGTCGTCCGAAGAATGTATGGTGCTCTTAAGAAGAAAGAAAAAGATTCCTGTCTTGGGAAGTGTGCCCACTTGTATTTCTAAAAAGAAACGCAAGTGCGTCTTGAAGCGTAGCGTCCTTGATCATCAGAGGCGTAGGGGTCGAAAAACAAACACATTCACCGCTAGGTGAAGTGTGCCCACTTAGTCCCCGAGCCTGGTAGTAGGTGACGTAGGCACGTGGTGCCAGGGTCCAAAAAGAAGTCCTAGTTAATTTGAGAACCCAATTGTCGAACAAGCAATACGAGATGCACCGGCAGGTGCATCGTACCGATGTAGTCCCTGAGCTTGCTGGAAGGCGATGTATGAACCTTGTAGCAAGGTCTAAATAAATGTCTCTCAACTGTATGTGAGTACAACTCACATGTAGCCGAGGAGAACTATTCTCCGAGCAGTGGTCGGGACAGTCCCCGAGCACATTGATAATCCTTACAATCATTCAAAGCACAGGGGTCAATTAAAGCACATTCACCGCAAGGTGAAGTGTGCCCACTTAGTCCCCGAGCCTGGTAGTAGGTGACGTAGGCACGTGGTGCTAGGGTCTAAAAAAGAATTTCCACCGAAGTTAAAAATCCAAACGTTGTACAGGCGATACAAGATGCACCGGCAGGTGCATCGTACCGACGTAGTCCCCGAGCTTGCTGAAAGGTGAAATATGAGCCTTGTAGCAAGGTCTAAATAAATGTCTCTCAACTGTATGTGAGTACAAATCACATGTAGCTGAGGAGAACCATTCTCCGAGCAGTGGTCGAGACAGTCCCTGAGCACATCGGTTGTCGGAGCAGTCCTCGAGCACGGAAGTGGTCGGAGCAGTCCCCGAGCACGGAAGTGGTCGGAGCAATCTCCGAGCACAGAAGTGGTCGGAGCAGTCCTCGAGCACGTCAGTGGTCGGAGCAATCCCCGAGCACGGTAGTGGTCTTGGCGGTTCCCGAGCATTGTAGGAGTCTGATCCATCCTTGAGCACAAAACAAGCATCGAAAATACGAATGCCATTGATGTACTTATTTGGTGTATTTATTTATCTCCTTTCTCTGCCAAGTCCAGTCTGACACGCCTGGTCAAAAAAGCAGATGGGTATGGTACATCATTCTATCTTCTTACTCTTTTTTGGCAAACAGTCGCTTGGCACCTGTATAGAGGTGCGTCAGTGTGGGCCCTCTTACACTATCAACGAAGAGGCGCGTACACTGGTAACGAAGGGGCGCGTTTATTGGCATAGATCTCGAGGTTGTGTGAACAACCGTCTGCGGCGCGTGCACACGGCTCCCAATAATCCCGGGCAGATGAAACGACGGACCCCTTTGTTATTTATAATGTAGATCTGGTAAGTTACTCATACCGTTCCCCATTGTCATTCACCGCCGCAACCTTCTTCTTCTTCTTGCCGAACCCTATTCCTCCTAAAATCATCGCCAACCCCCTCACCACCGCATCCACCCCCTTAGTAAAGATAGACTAATGGCGAAGAGAGACACCCAGAAGAAAGGCGGAGTCATGGCAAAGGAGTGGTGGAAATCGCGAAGCAATGAGCAGACCATCGAAGACCTTGTCGCTATGGGAGTGCTCCACAACAAGGCACTCGCGGGATGGCGTGCGCCGGAAGGAGAAAGCTTCCCCGATCCACAACCAGGTGAGATTGTGGTGTTTGAGGATTTCTTCAAACGGGGTTTTGGGGTTCCAGTACACCCTTTCCTTCAGGGTCTCTACTTGTACTACGAGATTGGGATTTGCAATCTGCATCCCAACTCAATTCTTCTTGTCTCCACCTTCATCCATCTCTGCGAGGCTTATGGTGGCTTCCAGCCCCATTTCGACCTCTTTTGCCACCTATTCTGTCTGCGAAAGAAAGGGAGCGGTGGCTCGAAGATAGCCGGAGGCGTCTACCTCAATCTTCGTGACGGCATGAAGACCCAGTACCTGCACTGTCCCTAGAATACCTCGCTGGACGAATGGTACAAGAAGTGGTTCTACATTCATGAAGAGCCGAACATAATCACCCTCTGCGACGTGGGGTTGATTCCGGAGAGGAAGAACAGCTGGTCGGAGAAGCCCGAGAACTTTTAGCAGATCGCAAAACTGCTCGGGATGATCCCGTAGAGAAAACTGGATGGTCCAAGCGTGGTCGGGAACTTCGTCAGCCGAAGGATCCAGCCCTGCTAGAAGAGGGTACATCCTAGCTTCGAGTACCAGGGAAGCGCAGATCCAACAAGGACCAGGAAAGAGGCGCTCGACAAGGCAGAAGTCAAGGCCAGGATTGGGGAGCTATTCAACCTGGCCGATCCCAATTACGTCAGGTTGAACGACATCGAGCACGCCTTCAAGCTGGCCCGACCTCCCCCAAAGGTACATGATGCTTCCTTTTAACTATAGAATCATGTTGTAACAAGAAATTGAGTGTTGTCTCCATTATGCGTCTCAGAGTAATGGTCATGACCGGGCAGTAGTGTTCGTGTCTCTGCCCCCCGGTGTGGATTAGCCACAAGTTGCCGGCCCAGCTACCTAGACCAGTGCTAGGACCGACGACGTCCACTGGGTGGCACTCGAGGCTATGGAGGATGCATCGACCAGAGCCACTGGCAAGCGTCCGGCTATCAACAAATGACGCCAAGCCATCTTCCCCCTTTCGGATGACGAAGCAGAGGATGCAGACATCTTCTGGCTCGTCCCCCAAAAGAGGAGGAGACAAATGGGGTCGACGGAGCAGGGTGGCTCCTCTGTGCCAGCAGTGATCGCATCACCGACCACTGCAACACAGAGGACAAGCGAAGGAAATGCTGAGCATCAAAACCCGACGCCTGTACCGATGGTGGAAAGAGTTCCGGTGGAACCTGCCGAGCATGCAGAGCAGGGGCGGTCGAGGAGACGCTCCTTCGCCACATCATTCCGCGCTTCGAAGCTGTAAGTATCTATAACTTTGATGTAAGCTTGTAATTTATATTGAATACTATTATCTTCTTAACTTTTCTCTGATAAATTAGGTCGGCGTCCACCGAGAACCCCGACCAGCTAGCCGGGTGCGGCACAACTTCACCAACAATGGCAGGAAAAATTGCTCGGTAGCCAGCCGTGGAGGAGCCTATAGAAGGAACTTCGCCGGGACCTCAGCAAGCAGACGACCAGACATTAGTCCCTGAGCGGCTGGTCGAGAAGATAGCCAAGCAGAGTACAAGTGCTCCGAGCACAAACCCTGCTGAGGCGGATACCTTGGTGCCAAGGGAGCCGGATCAAGCCGAGGAGCAGCAGCCGGAAGCGGCACAGAGCACTCTTGTAGATGCAACGGCTCGTGGAAAAGCTATGGTGGTCGCGGAGACTGCAAACTCCAGACCAGCGCCGCCCCTCGAACAGGAGGCTAAAGAGGACGAAGTAGAAGAAGTCCTGGGCCATCCCCGAGATAAGCGACAACATGTATATGTGTCGCGCTGGCGGAACGACGAATGGGTTATGCACGAAGAAATCCCAGAGGTCGAAGAGACCCTAAGAGTCGAATGGGTGGCAAAGCGTCTGGTGACAGAAGTCCAGGTATGTTTAGCTTGACCACTTGACCCTATTATGTAGTCAATCTGTCTAACTTAGCTTATTTATGTGCAGGACTTGATGAAGACTGCGAAGTACCGAAAGAGGTGCTTCGACTAGATTGAGGGGATCATGGCGAATAATAAAGAACTGGTAGCCGAGGTGGAACACTTGCGCCGCCAACTTGAAGCCTCCGACCAGAAGAAGGCAGAGCTAGAGGCACAAAACCAGAACCTGGTCGGCCAGCTTAATAACAAAGAGCGGGAAAGAATAAGTAAGTTGTCACTTTATCACAGCAAGTGTGTAACACGTATTGTTGTGTTATTGGTAGTGACAGCTGTAATGCAGGCTTAGAAGCTGAAGTAACCTACCTCCGAGAGGGGAATAGCCGCGTGACCTCAGAGTGTGGTCATCTGAAGGAAGACAACGAGAAACCGGCGCACAGCCAGTCTCAACTCTAGGACCACACCACCAAAATGAAGGAGGAACTGAAAAGTAAGTATTCCAGACCACCTTTCTCATTCTGTTGCTTGCCTTGTCTTGTCGTGCCATAACATTTTGATGTCTCATACGGTGTTCAGTTTTAAAAGTCAATGCCAAGAGGCATTTGGAGACCGTGATCAAAGAGCGTGACGGCTGGAAAGCACGATGCCTCAAGGCCACCGAGGAGCGAGACACGTGGAAGAACCGGTGCCAAGAAGTGGCAACTAGCATTGTCCCCATCCTCGACCTTATCGACCCGGCGCTCACAGAGGAAGAGCCAAAGATGCCCTAGCTCGAACTGGTCGAGAGATGCAGACAAGCGTGGGGATGGTTCCAGGAGTTCATGAAGGAGGCGGGTGAGTACACAGGTGCCCATGTACTAAGCATGGTACGTGCTCACTACCCCCTGATCGATCTCAAGCGCCTAGAGGCTGGGTACCTGAAGGAGGTAGACCCAGACAAGGCGGAGGAGCTTCGGACGGCCTAGCTGGACTTGTCGTCAAAGACAATTGGCGACATTAACCTGTGTGGAGGTGGGGCAGCACCTGTACAGGGTACGCCATTGATGAGTCAGCTGGAAATGCCATCAGTTGCAAGCCAACCAATGAAGCCTATGGTCTCGACCAGCCAGGCATCGGTGGGGCCATCCCCTTTAGCTCGACTAGCACAAGAGTCCCCGAGACTCGAGTAGGATGTCGGAATCGGCGAGCAGTAAGTGCCACGCGCCCTGACCAGCCAATGTAATAGGCTTAGAGCTGTAGAAGGAGGACATAGTTGTGCTATTGTAAACTTGAGCCTCTTCAGGCAAGCTTGTAATAACGTAACTGTATATCATTATAAGCTTGTTTGCTTTGTATAAAACGTATTTAAGCTTGAAACTTTATGTTGGTGTAACTAAGTGAGAACATGTTAACGTTCTGTTTAGTTGTACCATTTTGCTCGACACATCATCCTGAAAAGTTTGTGCGGCCCTAGCTTGGCATGTGGTCGGAGTGTGAGGTACAGTGACCTGTGCACACGTAGACGTGGACAAGTCAAACCAAGGGGGACCTGTCGATCACCTGTAACGTAGAGAGCGGATCCCATGCACGTGTTGGGAGGAACCGGAGACAGGGCCTGCTCCGAAAACCATAGAAGGAGTGGTGGTCGGCTTTTTTTGGCCAAGTTAGAATAACCATAAAATTCGAAGTGACACATTAGAGTGGTCGGAGGAATCATAATTGCTTTATTGAAGTAAATCGAAAGTACAAGAGGAGTACATATCTCAATAGTTAAGCATAGAAACATCTAAGCTTGTCGATGTGCCACGAGTTTGGTACGTACGTACCGTCCAGGTGAGCTAACCTGTAAGACGTTGGTCGTGTGACTTCCTTGATCATGAAGGGTCCCTCCCATGGGGTTGCGAGTTTATGGACACCAGCCTAGTTCGTTTTCCACTTTAGGACCAGGTCCCCGACCATGAAGAAACGCTCTTTAACGTTCTTGTTGTAATACCTGCGCAAAACAGCAAGGTACTTGGCCGTACGTACACAAGAATCGAGCCTTTTCTCTTCTACGCTGTTCACTTCTAGCTCCCGTACTTCATTGACCTTGCCTTCATCGAAGTTCTCTACCCGTGCTGATCTGAAAGCTATATCTGGTGGGAGGACTGCCTCAGCGCCATAAACCATAAAGTATGGTGAGACACAGGTGTTTCGACTGGGCTGAGTTCTGAGGCCCCAAACCACGGCTGGTAACTCTTTGAGCCATCGTCCGAGAGCTTTGTCATTTTCTCTGTACATCCTCTTCTTCAATGCGTCCAGGATCATACCATTTGCCCACTCGACTTGTCCATTAGCTCTAGGGTGAGCCACCGAGACGTATTTTACTACTATGCTCCTTTCATCGCAGAAGTCCCAAAAAGCATTCCCGGTGAACTGAGTTCCTAGATCGGTGATGATGCTGTTGGGTACGCCGAAACGGTGGATGACCTAGTCGAGGAACGTGACAGCCTTCTCTGAGGATGCCTGTACCAAAGGCATGTATTCTATCCACTTAGAAAATTTCAGCATGAAGACGCATGTAAATTTCCTAGGAGCTGGTTTAAAAGGCCCAATCATATCCAGTCCCCAGCATGCAAAGGGCTAAGAGGCTGGAATCGTTTGGATCTCATGTGCTGGTACGTGGATTCTCTTGGCGAAGAACTGACAACCCTCACAGTGGCGGACTAGCTTCTCTACGTCGGTTACTGCTGACGGCCAATAGAACCCTGCTCGGAAAGCCTTACCAACCAGTGTTCTTGAGGCCGCATGGTTGCCATAGGAGCCAGAGTGGATTTGGTCCAGGAGATGTTTGCCTTCCTCTTGGGTTATACACTTCATCAAGATTTCCTCCTTTGCGTTTTTGCGCCATAACTTGCCATCGACGAGCAGATACTGCTTACTACGACGCATCAGGCGCTCGTTTTCTATCCGATCAGTATAACCGCTGTCATCTGTTAAGTACTTGATGAAAGGTACTCTCTAGTCGGGCTCATGAGTGGTCAGAGGCGGCCCGATGGTGCTCGGCGCTGGAACCATAGCCACCAATTGTTGGTCTAGAGGCTTGACTGCCGTGGAAACTTCCTCTTCGATGGAAGGCGTGAGTAGGTCTTGGACGAATACACCATGTGGGATTTTTGCTCGGGATGATCCTAACTTTGACAGTGCATCCGCTGCTTGGTTCTTGTCCCGGACCACGTGTATGTACTCGATACCATAGAACCTACCTTCCAGCTTTCTTATCGATTTGCAGTATGCGTCCATCTTTTCGCTGGTCGTGTCCTAGTCCTTATTGAGTTGGTTGATGACCAGAGCTGAGTCTCCATAGACATAGAGACGTTTAACACCAAGCTCAACTGCAATGCGTAAACCATGTAGGCATGCTTCATATTCGGCGGTGTTATTAGATGCTGGGAAATAAATCCTGATGACGTACCGGAGCTGCTCCTTGGATGGTGACACGAAAAGAACTCCTACTCCCGCACCGTCAATGTTGAGAGAGCCGTCGAAGTACATCGTCCAATATTCGTCGGATCCCGGAGAGGTAGGCGTGCTTAAGTCTATCCACTCGATGATGAAATCGACGAGTGCCTGAGACTTGATTGTAGTACGGCTTGCAAATTCCAAGGAGAAGGGGCATAGCTCCATTGCCCATTTGACGATACGCCCGTTCGCATCCTTATTGCGAATGATGTCCCCCAAAGGGTACTCGGTCATGACCACCACACAATATCCATCGAAGTAATGTCTCAACTTTCGGGATGTTATCAGTATTGCGTAGAGCAGTTTCTGAATCTGTGGGTACCTGGTCTTGGATTCGTTGAGTACCTCACTGATGAAATAAATTGGCTGCTCTACCTTATAGGCATGGCCTGGCTCGTCGTGCTCGACCACCATGGTAGTGGAGACCACCCGATTGGTCACCGCAATGTAAAGTAGGAGAGTTTCATCTTCTCTAGGAGCAGTGAGGACCGGAGGTGATGTAAGGTATTGTTTTAGCTGCGTAAAGGCAGCGTCTGCTTCCTCCGACCACTCAAACTTCTCGGATGCTTTGAGCAGTTTGAAGAATGGTAGCCCTTTTTCTCCTAATCTTGATATAAAATGGCTGAGAGCAGCCATGCATCCGGTAAGCTTCTGGACATCCTTTACCTTTTTGGGGGGCTTCATGTCTAAGACAGCTTTGACTTTCTCCGGATTAGGGCGTATGCCGTCGTAGCTGACGATGTTGCCTAGCAATATACCAGAAGGAACACCAAAGACGCACTTCTTTGGGTTTAACTTCCATTGGAATGTATTGAGGGCTGCAAAGGTGCATTTTAGGTTGTCAACAAGGGTATGTGCTTCCTTGGTTTTGACAACTACATCATTCACATAGGCCTCTACAAGGTCGTCTTTTATCTCATCTGCGAGGCAGGCCTGAATGGCACGTTGGTATGTAGCCCTGGCGTTCTTGAGCCCGAATGACATAGTCATGTAGCAGTAGGCGCCAAAAGGCGTGATGAAAGACGTCTTGATCTGATCGTCCTTTTTGAGAGCGATCTGGTGATAACCAGAGTAGCAATCGAGAAAGGAAAGGAGCTCGCAACCGGTGGTTGAATCTACGACCTCGTCTATGCGAGGTAAGCCGAAGGGGTCCTTAGGGCAGTGTTTGTTGAGATCAGTGTAATCAACACACATTCTCCATTCATTATTCTTTTTGCATACAAGAACCGGGTTGGCTAACCACTCCAGATGATACACTTCTTTGATAAATCTGGCTGCCAAAAGCCGTGTAACTTCTACCCTAATCGCCTCCTTTTTGTCGCGAGTGAACCATCGTAGCTTCTGCTTGATAGGTTTGGCCTTGCTGTTGACATTCAAGGAGTGCTCGATCAAGTTCCGAGGTACACCGGGCATGTCGGCAGGTTTCCATGCGAACACATCCACATTGCTCCTCAAGAACCCGACGAGCGCGTCTTCCTATTTGGGATCCAGGTTGGCCCCGATAAGGGCCGTTTTGCTAGGGTCACCGTCGACCAGCTGGATCACCTTGTGCTCCTTTGACTTGATGTTCTTGCATGGAGCCTCGAGCTCTGGGATCTCCAGGTGGTCGGCTGAGGTCTTCTTAGCGTCGAGCATGGTCTTGGCCATGCGAATAGAGAGGTCGTGGGCCTCTGCTATTTTGAAATTGTCGTCTTCGCAGGTGTAAGCGGCGTACACGTTACCTTGGAGGGTTAGGACTCCTTTCTCGGTAGGCATCTTGAGCACTAGATACCTATAATGAGGTATGGCCATGAACTTGGTGAGCGACGGTCGACCAAGAATAGCATGGTAGGTGCCGTCGAAGTCAGCGACCACAAAGTTGACGTAGTCGGTGCGGAAGTGGTCCGGGGTCCCAAATTGCACAGGTAGCGTGATCTGCCCGAGAGGTATAGAGCTCTGTCTGGGGAGAACACCCCAGAACTGTGCCTCGTATGGCTTAAGATCCGCCTGAGCTATCTTCAGGGCAGGCAGACTGTTCTTGAACAGTATATCGATGGAGCTGCCGCCATCGATCAGTACTCTGTCGAACTAGACCTTGTTGATACAAGGATCGAGGACCAGGGGAAAACATCCTGGCTCCGATATTGTGGCCCATTGGTCCTTCCTACTGAAAGAGATTTCATGGTGAGACCACGGAGGGAGCCGAGGATCGGCGAGGAGGTTATCGGCATTGGCTACGTTCAAGCAAGCACGGGCGAGCAGCTTGCGTTCCCGCTTGGTCTCGATGGACACTTTGCCTCTGATGATGGTGTGCACGCGATCGGTTGGCTTGACATACTTGTGACGAGGGTCCGCATCGTCGTTGTCGTTATCCTTGTTGCGCTGTTCCGCTGCATCGTCAGGCTTATCGGATGTATCCAGAGCCTGTTGACGTGTATAAATAGACTTGAGAACACGGCAATTCTCCATAGTATGGTTTGACTTAGGATGGAGCTGGCAGGGCCCCTTCAATGCCTTGGCGTAGTCGTCTTCATAGTTACGACGTCTGCCACCCTTTTTAACGATATTGACCTCGCCGTCGTCTTCCCATGCACGCTTGCTCCTGTAATCGTCACGGCGGTTGCGCCGTTGATTACGTTGGTCGCGGTGGTCGTGGGAGTCGTTGCGCTGGATGCGGCGGTCAAAACTATCGTTCCGACCATGGTTGTCGCGGTAGTCATCGTGGTGTGAGGGGTGGTCGGAGCGTGGAACCCTTGCTACTTCTTCAATAATTATCTTCTTAGCGTCGTCGGCGTCCGCATATTTCTTAGAGGTGGATAGGAGCGCTGTGACCGATTCAGGTCTCTTCCGAAGGAGCTTGTCTCTTAGGGCGTCGTGGAAGCGGAGGCCAGTGATGAAAGCCTCGATTGCCTCATTGTCAGAGATTGATGGGACCTTGATGCGCATCTCTGAGAAACACCGGACATACTCGCGCAGTGGCTCATCTTTCCGATCTCGGATCCGTTGCAGATCGTACTTGTTGCTCGGTTGTTCACAAGTAGCAATGAAATTGTCGATGAAGGCTTGCTTAAGCTCCTGCCAAGAATCAAAGTAGTTCGCCGGCAAGCTGACTAGCCATTGGTGACCTGCATGGCCAACAGCGACCGAGAAGTAGTTAGACATGACGTGCTCGTCAGCCATGGCTGATCTGTACGCGGTTTCATAGAGCATGACCCATAATTCGGGGTTTTCTTTGCCGTTGTACTTCTGAAGTTTCTCGAGCTTGAAATTCTTGGGCCATATGACTTGGCAAAGGTGTGGAGTAAACTGCTTCAAACCCAGCGGACCATGGGCAGTGTCATACTCCATACGGTGATAGCTTTCATGGGATGCTCGATCGTCGGCTCTCTGGTTGATGCGAGCGCGCAGATCGCGTCCACCGAGGTAATGGCGGAGATCGTTATTGCCATCGCGGCGATCTCGATTGCCATCTAGATTAGCCCTGTGACTGCGGTTATCGCGGCGATTGTCGCGGTTGTCTCGGTGATTATCATCCCGGACGTCGCGATGGTTGTCCTCCCGACGGCGGTTGTCATCCTAACCACCGTCATGGCCACCGTTTCTGCCTTGATGGTTGTCTGATGGGTCGTTGTTGCGCGAGCCACGTGGGTTGAGTGGCCGTGAGCGACATGGAAGCTGGCGGCTGTGGCTTGACTCGACCGAGACGGATGGAGCCTGGACTTGATTTACAATCTCTACGGTCTGGGCCATGGTAGCCGTCAGATAGGCTTGTATTTCATCGCGAACCGCTTGGGTTTCTGGGGTGTTGGGTAGCCGTTGCATTGTTGCCATGGCGACGGCTACATTGGCACTTGGAGTCCTGAAGACCTGTTTGTCCCCCACCCTGTTAAAAGCATCGTTGAGGTCGCGTGGCTGGAACCTTATGCGTCGTGCCTCCTGGTCTGCTTCGGCTTCGATTTGTCGGTGATTGAACCGGTCAATATTGCGTGCTTCGCGTGCGGTCCTTTCTTGTTCTGTTTCGCCAACCACCGGCGGTTCATCATTGCTGACAACATGGATCAAATCCCCTTGTCTTGGTGGGAAAGACAGGAATTGTGAAAACCTCAGGGCGTGGTCTGGCAGATCCAGATCGTACTTGGTGCCGTCGTCTTCGTGATGCTGAAGCTCGGTGTGTATAGATGCTTTAGATGCGATGCCAGACGAGGAGCTGGAGTCGCCCTCTTGGACTGTGTGGACAGATCCTTCTTGATAATCTTCAGTCCGGATCATGTTGATGAAGTCGCATGGCTTCGGCCGAGGTCGGTGCATAAAACACAGATCCAAGCGGTGTTGTAGGTTATACGCGTAGCTGGAGGCAGCGTTTCGCAGGCCATAAGGCTGGACCTGGTGGTTCTCCATCGAGGCTTCATACTCAGAGAGCCAGAGACCCGTCGCGGAGGCTGGCCGGCGATGAGCGGAGTGCCCTTCAGGAGTAGATATGACCACGAGATCTATACCAAGTCGTGCAGGACGACTGGTCCGAGCTAGTCGAGTAGATCTATTGTGGGGAGCGGTTACCTACTTGTTAGGTTGACTTTGAATCATACTTACCAGAGCTAGGGTTTCAGTGAGTTTGGTGCCGACCCGATCGATGGAGTTGAGCAGGTCGGTGTTGTCGATCTGCTTCCCTTTGTAGCGGGGAAGCGGACGATGAGTCGTCGGCGTGGCTGAAGAGGATGCAGGCATGGTCAGAGCCAGATGTACCATGGTCGGAGCCAGATCCATCGTGGTCAGAGCCAGACGTACTGTGGTCGGAGCCAGATCCATCGTGGTTGGAGCCATACCCTTCGTGGTCGGAGCCGTAGCCGATGTAGGTGAAGCAGTGGTCAGTGCAGACTGAATCCACGCCTCCTCCATGGTCATGGCGATGAAGTTGTTGGAGCCGGTGGTCCAGGTGATCTGGCCGACGGTGAACTTGAGGCCGTTCGGCGTTGCCATGGAGGTGGAGACGATGACCATCTTGTTTGCTTGGAGAGCAGTACACACACCCCCTACCTGGCGTGCCACTATCGACGAAATATGGTCGACAGTCTACCTAGGGGTATGCCCAAGGTAGTAGATTGTCGGCAGACAGGTGCGCAAGCCACAAACAAGACGTTGACGCAAGACAGACACGAAGTTTTATCCAGGTTCGGCTGCCAAGAAGGCGTAACACCTACGTCCTGCGTCTGATTTGTATTGCTATATGTCAATGAGAGATGTTTTTTTAGAGGGATCCCCTGCCCGCCTTATATAGTCCGGGGGGCAGAGTTACAGATCTAGAAACCAATCCTAGTCAGTTACAATTGCCATATGTGGTCGGATAAGGATTCCTATTCTAACCGACCAGGATCCTACTTGATCGCCAAATCCGCCTTGACTCCTTGTGCGGGACTCCGATCAGGTTGGCTGGGCCGCACATCGTCTTTCGGGTGGACCGGACCCATCGATCCGGGCTGGCCCAAACTTAGCCGTAAGGGTATAGGGGTTAATACCCCCACAATTATGTTGACAGTTGGCGCACTAGGTAGGGGTGTGTATGCTGTTTCCATGTCTAACAAGATGGTACATTTTGCAGGCCCTTTGTCCTTCCCATAGCCCGACCAGATCTTTAGGGGCGGATCGATCTCGTGGATCATCAATGCTGACAGAGTTGGAGAGCTCATCGAGTCAGTGCAGATCAATACTGTGCCGATCACCCCAACACCTATGACTACAGATCCAATCTTAGAACCACCTCTGAGGTCACTTTTGCTGACAATTCACCACCCGCTTCCCTGCTACCTAAGGAGGCAAATCAACAACAATGATCTAATCGCATCCATCTATCAGGTTGGTCAGAAGCTCGCCGATTGCCTCTCCATCGTAGAATCGGCTCTGACCACTCTGGTCTAGTGCCGACCACCCTCTGATTCAGATCTATCAGAGGTGGATCGGAAACTCCAGGGGCTACTACCCTACCCTTCGGGCTCACCAGCATCACCACCGCCTACCAAGATGCCCTAAGGGGCAAGTTTACTGACCAGGTTGGAGATATCCATCCTCTCGCCGACCAGCTCCCATCGACTGTCAACATGCTACACGTCGGCCGATGCCCCGGAGCATTCCTCCAAACCATCCTAGAAGAGAATCCAAACACTAAGTCCTAGGGCTCTATGGAGACTATCGCCGAAACCACCACCGAACAACCTTCTTTCCCTCCCTTTCGTGGAGGTGCAATCTTCAATGTTAGCGTCGATAGCCCCCCGCAGGAAGGGGAAACTGAGGAGGACTGCATCGCCCACATCAATAGGAACGTCAATCGTGCGCAGCGCCAAGCAAACGAAGCTGACCTTGTGCTAGCCGAGGCTGCTCACAACGATTAGCTTGACTCGCATGGAAGGCCACACCAACTCCAACACAACCTCGATGACGAATTTGTCTGTGTTGACGGCCACGACGTCTACAGGCAAGCGCCAACTTGGCCGTGGCCACCAACGGGCTCGCTCGACTCCCACAGACACCGGAGGTCGCCAAGGTCGCTGCCATGCTTAAAGTGGCACACTGCTAGGTCAACGAGATCCGCTAGGATCAGAGACCTTCCTACTCGATGAGCTTGATTCGCTGATCAGCCGCGCCAAGATCTAATCACCACCCCAGCCAAAGTCATTTCACCGACCAGCACCACGATGATGGACAACCTCTCCTAGGGGAGTTACGGGCAACCGCGTCGACCACCCTCGCCAACATGACTAGGAAGTTGACTAGGATGTTCGAGCACACCTCAACAATCTACACGATGCACGATGACGTATCGACAAGCATCATTTTCTCGCCATGAAGAAGAAGTACACCACCATCAAGAGTACGAGTAAGAGTTTGGTAATCCGTACTCAGCCCTCTAGCCACTCAATGCCATAGATCATGACGGTGATGATCCTGAAGGGCCCAAAGCATTCACAACGGCACTCTAGACACTCAAGTGGCCCTGTGGTTTCAAAATCACTAGGGTCGAGCCCTACGAAGGATGAATGAACCCCACATAGTGGCTACAAGCTTTTGCCACTGCTGTGCGCATTGCCGAGGGAGATACCAGTGTCATGGCAAACTATCTTCCCGTTATGCGCATGCCAACTGCGATGAACTGGTTCACAAGCCTCGCCCCGGACTCCATCGAATCCTAGGAAGAGCTGAAGAAGGTCTTCACCAACAACTACATGGCTACGTGTACTCGGTCGGGCACCAAGCATGATCTAAACCGCATCTACTAGAAGTCGTCTGAGCTCCTCCATAACTACATCAGACGCTTTTCCAAGATGAGGAATTATATTCCAAACATCAAGGAAGCTGAGGTCATCACTACCTTTGTCCAAGGACTCCGTCACCATGACCTCCGCTCTAGGTTCAATCGCAAGCCACCTAAAGGGATTGGTGAGATGATCATGACGGCTGACTAGTACACCGACTCCAAAGAGGCCGAAGTACACTTTAATGAAGATGCGAGCATTCATCACCCAACTCGACACAACGACGAGCGACATGATGACTGACGCCATAGTGACCGCTGCTACTACGACCGCAGTCACCATCATGACAGTGGCCGTGACTGGCCAGAAGGGTCCAAATCTGGTCAATATCACCGCCACTGACCAGACCACATCGTCGCCACCGTTGATGAACCTTGCGCCAAGCACAACTATGATGAGCAGTACAAGAAGATCCTCAAAGGCCCGTGCCCTCTCCACAAAAACAGCAAGCATAAGATGAAGGACTGCCTCGGCTTGGCTAAGGAGATCTAGGCCAAAAAGCCGAATGATGACAAACAACGATGGAGCCAGAGGTTGCCCACCACCTGGGGGCAACAACAACGCCTTCTAAGATCACGACAAGGTGGTCGCCACCATCTTCAGGGGCCTCGCCGCTACCGAAAGCAGAAGAGATTGGAAGCTCACCACCCACTGGGTGCTCGTCGTCAACATGGAAGACGTCGTCGCCAACCCCAGCTATCACCCTGGGTCCGAGGTCCCCATCACCTTCAGTAGGGCCAACCAATGGGCGGACATCCCTTACATAGGGCGTTTCCTCTCGTCCTTAATGCAACCATCTAGAAAGTGCTTTTTAGAAAAGTGCTCATCGACGGTGGGAGCGCTCTAAACCTCCTCTTCGCTGGAGCCCTAAAGGAGCTAGGGCTTGGGATAGGAGATCTCACACCCTCTAACTCCTCCTTTTGGGGTGTGGTACCTAGCAGGGCATCCAAACCTCTTGGAGAGATCACCCTCCTAGTATAGTTCAGCACGGCCAGCAACTACCATGTTGAGCACATCAACTTCTACATTGTTGACTTGAACATCGCCTACCATGCCATACTTGGTCGGCTAGCTCTAGCCAAGTTGATGGCCATACTGTATTATGCCTATCTGGTGCTAAAGATGCCTTCGCCTATAGGAGTCCTAGCCCTACGGGCCAACCTCTCCATCGCCTACGCCTACGAGACAAAAAGTCTCACCCTCGCTGAAGCCACTGACCTCTCCATCCAGATGGCTAGCGTGGTCACCGACGCCAAGACGGTGCCCATCGATGACCTAGAGATCCCAGCGTTGGAGCCTCTACGTGCCTCCGCCAAGTCCAAGGAAACAAAGGAGGTTGGCCTCGGCCCCGATGACCCCTCCAAGACCGTCAAGATTGGGGCTCACCTCGACCCCAAATAGGAAAGCATGCTCATCTCCTTCCTATGTGCCAATGCTGACATGTTTGCTTGGAAACCTATAGACATGCCGGGGTACCACAGGAGAAGATCGAGCACTCCTTAAATGTCTCACCGATCACCAAACCGATCAAGTAGAAACTCTGATGATTCATGCTAGGCAAGAAGGAGGCTATTAGGGTAGAAATAAAATAGCTCCTAGCTACCAGATTTATAAAAGAAGTGTATCATCTTGAGTGGTTAGCAAACCCTGTTCTTGTTCAAAAAAAGAATAAAGAATGGAGAATGTGCGTTGATTACACTGATCTCAACAAACACTGCCCTAAAGACCCCTTTGGTCTACCTCAGATAGACAAGGTTGTAAACTCTACCGTCGACTGCGAACTGCTCTCCTTCCTCAATTGTTACTCTAGCTATCACCAGATATCCCTCAAGGAAGACAACCAGATCAAGACGTCGTTCATCATGCCTTTCGGTGTGTATTGCTATACCACCATGTCCTTAGGACTCAAGAATGCCAGGGTGACCTACCAAAGGGCCATCTAGATGTGCCTCGATCAACAATAGGCCACAACGTCGAAGCTTACATCGATGATGTGGTTGTCAAGTCCAAGACCGTCGATAATCTCATCGCTAACCTCAAAGAAACGTTCGCCAACCTAAAAAGGTACAGATAGAAGTTGAACCCTTCAAAGTGCATCTTTGGAGTTCCATCCAGCATACTTCTGGGCTACATCGTCAGCGCCCATGGCATCGAGCCCAACCCCGATAAGGTCTCCGCCATCACCAACATGAAACAACCAACGTACGTAAAGGATATACAGAAGCTTACAGGTTGCATGGCTACTCTCAGTCACTTTATATTGTGCCTCGGCAAAAAGGGACTACCATTCTTTAAACTCCTCAAGGCCTTTGAGAGTTTCTCCTAGTCGGAGGAGGCAGATACAGCTTTTGAGCAGCTCAAGTTGTTTCTAACAAAGCCTCCGATCATGATGGCGCCTCGACCAGACGAAACTCTACTGATCTACATCGCTGCCACTTCTCGCATTGTTAGCACAACTATCGTCGTTGAACGCGAGGAGGCCAGGCATGCCTATAAGGTGCAATGTCCGATCTACTTCATCAGTGCGGTACTCAATGAGCCAAAAACTCGTTATCCTCAAGTTTAGAAACTGCTATACGCTATTCTAATCACGTCGCGCAAGCTCTGCCATTACTTCGAGTATTACAAGATCGCCGTGGTCACCGAGTTCCTTCTAGGGGACATTCTCCACAACAAAGAGCCCAATGGCCGCATCATCAAGTGGGACATTGAGCTCGACACTTACTCCATCGAATTCAGAAGCAAGCCTACCATCAAGTCACAAGCGCTCGCTGATTTCATCGCTGAGTGGACCGAGATTCAAGAGCCCATCCCTGCTACTTGCCCAAGCACTGGGTGATGTACTTCGACGGTGCTCTCAACATCAACGATGCTGGTGCTAGCATTTTGTTCATTACGCCGACCAAGGATAAGCTCCGATACGTTCTCCGAATACATTTTCCAGCCTCCAACAATGCCGCCAAATATGAAGCGTGTCTCCACGAACTCTGTATAGCCATTGAGCTCAGAGTCAAACGCCTCATGGTATACAAAGACTCCATGCTAGTCATCAACCAGCTCAACAAAGACTGGTCCTGCTCCAGTGAGAAGATGGACGCATATTGCACCAAAATAAAAAAACTCAAAGGGAAGTTCTACGGTATCGAGTACCTCCATGTGTTACGAGATTAGAATCAGCTCGCCGACCACCTATCTAAGATAGGATCTTCTCATGCCATAATTCCACCTAGGGTCTTCATTCAAGATCTATTTACGCCATCCATTAAGGAAGAGAAGGAAGTTCAAGAAATTCCTCCCATCGAGCAGCTGGTTCTTATAGTACCTTCGCCGGCCGCCGATTGGAGGGAATAGTTCATCAAGTACCTCACCAGCGCCGACGTACCCATCGACAAGACTAAAACCAAACACCTAATTTGTCGAAGCAAGCATTATGTGCTGGCAGATGGGAAGTGAGGAAAAGTGCCAAGGAAGGGATACTGCAGAAATGCATCACCCAAGAAGAGGGAGTGAAACTACTTCTCGAAATTCACTCTGGTTCCTATGGCAACCATGCAGCCTCGAGAAACCTGGTCGGCAAAGCTTTCCGAGCTAGTTTTTACTAGCCCACGGTCATCTCTGATGCAGAAGACCTCGTCTGACATTGTGAAGGATGTCAATTTTCCGCTAAACAAATACACGTGTCGGCACAAGAACTGCAGACCATCCTAGCTTCTTGGCCTTTTGCATGCTGGGGACTGGACATGATCGGGCCTTTCAAGCCACCGCCTGGTGGTTTTCGGTATGTGTACGTCGCCATCGACAAGTTCTCCAAGTGGATCGAATACAAACAGCTTGTTTCGGCTATTACAAAGAAGACAGTCAAGCTCTTCGAAGATATCATCCACAGATTTGGTCTCCCAAATAGTATTATCACTGGCCTCGGAACTACATTCACTAGTCATCATTTTTGGGACTTCTGCGAAGACCAATGCATCTCCGTCAAATACGTCTCCGTTGCCCATCCTAGAGCTATTGCCTAGGTTGAACAGGCAAACCGCATGATTCTTGATGCCCTCAAGAAGAGGCTATATCAGAAAGAGGAAAAGCATCCGGGTAGATGGCTCAAAGAGCTACTAGCTGTGGTCCAGGGACTGCGCACTCAAGCAAGTTGCAGCACTGGTGTGTCTCCATATTTCTTGGTCTATGGCTCAGAAGCCATAGCACCAGTGGACATTGCCTTCCGAGCACCTAGGGTGGAACATTATGTTGAAGAGCAAGCCATAGCTGTTCGGATAGAGGATGTCGATAGGGCCGAAGAAGAACACCTGATCACCTGCATCCGCACAGCCAACTACCTAGAAGGCTTGCGAAGATACTACAACCGCAACATCAAAGGTCGTTCATTTGTTGTCGGTGACCTCGTTCTCCACAGAAAACATAAAACTAAAGGGATGCACAAGCTCTCCTCCCCCTGGGAAGGGCCTTACGTGGTCAAAGAGGTTACCCGACCAGGGTCTTACCGACTATGTGACTTGGACGAAATTGATATCCCTAATTCATGGCACATCGAGTACCTTATACTTTTCTATCCTTGAAACGCTCTAGATATGTATTCTCCACTCCATAATGAATGAAGTTGTGGTCGCCATAATTTGTCTCCATTATATCTCCATTATTGTTTAATCTCCATTTGCGGTCGCCAGCTCTAAGCTACTACTTAAAAAACTCCAATAGGCGATCTCCATAAATGCTCTGCCATGCTTCTCCATATCTCCAAGATATTTCACCAACCGCCGAGTAGCACACATTCTACTCTGTGCTCTATGGAGAAGACCCAGTCTCTGATTTCTCTCTACACGTGCTATGGGCTCCGCGCTCTATGTTATGGGTGGTCGGCTATGGTTCCTTGGTCACACATGTTCCTCCTACACGTGCATGGGCTCACGCTCGATGTTATGGAATACGGGCTAGCCAAGGCCAAGAGCCTAGTAAAGAACTAACTGCTCGGATGCTACTTATACTACATATATCTCCAAGATATTTCGCCAACCACTGAGCAGCACACGTTCTGCTCTATGCTCTATGGAGAAGACCCAGTCTCCAATTTCTCCCTACACGTGCTACAGGCTCTACGCTCTATATTATGGGTGGTCGGTTGTGGTTCCTTGGTCACACCTGTTCCTCCTACATGTGCACGGGCTCCGTGCTCGATGTTATGGAGTATGGGCTAGCTAGGGCCAAGAGCTCAATAACGAACTAACTGCTCGGACGCTACTTATACAACGTATAATTGCGTTAGGGTTAACACCACAACAGTTTTTTAACGAAATACTGGCAAACTGCATAAACATGCACATGTCACTTTACAAAATTTATACATATACATAAATGTTTATCTGCGCCCTCATGCATTTTAACTATCTTCTCCAGCTATTATAGATTATTCTCTGAGCAGGTCATTTAGCTTGGCCATCGCCGTCCATCTCACCAAACAGGTCGATGTCGCCGGCCAGTTTCTTCACCGCATCTTCCACCTCATCTTCTAGCTGCTGATGCTCCGTCACGCTTGTCCCTCTGGCGAATCTAGCCCTTATCGCTTGAAGGTCAATGACAGGGTAGTGGGATCGGACCACCGCTAGGGCAAGTGTCACGGCAGTGATGGTGGCATCACGGTTGAAGCTTTTGAAGTTCTCCCACGCTACCTTGCATCTATCAATGATGGTGTTCGAGCATGGTGGCCTGCCGTTGGGCTGAGGAGCCACCTCCATGTCGACACAGTCGAGCACTGGCTTGATCTCAGCAACTACGACATCGAGCTTATTCCTCTGGGTCCTGGCCTCCTACTCCAGCACATCAAACTGCGCCTTGGCCCTCTGACAGTAGTCTGCATGCATCACAAGGGTCCGTCAAGCAAAGAAATTACTCCAGCAGTAACTCTGACCACGAAGTACTTACCTTTCAGCTCCTCGGCTAGCTTCTCCGCCCGCCCAGCCATTTTCTTCTCCTCCTCCTAGAGTTGACCGATGACTTGGCATAACTAGCCGAGCTCCTCGTCTTGCTCTACAAGCATAACGGTCATCAGCAATAATATGACTTCAGCAATGCAAAGTAAATTCGCCGATCCACCATACCTTTTTTCTACTCGAAGACGTTCCACAGCTACTTGAACTTGATCTCTAGCTGCTCAAAAACACTCGTCAGCTGCTTAGAGATGGTAGCCAGCTGCTCGAACCTGCCCCACAACTGCTTAGACACAGTCGCCAGCTGCTCGGATAGAGCCCCCTTTTGGTATTCCAGATCCTACGCGTTAGCCTCAGCAAGATCCTGCTCGCGCTGGGCCCTCTAGACGTTTTTTTCCATGAGCTTCATCGCCTCCTTTAGTTTTGTGTTCTCCTTAGTGAGGGGCTCCATCCTCTTGATTAGTTGTTGCCATTGTTCAGTAGTTTGAGCTATGCCCTACAAAAGCACCAAGATTATGAAGAACTCCAATCTCCAATGTCAAAGACGAACATTGATGACGTAATGCTAACCTTGATCTGCTTCATCGGCGTTGAAAGGGTGGACTCCAGCCTCAGAAGCTCCCTAGTGGTGTCCTCCTCCTCAACAACCACCACTTCATCACCCCGCTTGTGGAGGATTCGGATGGCTTGAGGTCATGATTCCTCATGCTCGATCTTTTCCACCTCATCCTCCTCCTCCACCACTGGTGGTGCCACCTAGGGGCTTGGTGGCCACACGGCGTGGCCGACCACGCGCTCCAACATCTTTGGGAGAGTCGCCTGCTCCTCTGGTTCCACCTGTTCCTCCGCCCCAGACTCTGGCGTGGCATCGGCAACTACAGCTTCCGCCTCTAAAGACCCAGTGGCTCTGCCGTTGCCCCGGGCACCGCCGTTGGCTCATTCGCTATCGATGCCAGCTGTTCTAAATCGCCAAGTTCATCAGCAGCGGTAGTTGACTCCTCCGTAGGGCGCCGAGCACCCGGGGACTCTGGGACGGGGTCTACCGGCACTGCTTCCATGCTAGAACTAGCCCCTAGTTGCTCGTTGGTCTAGACAGACGGATTCAAATCCTCCGTACGCCTTGCCCTGCATCAATTAGCTCATCAATCGCCAAAAGAGATAAAGATGCGACAACAAAATAAGTCCAAGGCAAGGATACTTACATGTTAGCCTCCCGGTACACTTTTCTAAATCGTCAATGCCTACCCGAGCCCCTAGGCATAGCCTTGGGGTCGACCCATGCGCCGTAAGGTGGAGGTCTCACAGCCTCCATCGTCGGCCACTCTCCCGCCCGCTGCTCAAGGACTCCCTTCGCCTGATGCTCGGGGACTTCCTCCCCTCCCTTCAATTGTACCTCCACGCGTGTGTTGCCTGGAGGTGCTTCAGTGCTCAGAGTAGGAGCCACTAGAGCCCTATCGTCATCTGACCACTCGGACATTGCCACACTTTGCATCCGAGTGGTCTGGTCGCCGCCAATCAAGATACCATCCGGCTTGCGGGGAGCAGCACTCGTCGTCTTTCTCTTCTTTTGGGCCAGCTCATCTACCACTGCCCTCTTCCCCTAGACTTTCTTCAACATCGAGGGGACTCTCTGTCTAACCAGTGTCCGCGCCTCCAGACTCCAATGAGGCGCTGATGGCACCCTCCTCAGGATGAGTCGTTGGTCGGGCATCCACCACCTTCGGCCAATCACTCCTCGGCACGCCCGAGAAGTATGCCGCTCGTTCCTGCAAATGGATCTTTCCATAAGTGAATTAGTTCACTACTCGGCAAATGTAAAGGATAAAAAGCATCAGGAACAAACAATTGAGATGTTTACCTGAGGAGGCGGATTCATGCAGTTAAAGGCTCTCGTCTGCCCTGACACGCTGAATGAGGCATTTGGAGTGAATAGCCCTGTGGTCCGCTCTAGCACATCATCCTTTGTCAGCCTTTCCATCCTCTCCCGGGTGCCATCGGTGTCCCCTTAAAGTCAAAGCCTGCGTGGGCCCTCTCCTTGTAGGGGTGGACACGGCACACTATGAAGCTCGCCACCACCAATCCGCCTTTCATCCTCACGCCCTTTATTAGGCCAAGGAGCTCCCTCACCTGCTCCATGTTAGCACTACTCGGCCTCTTCGACCAGCTCCTCTGGTTCTTTGGAACATGGTCGACATCGCAGCAGATAGCGGGATGGCTCTGCTTCATGTAGAACCATCTAGCGTTCCACCCCTTCAGCGAGGTGTTCAGCGGTATAGTGATGTACTCACCCGCCATTCCATCACGGAGCTAAAGATAGACACCACCGACCACCTTGGATCTGCCACCACCCTTTTTCTTCAGCTAGAACAGATGATGGAAGAGGTTGAAGTGGGGAAGAACTCTGAGAAATGCCTCACAGAAGTGGAAAAAAATTGAGATATGCAAGATAGTGTTTGGGTGGAGATTGCACAGACTCACTCTCCAAAACTCCAATAGGTCCCTCAAGAAAGGATGAACGGGAAATCCAAACCCGCACTAGAAATAATCCTCAAAAACTACTACTTCATCAGTATGCGGCATCGGGAAGGGCTCACCGCTAGCTGGCCGCCATTCGGCGGTGACACGGTCAGAGAGAATGCCTGCCTCCACCATCCTATTGATCTCCGCCTCCCCCATGTTCAATGGCACCTACTAATTGTCATGGCTAACTTTGGCGGCCGCCTTCTTTGGGTTTCCAACTCCCCTCTTCGACTCTATCTCTTAGATCTGGTTTGGCGTTAGCGGTGGAAGCACATGTGAATCTATGCATGCGAGGGCTAAGGAGGAAGATGAAGTTGCAAAGTGGCAAAGGTGGGAGCACGGGGTGTGGCGGCGCAGTTATAAAGCACTCCCCCGCCTTTTGCATTCGAGGGTTTTTGGGAAACCACTCCACAATTTGTGCCTCTCTGAATTCTCCAAAATGGCATGGTGGGCCATTACCTGGGCTTTCACGCAACCGCAACCCGTATCGCCCATTTATCGCCGCAATTTGTTCCTGCTCACTGAATTTTTGCCGACTTCTCTGCCATCTGTTATGGCTCAGTAATTATTACTATACAACCATTACTCCAGTTTTTTCTCCACGATTTGTTTTCTCCAAGATTTCCACTTGTGGCGCGGGGACTGCGTTAGCAATATGACTTGGTTCCTCACCGCACTGGGGACTTTCTTCTATTGCTATTGTTTCTTACCCTGGTACCATGTGACTACGTCACCTACTGTTAAGCTTGGGGTCTAAGTGGTCACACTTCACCTTGCGGTGAATGTACTTTTCTCATCTTGAGGCTACGCCCAGGGACTAGCTGCCTGCTCGGCTAGTCTTCTACTTTTCTTCTACTTTGGACCCTGGCACCACGTGACTATATTACCTATTGTGAGGCTCGGGGACTAAGTGGGCACACTTCACCTGGCAGTGAGTGTGTTTGCTTTAATCTAGAAGACTCTGTGCCTCCTGAAGTTGAAGAAGACTATCTCCCTTTCTTGTGGTCGAACTCTAAGTGGGCACACTTGGTCCACTACGGGGAAATTTTTTATTTTGAACTTGAGCTCCTTACATCCTTATGGCAAGCCTTACTTGGGATACGCTACTCGGCGACGGTTCACACTACTCGACAATGGTTCACACTGCTCGGTGATGGTTCACACTGCTCGACGATGGTTCACAACTGCTCGGCAACTCATCGCGGTGGTCGGACCATGAGTTTGACTGCTTGGCTTTGTTTGCTCTTGCTCAGACAAGCTCAAGATGGCGTTGCACAATGGATACAAGGCGCTCGGGGACTAGTTGTGGGGGATACGACCCTAGATACCCATGGCAGACCACATGGGCTATGCCTCCAGGGGCTGCCCAGCCCACAAGATGAAGCCTTGCGGGGCACGGCGCTGCTCGGCATGTCCCACAAGACACCGGGAAGATATCCTGAAGATACTACAAGATCTGTTAGGATACGTATGATCCCATGATTTCTATAATCTGTTATTACTTTTCGGTTATCTCCTAGATCTAACTAACTTGTAACCCTGCCCCTCGGACTATATAAGGTGGGTAGAGACCCCCTCCAAACACACGCAATATCATACGATAGCCAATACAATCCAACAGACCACAAGAGTAGGGTATTACGTCATGCTGATGGCCCAAACCTGTCTAACTCTTGTGTCTCTGTTGCCTTCTTGTTCTTGATTACACGCATCTCTGTCGATCAATCTACCTTCATGGGATACCCCTTGGAGGACTGCTGATGATATTATGTCGACAATTTCGCTGCTGGATTCACTTGTTGTTCTTGGTGGTTGCCACCACCTAGATAGCTTGGTGCAGTGGAGGAGGATTGGCATGAGTTGGTGATTGTTCGTGGCCATCTCTGGTGACTGTGATGGGACTTGTGCCTTGCCCGGTGGAGCGTTGAAAGGTAACCCTAGTGGATTGCTCGTGTCATTGAGTTACCTCACTTGTGGGTAGGGTCTTGGGGTGTCCAATTGTGTGGACGAGGTTCATGAAACACCTCTTAGCCACCGAACCACCAAGTGTTGGTCGACTCAATGGGGACGTAGCGTGTTGGCAAGCACGTGAACCTTAGGAGAAAATTTGTTGTCTTTTGCCCTTTGGTATTCTCCTAGTGATTGAGTTAGTATTCATCTTGTGATTGGTTCACTCCTCTACACGGTGGTATAATCACCTTACTCATTTCCATACCCGCAAACAAGTTGTAGTAAGCTCTTTAGTGTAACTAGAATTGAGAGCTTGCTTTGTAGCTTAAGTTCATCTAGTGGAGCTCTTTAGTATAGCAAGTGTGAGAGCTCTTAGTGAGTAGTGACTTAGTAAATTATGTGTCTAGTGATCATAGTAACTAGAATTGTTGGATAGGTGGCTTGTAACCCTTGTAGAGCTAGAGCAAGTTTGCTTTTCGCTATTTGTCATACTAATCAAATTGCTCTAGTTGGTTTGTAGATTTTTAAATAGGATATTCACCCCCCCCTCTAGCCATATTAGGACCTTACAGGGCGTCATGGGTAGGGCAGTGGATGAGGCGGCGGTGGCGGTGCCAGAGGTGGCAGTTAGGGTTAGGGTTAGGTCGATGTCCTCCCTCTCTCTCTCTTTCCTCCCTAGCTATAGATTTTGGCTGGTTGGCCTAGCGGTGGGTTGGCCGGCGGTGAGTGAGGCGGCGGCGGTGCCGCTGAGCTGAGTGGGGCAGGACAACCGGATGGGCGGGGTAGGTGGCGGGGGCGAGCGACTGGTGAAGTTAGGGGAGGGCAAGCTCATTCGGCGGGGGTGGTTGGTAGGCAGGGAGGTCACCGGTGGCCTGGGCGGTGGTAGGTGGGCGGCGGGGCAGTGGCTCACTAGGGAAGGTGAATAGTAGCACAGACGAGGGGAAGCCGAGCAGGCATGTGCACTTGTGCGCCGCTATAGGTCCTGGCGCACGTGCATCGAGGAAGAGGGTCTATGTGTCCCAAGGAGGTGCCTCAAGCCGATGGTCATAGACTCACATTTTTTTCATGGAGCTGCTGCTAGTCCCGAGAAGATTCAGACCACGAGATGTCCTTTGCTAATCTGATAACCTTCTGTCAGTGCCGCTCAGACACGTGCAACACGACACAACTCATCCTCTCCATGCCCATATTCTCCCTCTAACTTGACTCTTGACTCTGGAGTCCACCCTTTTTGCCCATTGAGGGTATAAGCATCAATTGGCAGCGAGCCGAATCTAACCTTTTATAAAGGCAGCGGCCCACAACTGAGGGTAGGCCAGCACCAGCCACTTCGAAGCGGCCCACCGCGTGCATCTAGTTTCCTCTTCTGCTCACTCAGCATAGCTTTCCCAGCACTTGTGACCCCGACGCAGCAAGATCACCGTGGCCAATGGTAGCGGCACAGCCACAGGGAGGAGGGAGCGTCCTGGAGCGCCCCCTAACACACTAACTTGATCATGAGGTTTGTGGGGGGGTATAACCCTAGGTACCCACGGTAATGGACATGGGCCACACCGCCAAGGGTGGTCCAGCCTATATGAAGAAGGCGTGTGATTCAAGACACTGATCAGCATGCATCACATGGTTTGAGGAAAGAACCTTGAAGATAGAGAAGGATCTATTCAGATATGATAGATATCTGTTCAGATATGATAGATATCGTATTCCTTGTAAATACTTACCATATACCTAGATAGATCTAGATCTAACCGACTTGTAACCCTACCTCTCATACTATATAAGGCAGGTAGGGACCCCCTTGAATTCATCTCATATTCAATACAATCTAACAAAGACACATGACATAGGGTATTACGTCAATCAGATGGCCTGAACCTATCTAAACCATTGTCTTTGCGCCTTGTGTCACCATCCGGTTCCTATTACGCGCACCTCCACTGATCATCTATTACCATGGGTATACCCCTTAGTAGACTACCAACCAGATTTCATCGATAGTGGCGCACCATGTAGGGGTGTGCGTGCTGAATCCATGGTGAACCAGATGTGGTTTTCTTCATCAACAAACAACATCTTGGGTTCTCGTGATGGCATTCTTCAGCGGTCTACAATGGGTGATGAGGCGATGTTGTTTGGTGATCTGTGATGAGAGTCGACGTCTCAAGAGCAGCCCCCGATGGCATGTCATGGTTCATCAAACCGAGATGATCCTACCTCCCACAACGAGCTACGTCCTATTCCCTAGATCTTTGCTAGGATCTACGTCAAGAAGCAAGGACCTCAAGATGAATCAATCTGTAAATGATCAAGCTTGTTTCTAGGCTGTCGCCACCACTAAAGATGCCTGGGTCAACGATCATATGAACAAGGAGATCAGATTAAGAAGGTCTACATGCCAAAACTGAGCGCTGGATGCGGTACCGCGTGATCTATACAACCATGCAAGATAAGTATAGAGATAGCAAAGATCTTGAGACTTGCATGCACATATGCATATATACACATACGACAGGGTAAGCACGGATTAATTTCCTTGCTGCTGGGATGATTCAACGCCTGTCGCTTTACTCCAATCGAACAAGCTAAATCATGTCTTTATTCAATCAAATATTTTTGTATTTTTGGATATCTCTTTGTCTACACGACCATTATTGGTAGCAACCTAATCGCACCCTTCACCGATAGCATGGATCCCATTAATTGTCCTGCAGCGACCACATCATCGGCATGTCACGACCTTTGTTAGCAACACTTGTCATCAGTGTGTTGCAACCCACATCATCGACTCATCGTCACCCTTCGGTGACACTCTCCAACAGCCTGGGCCCATCGTCCTGAGATGTGTTTTGCCTCCAAGCTAGCCAATAACAAACTCTCTAGAATCCTGAACATGCATGGACTACTTGTCATCAAGTACTGCACGCACACCACGCATCTCTATCGATCAATCTACCTTCGTGGGATACCCCTCGGAGGACTGCTGATGATATTCTATCGACAATTTCGCTACCGGATTCGTTTGTTGCTCTTGGTGGTTGCCACCACCTAGATGGCTTGGTGCAGTGGAGGAGGATTGGCTTGAGTTGGTGATTGTTTGTGGCCATCTTCGGTGATTGTGATAGGACTTGTGCCTTACCTGGCGGAGTGCTGAAAGGTAACCCTAGTGGATTGCTCGTGTCATTGAGTTACCTCACTTGTGGGTAGGTTCTTGGGGTGTCCAATTGTGTGGACAAGGTTCATGAAACACCTCTTAGCCGCCGAACCACCAAGTGTTGGTTGACGCACATTTTTTTTCATGGAGCGACTGCTAGTCCCGAGAAGATTCAGACCGCGAGATGTCCTTTGCTGATCTGATAACCTTCTGTCAGTGTCGCTCAGACATGTGCAACACAACACAGCTCATCCTCTCCATGCCTAGATTCTCCCTCTGACTTGACTCTTGACTTCGGAGTCCACCCTTTTTGCCCATTAAGGGTACAAGCATCAATTGGCAGCGAGCCGAATCTAACCTTTTATAAAGGCAGTGGGCCGCCACCGAGGGTGGGCCAGTGCTAGCCACTTCAAAGCAGCCCACCGCGTGCATCTAGTTTCCTCGTCTGCTCACTCAGCGTAGCTTTCCCAGCACTCATACCTGCTCGAAGATAGTGGTCAGCTGCTTGGACTTGCCCCGTAGCTGCTCGGACACGGTCGCCAGTTGCTCGAATAGGACGCCCTTCTGGTATTCCAGGCCCCACGCGTTGGATTCAGCAAGATCACGCTCATGCTGGGCCCTCTGGATGTTTTCTCCATTGCCTTCACCTCCTCCTTAAGTTTTTCATTCTCCGCGGTGAGGGTCTCCATCCTCTTTATCAGCTAGCGCCATTGTTCGGCAGTCCGAGTTATCCCCTGCAAAAATGCCAAGATTATGAAGAAGAACAATCTCTAATGCCGAAGATGAACATTACAGTTGCAGTACTGACCTTGATCTACTTCATCACTATGATAGTGTAGACTCCAGCCTCCTTAGCTCCTTGGTGGTGTCCTCCTCCTCAATGGCCACCACTTTGTCACCCCACCTGTGGAGGATTCAGACAGGTTGAGATTGTGGTTCCTCACGCTCGATTTCCTCCACCTCATCCTCTTCCTCCACAGCTGGAGGCACCACCAGGGGGCTCCACTTCGTCTTATAAGCCGATTGATGGGTACCACATATCCCTTCATGCACCTCATCCATCAACACCTTAGCTTCCTCTTGGTTTAAGCATTTGAGCAACACCCCATCGGCTGTTTTATAATATAGCTGATCATCTAGTAAAACATACTTAGTCGATTTATACCTTAGCTTTCTGGTAACTTTCTGTGTTGGATTCCTAAGGTAGTCGGCTATTTCAATTCTCCAATCATCACTCGAGGCCTCACTACTCAATAGTTCTTGAAACACTCGATAGCCTGAAGCACTTTGATCTAGACGATTAGCTTCTTGATTCTGTGTTCTCGGAATATTTTGAAAAGAGACATGAGGAAACTCTTTCAACAACCTTTGACATTCATCATAATATCTCCTCAAAGTATCTTCTTTGCACTCATATAGGACGATCAACTGATTAATAATTAACTATGAATCTCCAAATACTTCAATTATTTCGGCCTTTGCTTCATGAAGAAGTTGAAGTCCCTTAAGAATAGCTTCATATTCTGCTTGGTTGTTGGTAATCATTGGTTCAGTTGGAAGAGCAAACTCAAAACTTGCCCCCCGAGGCGAAATAATAACAATACCAATGCCACCACCTTGCTTGCATAATGATCCATCAAAGAATAACGTCCAAGGCACCGGCTCTACATAATTAATGCTTGGCTTATGATGCTGGGTGACAAAATTGGCCATTATTTGTCCCTTAACTGCTTTAGCCGATTCGTACTTCAAGTCAAATTCCAATAACGCGAGAATCCACTTTCCCACTCTCCCATTCAGTATTGGCATTGATAACATGTGCTTAATCACATCAGCCTTGGAAACAACCGTACACTCGGCCGATAATAAGTAGTGTTGCAACTTAGTGTAAGAGAAATATAAGCACAAGCATAACTTTTTGGTGGGAAAATATCTTGTCTCTAGATCTAGTGGTCTTCTACTCAGATAGAAAACAACTCTATCTTTTTCTTCAAATTCTTGCATCAAGGCTAATCCAATTGTCTTGTCATTAGTCGATATGTACAATTTAAAAGGTTTACCTTGCTGAGGAGGGACCAGCATAGGTGGACATTTCATACATTCTTTTATCTCTTCAAACATCTTTTGTTGTATGTCACCCCACTTAAATTCTTGATCATTTTTCAACTTCAACATGGGAGAAAACGGTAGAACTCTTTCTGATAAATTTGAAATGAATCTCCTAATGAAATGAATCTTACCAAGTAAAGATTGTAACTCTGTTTTAGTAGTCGAGGGAACTGCCTTATCAATTGTTTTTATGCTTTTTTGACCAACTTCGATTCCTCTCTCGTGGACCATAAAACCCAAGAATTGTCCAGCTGACACTCCAAAAGCACACTTATTAGGATTCATCTTCAGACCATGTTTTCTTGTGCATTCCAGAGTCTCCCGCAAATCAGCTAGATGCTCTTTGTACCCTTTGGATTTTATCATCACATCATCAATATAGATTTCAACAATCCTGCCGATCAACTTATGAAAAATATAATTCATCGCCCTTTGATAAGTTGCACTGGCATTCTTCAGACCAAAGGTTATCACAACCCACTCAAATAAACTGATTGCGCAAGGGCACCTGAAAGCGGTTTTTGATATGTCTTCCTCAGCCATGAAAATTTGGTTATACCCTGCATTGTCGTCCATGAAGCTAATAACCTTGTGCCCGGCTGCTACATCTACTAACATATTAGCTATTGGCATCAGATAACCATCCATGGGCGTGGCTTTGTTCAGATCCCTAAAATCGATGCAAACTCTTAATTTTCCATTCTTCTTATACATAAGGACAACATTCGATATCCACTCTGCATATCGGCATGGTAGGATAAACTTTACTTCCAGTAACCTTTCAGTCTCCTTTTTGATATCATCAAGCATGTTCAGGTTGAATCTCCTTGGAGCCTATTTAAACAGCCAATATCCAGGTTTGATTGGCAACCGATGTTCGATAATTGACCGGTCTAGACTAGGCATCTCATAGTATTCCCAAACAAAACAGTCTTTAAGTTCCTTTAACAAATCAACTAACTCTTGTTTATACTCAGGATCCAACTTGGCGCTTACATACGTCAACCTAGGTCTATCTCTAGAACCAATATCTACTTCTTCTAATTCATCGTCCGACACGAAACCATGTCCTAGTTTGCCATCGGTACCATCTATTGGATTATCCATTAAGACAAATTTTCAAAGCCGACTTTGGATCGGCTGTTGGCTTTCATCGTTGATTCTAATGAAGCCTCCTTCCCATAACTTGCCAGAAAAGCATTCAAAGTCTCCTAGTTCCTAGAAGACTGGATCGGCTGTTGCAATGCTCACAGACTCATCAGTGTAAACTAGTTCAACATCATCTCCATGCCATTGAATCAAACACTGATGCATGGTCGATGGTACACAATAGTTCACATGAATCCAATCATGACCAAGGAGCAAACTGTATGACCCTTTTCCATCGACGACGAAGAATGTGGTGAGCAGAGTCTTACTCCTGATTGTTAGTTCGACGTTTATTGCCCCTCGAATCTTAGACGCATTACCCCCAAAGTCTTTAAGCATCATGTTGGTCTCAATCATATCTCCTGGTCCCTTGCCAAGCTTACAAAAGGTGGTGTAAGGCATGAGATTGATAGAAGCACCTCTGTCTACCAACATCTTGTTCATCGACTTCCCATTGTTTACACCAAAAATTGGAAGAAGATTCACATGGACTCAAAAAGCTCCCAAGATCATGTTAGTATGGAATCAATTGCATGTAGATTGGGATCAACTAATTTGGATGCAGCACTGGAATTGGCCCTTTTCAGGCAGCACCGGCAGATAATGATAAATACTACGATCGGTGCCAGGACGAAACATGATGGACTCTACAAAAGGGGAAAGATTAGAGTCCAAGTTATCTTAGATTAGGAATGTTTTCTCTAGGGTCAGAAATTATGATGAGTCATGCTTAGACAGGAGTCATGTGTAGGTCCTAGGTATAAATATCAAACCCTAGCTATTGTAAAACACACAATCAATCCAATATACAAGTCATTTACTTTTTCGGCTCCGGCCACCCCTTAGGAGTAGGAGTAGAGTAGATCTTGGCGAGTTCTTCAGCAAGTATGGCTGCATCGATCGGGTCGACCTCCACTGCTTGTTGTAAGTATTGTCATAGCTTATACCTCTATTCGTACGACTGCATCGATCCGGTCGACCTCCACTGCGACTCTGGTATAAGTTAGTTATCGATTCTTGCCTAGTTCAAGTATGGCTGCATCGATCCGGTCGACCCCCACTGTATGAACTAGATCAAGGTCAAGTTATTGGCTCTATCTAAGGGTGGCATTCCTTCGGATAGATTCATTAACTTATCGATATTGCTTATTGCTTCCATTATTTATTTAATTACAGCAATATCACTTCGCCCGTTGGGATTAATCTAGATCGGCCTTATATCCTTTTTAACCCATCGTTTGTTAATCTAAAACTGATCTAATCTGTACGTTAAATGATGAGTTATGTTTTATCGGCTGTTTTACATCAATCTTGATCATGCATAGCATGCGGTTAAGGCGTGTTTGATCTTGAGTAGATCTATTGGTTAGCGAAAACTGTTACATGGCCCGTTATCATAGCCTATGTGATTCTGCCCCACACCCCACTATTAGCACCGTAGAGTAGGGATTGTTATTTGGTAGATCTGTTCTTGAGAGGGCATGACCTTAACTGTGCGCTATGCCTGAATCGGCTGTTTTAGCCGATATCAAGCGCTTTCATGAATAGTTCACATCACTAGATCGTTGAAGTAGCGATAGGTTGAAAGATGTGTTAGCCCCATGATCTTATTATTGTATTATGGCATGCATGATTCTACCTCATGCCCCACTGATATTAGTAATAATTTAGGGTCGTTGAGTCTATTGTTGTTTCTACGGCCTACATGATTTTGCCTCATGCCCCACTGGTCATAGCGATAGATGAGATCTAATATGTTCATTAGATTTATTTCTATTAAATGGTTGAATGATGATGAATTGTTTCTTTTATAAAGGAGTTCGATTACTTATAGTCATTGGCTTAGCATGAACTAATTACTATTGATATCTTTTTGCCAGTGACCAGTATTTGTTTAAACAACGACATTCATAATGATAACCGATTCTTCTTACACAACCCCATGAGCTTTAATCGATTTATTCTTATGAATATGCTAGAATCGGCTAATTAGTCGATCTCCTTTCATATCGACTCTCAGAACCGCACATTCGGGACTGTCTGGCAACCCCAGCATGTTCCACCCTTAATTACTGATAAGCTTTCTCTCCTTGTTAATTGCAGGGTCAAATTGACTGGCACGTCTCAGGAGGAGTGCGCAGGACCAACCACCCTTGCGCTGAAGCTAGGCGGATCTCCAGCTCCATCGAGCAGACCCTTTTGGCTTGCTACGTGTGTCCTCGGCATAGGATAAAATTCGGTGTCGACACCCATCAACCAAACCTTTTACATATAAAGCTTTTAATTACCGATGCTTCACTGGTTTATCAAATATTGCTTGTTGTATAACCGTCAACTTAGCAACTATCTCCTCATACTCCGATTCATCGAAATCCGAATAAACTTCTTGATCTGCCAAAGCTCTGAACTCTAGTGGCAATAGAAAAGCCATTTGAATATTAGCCGATGGTTGCTTTCTATCGGCTGTTTGCTTAGAACGTCATACTTGAGGTTTACCGAATGCCTGAGCCTATTCCAACTCTCTATTCCTTAGGCGTTGCACCCTTCTCTTCTAGCTTCTTATCAAACCTCTTAGACACCATTGGCCTTCCTGCCAAACATACTTTCTCTCGTTGCCTTCTTCTTCATAATCAGCCCAGTCTTGATCAACAACTCTTTTTCCAAGCCGATTATGAACATTTCCATTTTTTAAGCGTCGATCCATGTTATCATGATGATATGCATTTTGAGCGTGGATAGATTGGCAGTTGGCTTGAGATTGCCTAAACTCCCAATACTGATCATTGCACTCTGGACAGCTATTCCTGGTAGGCAACTTCAAACCTTTATTCCAGCAATGTCTGAAGAAAGGACAATTCCAATGCAATTCAGCTTGTTTTCTTTCATACCTTTTTCTTTTCTGTTGACGCTGGTAATCTTGCTTTTCTAACCAACGCTGATAATCCTTTTCCATCTACCACTGCCATTTATTCAATAGAATTTGAGATGTGACCCATGGCTTTGTTGCCCCACCTTTTGACATTTCTCCCTGCTCATATCGGCTCTTTTGCCTGTCGCGACGTCTTCTAATTTCTCTATATTCATCAGCTGATATTTGCATCTTGGGATCAACTGTTCTAGCTTCCCTTGATTTGGTTGATGTTAGGACCTTAGTCTTTCCTTTGAGCAGCCTAGCATCGACCATGTTTTGATCTCCTAGAAAAGGATTATCATCAACTTTCATTTTTTGAGGCGTATCAAATTTGAGTCTTCCTTGCTGAATAGCCCTCTGTATATGCTGCCAGAAAATTCTGCATTCATTAGTGGAATGAGAAGTAGTGTTATGGAACTTGCAGAACTTCTTATTCTTCAACTAATCAGGGGGCAACATAACATGATTATCGGGTAACTTGATTTGTCCCTTCTCAAGCAAGAAATCGAAGAGCTTGTCTGATTTTGTGACATCAAAGTCATAGCTCTTCTCGACTCCTCTTCCCCAAGGATTTGGCACCATTACTATCTTTTTGCCCCAATTCTATTTAGCCGCAACAACCACTTCTTCTTCATCTTCATAGCCATCATTGACTGAGTATGGATTATAAGCTTCGACCACTGTGGTACTTTTCTGGAATCGAGTATCTCTGCACAAACTCTGGAATTGGCTATTGAGCGCTGCCACTCGTTGAGCCAATTGACCCAAGTTGTCAAATTCCTATCCCAGCAGCTTTTCTTTCCATGTTGGCAGCATCCCTTGAACAGTCAAAGCAGCTAGCTGATCATCAGCCAAGTTTAATAAAAAGCACAAATTTCTAGTCTCTAGGAACCTCTGAAGAAACTCAGTGCCCGATTCAATAGTTTTCTATCTTATAGTTGTCGAATCGGTAATCTTTTTTTCTCCAGTCCTAGTATAAAAATATGTATGAAATTTCTTTTCTAGGTCAGCCCAGTTGGCGATGGAGTTGACTGGTAATGATGAAAACCAAGTGAAGGCTAGCCCTGACAGTGATAGGGAGAAGAAACGAACTCGATGGGCCTCCTCAACTGATGCCACACCCAATTGTGTAAGATATCGACTGACATGTTCTATCGTGCTTGTGCTGTCCTGGCTAGTGAACTTGGCAAACTCTAGAAGCCTATAATTTGTAGGAAGGGCAACCAAATCATACCATTCTGGATATGAGCGTTTGTATGAGAAGGTCAGTTCTTTTGGCTTCAGACCGAACTGATTCTTCATCGTCTTAGTCACCTTTAGCAACAACTCATTAGCATATGAATTTGGATTTCTCTACACCTGTTGACCCATCTATGGATTGAAATCCCGTGTGCCTTGATATCCTAGATTTAGAATCATATGAAGGGTGTTATAATCTGTGCCATAATGATACCCTTGTGGAATCTCTATCTGCTAGGTCCTTTGCTGGTTTGCTGCTTGGAGTCTCTGATTATATACATGAGGATCTATATCTCTATGGATCCTTTGAATTGATGGTGCTATTTTTTGAGCCGACGATGGTATGTGGCCCAATGTGCCAAAATTAATCACCTGGCTCTAACCTTGCCCCACCGGCTGTAGCACATATTGCACTAATGATCTAGGATTATACTATATCTGATTCATAGTAGTATCTTGAGCTTGTTCAGAAGAATTCTGAACTGCCTAGACATCATCATTACTAGCTGGTGCTGCTTCTTGATGGCTGGTACTGGCTTGATTAGTCCCTTGGGTCGACGGATGTGGAATGTTGTAATAAGCTAGCCCAACCTGACCAACTGGAAACCCATGAAACACTTCTTTCATGGCATTATGGAATGTGTCCAAGAAAGCTTCATTATGACTTGATATGACATCATGAACAGATTTGTTTATAGCTTCCATGAAGAAATGCTTGTCTTCAGCTTCAACTGCATCTGACTGCCCGTGCAATAGAACTCTTGGTAGTGGATATTTCTAAACAATTGTGTTGTCACATGTTTTAGTATAGGACAACAAACACTTGTTCTAAAATTCTTCTATAGCTTTGTTGATGACACCTTTATCTCCATTAGGTAGGTCTTCGTAATGTACCATAAGGATGTCGTTGTTGTTGTAAACCGCCATGACGATTGTGGGGTCCCACCGAGCGTGCCAAAAATGTGTGTCGACATGGAAATTTCGTCCCATGCCGAGGGCACATGAGCAAGCCGAAAGGGTCTGCTCGATGGAGCTGTAGATCTGCCTGGCTTCAATGCAGGGGTGGTCGATCCTGCATACTCCTCCCGAGATGTGCCAGTCAATTTGACCCTGCAATTGACAAGAAGAGAAAGCTAATCAGTAATTTAAGGTGGAACATGCCGGTGTTGCTAGACAGTTCCGAATGTGCGGCTCTAAGAGCCAATATGAAAGGAGATCGACTAAAGAGTCGATTCCAGCATACTCATAAGAATAAATCAGTTAAAGCTCATGCGATTGTGTAAGAAAAATCGGTTATCATTTAGGATGAATATCGTTATTTAGACAAATATTAGTCAATGGCAATAAGATATCAACAATAATTAGTTTATGCTAAGCCAATGACTACAAGTAACCGAATCTCTTTTATATAAAAGAAATAGCTCATCATTATTTAACCATTTAATAAAGATAAATCTAATGAACATATTAGATCTCATCTATCACTATGACCAATGGGGTATGAAGCAGAATCATACAGGACATAGAAACAACAATAGATTCGACGACCCTAACTTATTACTAATATCAGTGGAACATGAGGCAAAATCATGCAGGCCGTAATACAATAATAAGATCATGGGGCTAACATATCTTTTGACCTATATTTACTTCAACGGTCTCGTGACGTGAATTGTTCGTGAAAGCACTCAATAGCGCACAGTTAAGGTCATGCCCTATCAGGAACAGATCTACCAAATAACAATCCCCACTCCATGGTGCTTGATGAGGACATCACTCCTTTGGATGTACCAGCTGATCCTCCAACTATCATGCAAGGTCCAAGGACCCAGGCTCGAATGCGTCAACTCAATTTACAGGTGAGCTCGTTCTTAAGCGATCCTTTTTATAATTTTGAGAATAGACTACTACCTAATGATGTTATCTTACTTAGGAACATTGGAGAGGGTCAAGAGGGACTAAGAGGACGTGGAGGAGGTGATGATGACCAGCAAGGACGTCCAACTCAAGCCGGAGGCCCAGTCCAACACGAATTCGAGTCTGCCTTGGCCTCCAGGACTAGTCTGCCTTAAACTGGTCACCCAGGACGCATCCGAACTCCGTTTTTGATGATCCACATATGGATGGAAAGCTAATTTGATAAGGAAGCTAATCCAAGTGGTTTCACGTCAAAATATGTTCGGAATCAACGGGAATTGTCAAAACAAGTCAGCATCTAGAATCTGCCAGGGTGCTGCGACACCGTCTTTTGGTCCGTTGGACCATGTATCGAGTTTGGGCCCATTAGGGGCGCGTCCAGGGGTCTTGCACGACCCTAGAGTCTTCATAAACAATCGCCGCCCCTCCATTAGGGTTGGGTTTTGCTTAGATCAATCTGTCATTGAACAGTCGCCGTTATCGGTTTGCAAGACCCCAACTTCAAGTGCTTAATCATTCATCTGCAATTGTCACTTCAATTGAGTTGCGTTTTATCTTGTTCTTGCTTGTGTTCTTCGATTCACAGCAGGGATTAGCCTTCTTGGCGAGGTCAACTAGATTGTGACATGGTTGATAACCAGAGGAGACGTGGTGCTAATGTTGCAGGGTTTGGGTCTTTGTGATCTGAAGCTGGATCGGTGTGTCGCTCTCCGAACAAATCGTTGTTTATCTTGAACCTGACGGAAGATCGAGATCCCCGACTACATTAAGTGGTAATCAGAGCTTCAGGTATACCGTCAAGTTCGCATCTTACCCTTAGTTCGAGTGTTTTTGCTTTTATCCCATAGTCCAATGCCATATTTGTTTCCTATCCTATAACCATCCGCGCCATAGCCTTTGCATGATTCAGTTTCAGAGTCCGCTTTGTTGAGTTTGTGTCCTAGGTCAAAGTCTTGTTGCTGGTTTAGATTGTGTTCTTTTCTAGTTTGTGTTGATACCTCCACCCACCGCTATTCCGTATCACCATCGGTTTGTATCTTGTGTCCACTAAATCTCTGATTCGAGCAGCTTCCTTAAAACAGTCATAACTTTTGCATCCGAACTCGAAACGGGAAAAAATTTATATCTACAGAGAACGCCAGAAAATTTTAGATCTATTTCATCCCAGCATAGCTGGGTTCGCAAAAATTAGATTTGTGAAATTCGATTAGGAAAATTAAGTTTCTGGGCCCATAAGTTTTGGTATGCTTTTTAGAGCACAGTCCTAATTTTCTATAGGCCACATCTTTTATTCAATTGAGCTCAAATTTTTTGTGGTTTATTCTTGTGTGCTCCTTGCTGAGAAAAAAAATATCAAAAGAGCAAAAGCAAGAAAAAAAAGATTGGCCAAAAAAATAAAAGAAAAAAAATAGTAAAAGAGAATAGAAGATATCGAAAAAGAGCACATAAGGAACACTCAATAGCTCTATTGTTTGTGGTACCTTTTGCCTTGTTCATATCCGTTGCTACCTTTAATACTCGTTTCCTTTCATCCTTGTTTCCTCTCTTGTTTATCACAACTGGTGATAGAAACACGTATAGGCCAGCAACTAGGACAAGTGCTCTGGACATTTATTTAATATTGTTGTCTGTCACTGACTTGTGTGCCACATATATATATTTATTCTTTTTCGTGCCTCCCAAGCTCCACATATACTTCAGATCGGTACAGAAAAGACCCTTGCAATCTTAGTGTCAGACCCTCACAGGTATCATGAACCAGCCACTGGTTGTACCGTCCACTACTTTGCGTTGGTAAGAACCTTGTAAGAACTTGGTAAGACGTGTGAGAGTGTGATTCCACTGACCAATAAATAGTTGATAGGGCATTTATTTTGATTGCTAACAATGCCAAACAACGAGTTTCTTTTTAAGTGTGAAATGCAGGACATCATGGATCGACTGACTACAAGGATGGATGAAATAATTGTAAAAGCGGTCACTAGAGCGTGCACACAACCTTCCTCCTCCGCTGCTACAACAACGTCATCACCGTCACCTCCCGCATGTACTACAGAGTTTGCACAGCGCGTGCTCAGTTCTCAAATGGAGAAGGCAAAGCAAAACCAGTTCAACAACTTGTTCCAAACATACTTTGTTGTGAAGGAACGACGTTGTCGTGTTATGATTGATGGTGAGACTTGCAACAACCTTGCAAGCTTAGAGATGGTTGAGAAGCTTGGTCTGACCACACAGCCACATCCACATCCATATTACATGCAATGGGTAAATTCTTGGAATAAGATCAAGGTAACTGAAATTGCTCGTATTGAGTTTTCAATTGGTCTTTATAAGGACAGCGCAGAATTTGACATAGTACCTATGCAAGCATGTCAATTATTGCTAGGCAAGCCATGGATATCTGAAAATAATGTTTTGCACAACACAGCTACTAATAAATATTTGCTCAGATATAATGGTAGAAAAATTACTTTTATACCTATGACTGCTACTAAAATTTTAAGAGAAGATCTCATGAGAGCAGAGAGAAGAAAAAATGAGCCTTTTAGAAAAGAATGGGCTATTTCAGATGTTACAATACCGTCATCTAAATCTGAATTTTTACAAAATGGAGATAGTGCTTTGCCTCTTGTTGGAACTAATATTTTGCAGCATGTATCCCAAAAAGAGGACAAGGTGACTGAGAAAGAACAGGTAATGTATCAGGTAAGAGCTCTCTTGATGTGCTGATTTTTTCCACCAATGATGCTAATAATTCTATACTAAAATCTTCTATTGATTTACCTTTGACACATGGTGAATGTTCTACTGATCTTTGCGATAGAGAAGAGTTGTGTGATAGTGATATGATTATTAATGTGCCGCAACCAGTGAATGAGAATGATTCTTTTGTTTTGGAACCAAATACTTGTGCTAAAAATAAACAATTGCTTCCAATTGCCACTGAACAAGATGAACTAAAATTGTTGTCTTCTCTAAATACTTTGGGGTATATTGAGTTTGAGACACTATGTGCTCTGAGTAGTTTGGAGGAGAAATTTAATTGTGCAGGATTGCCATGGTTATCTAGATGTACATGTCACTTTATTGGCAAATATAATTGTAAAGGAGAGTATATGGTGCATCGTGTCTATATTTGTTTAACTCTGAAATCTCCTTTCATTGTGCAAAAATATGATCAACTAGAGGGCACCAATAGCGATAATGTTGTCATGTCGAAATCCTCAAGTTTTGTAATGAGGCAACAGGTTAAATTTCAAGAAGGGGAGCAATGTTGGCTACTACCGACAACTTGTCCACCAGCTAAGCTCAAACCGAGGACGGTTTGTTGTCAAGAAGGGGAGGATGATGAGGACATGGCACCTTCGGATATGAACAATGATTATAAGGTACGCTCGTTCCTACATTTGCATAGTGGCTTTGGTTATAATTCACTTGGTTCCACATGTACATGTCACTATTTGATTGTAGGTTCAAATGTGTTTCATAATGGAAGTTCATCAAAGTTGAACTTTTGGTTCGTCGGCAGCCCGACAGTGCCTCATTGGGAAGGCCATAACTCATCCATCCGGAGTGCGATCGAGGTCAATGAGCACTTGATGGAAAGCTTGTTTGATAATCTTTCAAATAGATCTGGTCCCATCTCAATATCACGTCGGCAAGGTCTCCAAATCACCAATATATTCTGTCGCTATTTCTGGCGGGAGCTACACTGTCGTCATGGGCTTGTTAGACATCCTTGGGACATAGGCCCAAGTTGGAGCACGCCCCAAGAAGATGGAGAACACCTAAGAGATGGCCTTGGATGTCCTCCTCCTTGGCCACCACCTTAGGAGGCCAGCAAGGACGTCCAAGCCAAGCCAGAGGCCCAGTCCAATCCGAGTTCGAGTCTGCCTCGGCCGTCAGGACCAGTCTGCAATAAAACGGATGCCCAGGACGCATCCGAACTCCGTTTTTGATGATCCACATATGGATGGAAAGATAATTTCATAAGGAAACCAATGGAAGTGGTCCCACATCAAAATTACATCAGAATCAATGGAAATTGTCAAAACAAGTTGACATCCAGAATCTGTCACGGCGTTGCGTCGTTGTCTTTTGGGCCGTTGGGCCTTGTAACGTGTTGGGACACCTTTAGGACGTGAAGAGGGATCCTTGGACGTCCCTTAGGCTATATAATCAGTAGCCACCACCTACATTAGGTTTTGGGTTTTGTTTTAGATCAATCTATCATTGAACAGTCGCCGTTATCGGTTTGCAAGACCCCAACTTCGAGTGCTTAATCATTCATCTGCAATTGTCACTTTAATTGAGTTGCTTTTTATCTTGTTCTTGCTTATGTTCTTCGATTCATAGCAGGGATTAGCCTTCTTGGCGAGGTCAACCGGATTGTGACACGGTTGATAACTAGAGGAGACGTGGTGCTAAGGTTGCAGGGTTCGGGTCTTTGTGATCTGAAATCGGATCGGTGTGTCGCTCTCCAAACAAATTGTTGTTTATCTTGAACCTGACGGAAGATCGGGATCCCCGTTCACATTAGTGCTAACAGTGGGGTGTGAGGCAGAATCACACAGGCTATGATAACGGGCCATGGAATAGCTTTCGCTAGCCAATAGATCTACTCAAGATCAGACATGCCTTAACCGCACACTATGCACGACCAAGATTCACATAAAACAGTCGATAAAACATAACTCATCGTTTAAAGTGCAGATTAGATCAAATTTAGATTAACAAACGATGGGTTAAAAAGGATATAAGGCCGATCTAGATCAATCCCAATCGGGCGAAGTGATATTGCTGTAATCAAATAAATAATGAAAGCAATAAGCAATATCGGTAACTTAATGAATCTATCCAAAGGAACGCCACCCTTAGATAGAGTCGATAACTTGACCTTAATCTAGTTCGAGCAGTGGAGGTCGACCGGATCGATGCAGCCGTACTTGAACTTAACAAGAGTTGATAACTAACTTATACCAGAGTCGCAGTGGAGGTCGACCATATCAATGTAGCCGTACGAACAGAAGTATAAGCTATGATGGTACTTACAGACAAGCCAGAGGTCGGCCGGACCGATGCAACCCTGCTCGCTGAAGAACTCACTGGGCTCTACTCTACTCCTACTCTTGAGGGGTGGCCAGAGCCGAAAAAAGTAAGTAACTTGTATTGGATTGATTGTGTGTCCTTTACAATAGCCGGGGTCCAATATATATACCTAGAACCTACGCATGATTCCTACCTAAGCATGACTCATCACAATTTTTGGCCCTAGAGAAAATATTCTGAATTTAAGATAACTTAGACTCTAATCTTTCCCTTTTTGTAGAGTCCAACATGCTTTGTCCCAGCGCCGATTGTAGCCTTTGTCGTTATCTGCTAGCGCTATCTGAAGAAAGTCGATTCTAGTGTTGCATTCGAATCAGCTGATACCGACCTACACGTAATTAATTCCTCGATGACATGATCTTGGGAGCTTTTCAGTCTCTGTGATTCTTCTTCCAAATTTTGGTGTAAACACATTGACCTTCAAGCGATAGGGGTCGGATTCACTAAAGGGACATGCGTGATAGAGCATTAGCAGCTGCAGGATGAGGTGGACAACACGGTGAAAACGCTAGCCAACGACATCGACCTGTTCGACGAGATGGACGGTGATGGCGAAGGCCAATAATCTGCTCAGAGAATTTTATCTATAACATCTGGAGAGGGTAGTTAGAACATGCGAGAGTGTAGAAAACATTTATGTATGTGTATAAATGTTATAAAGTGACATGTGCATGTTTATGCAGTTTGCTAGTATTTCGGTGAAGAATCGTTGTAGTGTTAACCCTAATGCAATTATAGGTAGTATAAGTAGCGTCCAAGCAGTTAGTTCGTTACTGAACTCTTTGGCCTTAGCTAGCCCATAGTCCATAACGTCGAGCGTGGAACCCGTGCATGTGTAGGAGGAATAGGTGTGACTAAGAAACCGCAACCGACCACCCATAACGCAGAGCGTAGAGCCCGTAACACGTGTAGGGAGAGATCGGAGACTGGGTCTTCTCCATAGAGAACAGAGCAGAACGTATGCTGCTCGGCAGTTTGCGAAATAACTTGGAGATATACATAGTATTAGTGGCATCCGAGCAGTTAGTTCTCTACTGTGCTCTTGGCCTTGGCTAGCCCATAATCCATAACGTCGAGCGTGGAGCCTGTGCATGTGTAGGAGGAACAGGCGTGACCAAGGAACCACAGTCGACCACCCATAACGTAGAGCGCGGAGCCCATAGCACATGTAGGGAGAGATCGGAGACTGGGTCTTCTCCATAGAGCACAGAACAAGACATGTGCTGCTCGGCAGTTGGCGAAATATCTTAGAGATTTGGAGAAACAAGTTTAGAGATTTGGAGAAACCTGTTCGGCAAAATACGTTGGAGAATTGGAGAAACATGGTTAGAGAGTTTATGGAGATCATGTATTGGAGTTCGTTAAGGAGTAGCTTAGAGCTGGCGACCACAAATCTAGATTAAACCGTAATGGAGAAATAATGGAGACAAATTATGGTGACCAAAACTTTATTCATCATGGAGTGGAGGATACATATCTAGAGCATTTCAAGGATAGAAACGAATAAGGTGCTCGATGTGCCATGAATTAGGAATATCGATTCCGTCCAAGTCACATAGCCGGTAAGACTCTGGTTGGGTAACCTCTTTGATGATGTAAGACCCTTCCTAGGGGGAGGAGAGCTTATGCATCCCTTTGGTTTTTTGCTTTCTGCGGAGAATGAGGTCGCTGATAGCAAATGAATGACCTTTGATGTTGCAGTTGTAGTATCTCCGCAAGCCTTCTAGATATTTGGCTGTGCGGACGTAGGTGATCAGGCGTTCCTCCTCGGCCCTGTCAACGTCCTTAGTCCAAACAGCTATGGCTTGCTCTTCATCATAGTGTTCCACCCTAGGTGCTCAAAAGGCAATGTCCATTGGTAGTATGGCTTCTGAGCCATAGACCAAGAAATATGGAGACACACCGGTGCTTCGACTAGCTTGAGTGCACAGTCCCTAGACCACAACTGGTAGCTCTTTGAGCCATCTACCCGGATGCTTTTCTTCTTTCTGATATAGCCTCTTTTTGAGGGCATCAAGGATCATGCCATTCACCCGTTCGACCTGGTCATTGGCTCTAGGATAGGAAACAGAGATGTATTTGACAAAGTTGCATCGGTCTTTGTAGAAGTCCCAAAAATGATGGCCAGTGAATGTGGTTCCGAGGTCGGTGATAATGCTGTTTGGGAGACCGAATCTGTAGATGATATCTTTGAAAAGCTCGACTGCCTTCTTTGTCATAGCCGAGTGTGGGGGTATAGCCCCCGGTATCCATAAGACAAGACATGGGCTGCACCATCAGAGGTGGCCCAGCTCACAAGATCAAGGCGTGCACGGTGCTGCTCGGCGTGCACCGCAAGATATTGTATAGTACCAAATAGGCTACTTTCCTTGTAACCCTGCTCCTCCAGACTATATAAGGAGAGGCAGGGGTCCCCTAGCGGACAAGATACATCAAGATCGATACATCTCAATGCAATACATCAGAACACAGGATGTAGATATTACATCATACTGACGACCGAACCTGTCTAAATCTTGTGTCTTAGTGCTTGTATTACCATCTCGCTCACCTCTACGACAAATCTACCATTGTGGGATACCCGTCAATGGACTACCAAGCATCTTTTGTCGACAGTTGGCGCATCAGGTAGGGGTGTGCGCTTGATCCATGGCGAGCCAGATGGACCTCAAATCAACAACGTGTTCTCTTCATCAATCTCGTGGAGATCCATGCCGGTCCATGATGATGATTCATCGCTGGCTACACCAGCCCATACAACAGTAGATCCGATCTCGGAACCAGCTCCGAGGTCGCCTTCACCAACAACTCACCGCCCACCAGGTGCTCGCCATCAACGCCCACCAGATAACACCATATGTCGCCGACCAGACTTTCTGTCTAAAGTTAAGTCATGCTTTAATATTTTCCTAAATATTCCCCAATCTCCGTATATCGCCATGATGTTTCTCCGAGCTGTTTTCTCCATGTTTGCTCTCCAAACGATTTTCCGAACCCCCAAACAGTCATGTTGATGCTTGGACGCCTCCAGAGACGGCCCTGTCTCTAGCTCCTCCCTACACGTGCTACGGGCTCCGCGCTCTGCGTTATAGGTGGTCGGCAGCGACTCCTTGGTCACGTTGTTCCTCCTACACATGCACGGGGTCCGCGCTCCACATTATGGTTAACGGGCTAGCTAGGGCTGGAGACTCAGCTACACACTAACTAGTCGGGCGGTTTATATTAAATATAAATACATCTTCGCTCCAACTGATCGCCAAACTACATACGCTATTTTTTCTCTAGAGTTCTAATATTTTTACATCATGTACTACCTGTTCTACATGTTTGTATTATAGGATCATCGTCCAGGTGATCAGACCACCTGGTGCTCGGACTTTGCCACCGATCAACTGGTCAGACCGCTTGGTTCATGGACTCCGTCGCCGACCAGTTGATTGAACTGTTCGTCGATCGCTTCTACCTAATGCTCACTTTGCCGCCAACTAGTTGACCAGATTGTTCATCGCTTGCGCTTGATCGCCAGCTACGTCGGTTACTCCTCGGCGCTCGAATTCTTCGTGCTCGAGGACTAAGTGGGCACACTTCACCATACGGACGTCACCAGCTATGCCGGTGCTCGGACCTCGCCAGATTCGCCGAGAACTCCTCGGTGCTCGGACGTCGCCAGCTACACTAGGGACTCCTCAGTGCTCGGACATCGCCAGCGACATGATGCTGGGGACTCCTCGGTGCTCGGACATCGCTAGTGACGTCGGGGACTCCTCGCTCCTCGGTGCTCGGACATCGCCAGCGACGCCAGGGACTCCTCGCTCCTCGATGCTCAGAGGTCGCCAGCGACGCCGGGGACTCCTCGCTCCTTGGTGCTCAAACATTGCCAATGACGCCGGGGACTCCTTGCTCCTTGGTGCTCGATCATCGCCAGCGACGCTAGGGACTCCTCGCTCTTTGGTGCTCGGTCATCGCCAGCGACGCTGGGGACTCCTCGCTCCTCGGTGCTTGGTCATCGCCAGCGACACCGAGGACTCCTCACTCCTTGGTGCTCGATCATCGCCAGGGATGCCGGTGACTCCTCGCTCCTCGATGCTCGAACATCACTAGTGACACCAGGGACTCCTCACTCTTCGATGCTTGGACATCGCTAGCGACGCTGGGGACTCCTCGCTCTTCGACGCTTGGACATCGCCAGCGACACCGGGGACTCCTCGGTGCTCCCTTGGTGGTCGGATCTTGCTATGTCTCATCGGTGTGCTATCAAGCTGCTCCATGCTATTTGGATCAGGGTGCTGATCTTGGGTAGCACATCTGGGGTCTTGATGCGCGCATGTCGGATGACGTTGGCAAAGCTTTCAGACTTCTTTTTCTTTGACCCTTCTACAAGATTCATTCTTCATCTTCCAGCAGGATCAGGGACTAAGTAGGCACACTTCACCTTACGGTGAATGTGCTTGTTCTCATCGAGGCTACGCCCAAGGACTAGCTACCTGCTCGGCTGGTCTTCTACTTTCTAACCCTAGCACCACGTGACAACGTCACCTACTATCAGGCTCAAGGACTAGCTATGGGGGTATAGCCTCCGGTATCCACAAGACAGACATGGGCCACACCATCAGAGGTGGCCCAGCCCACAAGATCAAGGTGTGCACGGCGCTGCTCGGCGTGCACCGCAAGATATTGTATAGTACCAAATAGGCTACTTTCCTTGTAACCCTGCTCCTCTAGACTATATAAGGAGAGGTAGGGGTCCCCTAGCGGACAAGATACATCAAGATCGATATATCTCAATGCAATACATCAGAACATAGGATGTAGGTATTACATCATACTGATAGCCGAACCTGTCTAAATCTTGTGTCTTGGTGCTTATATTATCATCTCGCTCCTAATCTCGCTCACCTCTATGACAAATCTACCATCGTGGGACATCCCTCAGTGGACTGCCGAGCATCTTTTGTCGACACCAAGACAAGCGGTTTATACTCGATCCACTTGGAGAACTTGTCGATGGCGATGTACACGTATCGGAAACCACCTAGCACTGGCTTGAAAGGCCTGATCATGTCTAGTCCCCAGCATGTGAAAGGCCAGGAAGCTGGGATGGTCTACAGTTCTTGTGCTGGCACATGTATTTGCTTGGTGAAAATTTAACATCCTTCACAACATCGGACGAGGTCTTCTGCATCGGAGATGGCCGTGGGCTAGTAAAAACTAGCTCGGAAAGCTTTGCCAACTAGGGTTTCTCGAGGCCATGTGGTTGCCACAGGAACCAGAGTGAATTTCGAGAAGTAGTATCACTCCGTCTTCTTGGATGATGCATTTCTGTAGTATCCCTTCCTTAGCACTTTTCCTCATCAAGTTTCCGTCCACTAGCACGTAATGCATGCTTCGTCATATCAGGCACTCGGTTTTAGTCTTGTCGGCGGGTACATTAGCGCTAGTGAGGTACTTGATGAATTGTTCCCTCCAATCGGCATTCGGCGAAGGTACTACAAGTACCAACTGCTTGGCAGGGGGAACTTCCTTCTCTTCCTTAATGGATGGCGGCGCGAGAAGAGCCTATCTTGGATAGGTGATCGGCGAGCTAATTCTGATCTCATACCACATGGTGGTACTCGATACTGTAGAATTTTCCTTCAAGCTTCTAGATTTTGGTGCAATATGCATCCATCTTTTCACTGGAGCAAGACCAGTCTTTGTTGAGCTGGTTGATGACCAGCGCGGAGTCCTTGTATACCATGAGGCATTTGATGCCAAGCTCAACGGCTATACGGAGTCCATGGAGACACGCTTCATATTCGGCGGTGTTGTTGGAGGCCAGAAAATGTATTCGAAGAACATATCAAAGCTTGTCCTTGGTTGACGTAATAAACAGAATGCCCGTATCAACACCATTGATGTTGAGGGCGCCGTTGAAGTACATCACCTAGTGCTCAGGGCAAGTAGCGGCGATGGGCTCTTGAATCTCGGTCCACTTAGCGACAAAATCAGCGAGCGCCTAAGACTTGATGGTAGGCCTGCTTCTGAATTTGATGGAGTAAGTGCCGAGCTCGATAGCCCATTTGATGATGTGGTCGTTTGCCTCTTTGTTGCGGATAATGTCCCTAGAGGGAACTCAGTGACCACGGCGATCTTGTAATACTCGAAGTAATGATGGAGCTTACGTGACATGATTAGGATAGCATATAACAGCTTCTGAACTTGAGGATAACGAGTCTTGGGCTCGTTAAGGACCTTGCTAATGAAGTAGATCGGATGTTGCACCTTATAGGCATGCCCGACCTCCTAATGTTTGACGACGATAGCTGTGCTAACAACGCGAGAAGTGGCGGTGATGTAGATTAGTAGAGTTTCATCTGGTCGAGGCGCCGTCATGATTGGAGGCTTTGTTAAAAACAACTTGAGCTGCTCGAAAGCTATATCTGCCTCCTCCAATAGGGAAACACTTGGAGGCCTTTAGGAGTTTGAAGAAAGGTAGTCCCTTTTTGCTAAGGCGCGATATAAAGTGGCTGAGAGCAGCCATGCAACCTGTAAGCTTATGTATATGCTTGACGTATGTTGGTTGTTTCATGTTGGTGATGGCGAAGACCTTGTCGGGGTTGGGTTTGATGCCACATGCGCTGATGATGTAGCCTAGGAGTATACCGAATGGAACTCCAAAGATGCACTTTGAAGGGTTCAGCTTCCATCGGTACCTTTTCAGGTTGGCGAATGTTTCTTCGAGGTCGGCGATGAGATTATCGGCGGTCTTGGTATTGACGACCACATCATTGATGTAAGCTTCGACGCTGCGACTGATCTATTGATTGAGGCACATCTGGATTGCCCTTTGGTAGGTCGCCTTGGTGTTCTTGAGTCCAAAGGACAAGGTGGTATAGCAGTACGCACCAAAAGGCATGATGAACGACGTCTTGATCTAGTCTTCTTCCTTGAGGGAAATATGGTGATAGTCGGAGTAACAGTCGAGGAAGGAGAGCAGTTCATAGCTGACGGTGGAGTCTACAACCTCATCTATTCAAGGTAGACCGAAGGGGTCTTTAGGGCAATGTTTGTCAAGATCAGTGTAATCAACGCACATTCTCCATTCTTTATTCTTTTTTTGAACGAGAACAGGGTTTTCTAACCACTCAAGATGATACACTTCTTTTATGAATTCGGCAACTAGGAGCTGTTTTATTTCTACCCTAATAGCCTCCTTCTTATCGGGCATGAATCGTTGGAGTTTCTGCTTGATCGGTTTGGTAGTCGGCGAGACATTTAAGGAGTGTTTGATCTTCTCCCGTGGTACCCCCAGCATGTCTGCAGGTTTCCAAGCAAACACATCGGCGTTGGCACATAGGAAGGAGACAAGCACGCTTTCCTATTTGGGGTCAAGGTGAGCCCCAATCTTCATGGTCTTGGAGGGGTCGTTGAGGCCGAGGCTGACTTCCTTGGTTTCTTTGGACTTGGTGGAGGCGCGAGGAGGTTCTAGCGATGTGATCTCCATGTCGTCGATGGGCACTGTCTTGGCGTCGGTGACCACACTGGCCATCTGGATGGAGAGGTCGGTGGCTTCAGCGAGGGCAAGACTCTCTGTCTCGTAGGCATAGGCGATGGAGAGGTTGGCCTGTAGGGCCAGGACTCCTATAGGTGAAGGCATCTTAAGCACTAGATAAGCGTAGTGCGGTACAACTATGAACTTGGCTAGAGCTGGCCTACCAAGTATGGCATGATAGGCGGTGTTGAAGTCAGCGACGTAGAAGTTGATGTGCTCGACATGGTAGTTGCTTGCCATGCCGAACTGTACTGTTAGGGTGATATCTCCAAGCGGTTTGGATGCCCTACTAGGTACCACACCCCAGAAGGAGGAGTCTAAGGGTGTGAGATCTGTTATCCTGAGGCCCAACTGCTTTAGGGCCCCGGCGAAGAGGAGGTTCAGAGCGCTCCCACCATCGATGAGCACTTTTCTAAAAAAGCACTTTCTGGATGGTTGCGTCGAGGACAAGGGGGAACGCCCCATGTAAGGGATATCCACCCATTAGTCGGCCCTACTAAAGGTGATGGGGACCTCGGACCAAGGGCGATAGCTGGGGTTGGCGGCAACGTCTTCCGTAGTGACGACGAGCACCCGATGGGCGGTGAGCTTCCATTCTCTTCTGCTCTCGGTGGAGGTGAGACCCCCAAAGATGGTGGCGACCACCTTGTCATGGTCCTGGAAGGCATTGTTGCTACCCCCAGGTGGTCGGCGGCCTCCGGCGCCATCATTGTTGTTGTCGTCTAGCTTTCTAGCCTGGAATTCCTTGGCCAAGCCAAGGCAGTCCTTCATCTTATGCTTGGCATTCTTGTAGAGGGGGCATGGGCCCTTGAGGATCTTCTTATACTGCTCATCGTAGTTGCACTTGGCTCAAGGTTCTTCGATGGCGGCGATGATGTGGTCTGGTCAGCGTCGGCGATATTGACTAGACTTGGAACCTTCTGGCCGATCACGGCCACTGTCCCGATGGTGACTACGGTCGTCGTAGCGGTGGTCACTGTGACACCAGTTGTCAGGGCGATCATTGTTGCGGTGAGCTGGGCCATGAGTGCCCACATCCTCGTTGAAGCGCACTTCTGCTTCTTCGGCGTTGGCGTACTGGTTGGCGATCGTAATCATCTCGCCAATCCCTATTGGTGGCTTGAGGTTGAACTTGGAGCGGAGGTCACGGTAAAGGAGTCCTCGGACGAAGGTGGTGTTGACCTTAGCTTATGTGATGTTAGGAATGGAGTTCCTCATCTCAGAAAAGCGTCTGATGTAGCTACGGAGGAGGTCGGACGGCTTCTAGTAGATGCAGTTCAGATTGTGCTTCGTGCCTGGTCGAACACACGTAGCCATGTAGTTGTTGGTGAAGACCTTCTTCAGCTCTTCCTCGGATCCGATGGAATCCAGGGCAAGGCTCATCAGCCAACTCAGCGCAGCTAGCATGAGCATGACTGGAAGATAATTTGCCATGATGCTGGTATCTCCCCTGGTGGTGCGCACAGTAGTGGCATACGCCTGCAGCCACTATGTGGGGTCGATCCTTCCCTTATAGGGCTCGACCCTAGTGATTTTGAAACCACAAGGGCACTTGAGTGTTTGGAGTGCCCTCGTGAAAGCTAGGGGCCCTTCGGGGTTGTTGGCACCGTGATCTACAGCGTAGTCAGCATTGAGTGGCTCGAGAGCTGAGTCCGGGTTACCGTACTCTTGCTCATACTCCTGGCGACGGCATACTTCTTCTTCATGGCGACTAAAATGACATTTATCGATACGTCATCACGCATCTCAAAGATTGTTGAGGTGCACTCGGACATCCTAGTCGACCTCCTGGTCGTGTTGGTGAAGGTGCTTGATGCGGTTGTCCCTAGCTCCCCCTGGAGGGGTTGCCTGTCATCGCGATGTTGGTCGCTGAAGCGGCTTGGGCGGCGATCGGATCTTGGCGCGGCTGATTAGCAAATTGAGCTTGTGGAGTATGAAGGTCTTTGATCCTGGTGGATCTCGTTGACCTAGCAGTGCGATGCTTTAAGCATGGCGGTGACCTTGGCAACCTCTGGTGTCTGCGGGAGCTGGCTGAGCTCGTTGGCGGCCACGGCCAGGTTGGTGCTTGGGGTCTCGTAGACGTCGTGGCCATCAACATGGACAAACTCGTCGTCGAGGTTGCGGTGGAGTTGGCGTGGCCTTCCTTGCGAGTTGAGCTGAGCCATGGCCATCGCAAGGGCAGCCTCATTTGCTCGGCGCTGTGCATGGTTGACGTTCCGGTTCTCATGAGCGGCGCATTCCTCCTTGGTTTCACCTTTCCGAGGAGGGCTGTCAATGCTGACATTAAAGATTCCACCTCCATAGAAGGGCGGGAGAGGAAGTTGCTTGGTTGTGGTTTCAACGAGGGTTTTCATAGAGCCCTGGGACTCAAAGTCTAGATTCTCCTCTAAGATGGTTTGGAGGGATGCTTTAGGGCATCGACCAACGTGAAGCATGTTTACAGCCGATGAGAGCTGGTCGGTGATCTGGTTGGCGAGAGGATGGACATCTCCAACCTGGTCAGTGAATTTGCCCCTTAGGGCATCTTGGTAGGTGGCGGCGATGTTGGTGAGCCCAAAGGGCAAAGCCGCAACCCCTAGAGTTTTCCAAGCAGCCTTTGATAGATCTAGATCAGAGGGTGGTCGGCACTGAACTAGAGTGTCTAGAGCTGATTCAGCGATGGAGAGGCAATCGACGAGCTTCTGACCAACCTGATCAATGAATGCGATCAGATAGTCGTTGTTGATCTGCCTCCTCTGGTAGCGAGGAAGCGGGCGGTGAGTTGTCGATGAAGGCTACCTCGGAGGTAGTTCTGAGATCGGATCTATAGTCGCAGGTGTTGGGGTGATCGGTGTAGAATCGATCTGCACCAGCTCGATGAGCTCTCCAACTCCGTCAGCATTGATTATCTATGAGATCGATCCGACTGTGAAGATCTAGCCGGGCTACGGGAGGGACGAAGAGCCTACGGAAAAAGCCATCTTGTTCGATAAGGAAATAGCACGCACACCCCTACCTGGCGCACTAATTGTCGACAGAATATCGTCGGCAGTCCTCCAAGGGGTATCCCACAAAGGTAGATTGATCAGCAGAGAGGCGTGTAATAAAAAACAAGAATGCAACTGAGACACACGAGTTAGACAGGTTCAGGCCATCAGTATAACGTAATGCCCTACTCCTGTGGTCTGTTGGATTATATTGGCTACCGTATGATATAGCGTGAGTTTGTAGGGGGTCCTTGCCCACCTTATATAGTCCGGGGGTAGGGTTACAAATCGGTTAGTTCTGAGAGATAACCAGAAAATAATAACAGATTACAGGAATCATGCGATCATACGTATCCTAACAGATCTCGTAGTATCTTCTGGATATCTTCCTAGTTTCTTGCACGAGACGCCGAGCAACGTCATGCCCCGCAAGGCTTCATCTTGTGGGCTGGGTTGCCCCTAGGGGTGTAGCCCATGTGGTCTGCCATGGGAATCCGGGGTCATACCCCCACAGCCGCCGAGCCGCTTGAGCCTCCGAGGACACCAAGCGAGCTGCTAAGCGAGCCGCCTCAGTCATAAGCACTCTCCAAGGTCTCTATATTTCGCCACAGTCTCTAAATTTTGCCACGATCTTCAATTTTCACCAAGGGTCTTCAATTTTTGCCACAATCTCCAAATTTCGCCACGGTCTCTAAATTTTGCCACGGTCTCCAAATTTCTCTACGGTCTCCAAATTTTGCCACGATCTCTAATTTTCACCACGGTCTCTAATTTTCACCACGGGTCTCCAATTTTCGCCATGATCTCCAAATTTCACCACGGTCTCCAAATTTCTCCATGGTCTCCAAATTTCACCACGGTCTCCAAATTTCGCCAGTCTCCAAATTTCTCCACGGCCTACAAATTTCGCCACTGTCTTCAAATTTCTTCACGGTCTCCAAATTTCTCCATGGTCTCCAAATATATCCACGGTTTCCAATTTTCACCGTGGTTCTCTATTTTCGCCATGGTTCTCCAATGCTCTCCGTGCTCTCCAATTTTTCTCCATCTTTAAGTGCTTAGCACTCTCCAAATTTTAAGTATTTTATTATTTTAACAAATATAAACAAAGTCAAAATAAACATAAACTGCTCTATGGGGTATAAAATTCACTGATACATTGCTCCTGATAAACTCCGCTCTGTTTTCTTCATCACCGAGTTCATATATTTTATTTTTAAATCATGTACTACCCGTCCTACATATTTTTATTGTAGGATCATTGTCTGGGTGGTCGCACCATCTAGCCTTCGGATTTCTCCGCCGATCAACTAGTCGGACCACTAGGTTCATGACTTCGTCGCCGACCAGTTGGTCGGACCATTCGACATTCACTTCTACTCGGCGCTCACTTCGTCGCCGACCTATTGGTTGGATTGCTTGGTACTTGATTCTTCGCCAACTAACTGGTCGGATTGTCTGTCGCTTCATCGTAAGTTACGCTGGGGGCTTGCCAGCTAAGCCGGGTACTTCGTCTACTGATTCGCTTGTTTGATTACTACGTTTTGCCGACGCTGCATGTCATGTGTGATATCAAGGTTTTCCATATTGTCTAGATCAGGGTGCTGATCTTAGGCAGTATGTCAGGGGCTTTGATAAGTATATCTATCGCAGCAATCTAGTGCTAAGCACTTTCCATTTTCTCCATGTTTTACTGCTCAGTATTATTGAATTTTACTCCACGTACCCAGTGCTAAACGCGGGGACTTCGTCCTTTACACTTAATTCTTTGATCCTGCTACAAGATGTTTATCTATCTTACAGTAGGCTCAGAGACTAAGTGTGTACACTTCAACTTGTGGTGAATGTACTATTTTTTCTTCTTACTGGTTTTTAGCTAAGCTAGGGACTAGCTGTGCTCCCGGCTAAGCTAGAAATTGGTTATCCTGACTAAGTGATTGTTGTAATTCTTTGATCCTGATATCAGGTGTATTCTTCACCTACTATCAGGCTCGGGGACTATAATATATATATTACACCTTGCGGCGCATATATCAGTACTAATATCCTCTTTGCATAAGTCATGAATGATGATAATCTGACTTTGTCAACGAAGCCTAAGTGTGTACACTTCACCTAAGGTGAAGAATTTTTAAATTTTAAACTTGAGCTCCTTATATCCTTCTGGCAAGCCTTACTTGGCTAAGTTCCTGATCAGGTCACCTGGAAATTGCCTGGCTTCAATTTCCACCGGTCGGATTACCAGTTAAACTGGTCGGCACTTCGTTCTGTTGATTGGATTACCAGTAAAGCTGGTCGGATTACCGGTTAAACTGGTTGGCACTTTGTTTTGTTGATTGGATTACCAGTTAAACTGGTCAAATTGCCAGATTTGCTAGCTGACTCCAAGTTAAACTGCTCGGACTTGATCAAGACGACGTTGCTCAGCGGATACAAGACGCTCGGGGACTAGCTGTGGGGGTATAACCCCAGGTACCCATGGTAATGGACATGGGCCACACTGCTAGGGGTGGTCCAGCCCATAAGAAGAAGGTGTGTGATGCAAGACACTGATCGACATGCATCACATGATTTTAGGAAGGAATCTTAAAGATAGAGAAGGATCTGTTCGGATATGATAGATATCGTATTCCTTGTAAATACTTACCATATACCTGGATAGATCTAGATCTAACCGACTTGTAACCCTACTCCCATACTATATAAGACGGGTAGAGACCCCCTCGAATTCATCTCATATTCAATACAATCTAACAAAAACATGGGACGTAGGGGTATTACATCGATCAGACGGCCTGAATCTGTCTAAATCGCCGCCTCTATGCCTCGTGGTTCCTATTACACATACCTCCACCGATCATCTACTACCATGATATACCCCTCGGTCTAGCGACCAGATTTTGTGATAGTTCGTCTCCGCGGCTCCTTCTCGAGCGCAGTCACCCTCTACTCTACCGGATGTTTTTCGGGACATATAAATGTTCCCTTTTGGGTAATTGGGTTGGAAATTCTTGGTTAGCAAAGGGGAAAACAAACCAGACGAGTTTAGTTCATTTTGTTAGAAAGAAATAGCAATTTAGCTGAAAGTCTTGCTTCTTCGATCAATATGACTGAGGTTTTACCAGCATGCTATTTTTTCCACTTGCGTTATTCCAAGAGTTTGCTTTGACAAATTGGTAGCAGCAGTGGACCAGTGGTCCCTTCTCCATATTCCAGGATTCTGGGAAGTTTCTGTTCAAAGAATTCTCCCCCTAGCCCCTCCAATCGATTAATAATCATAAAAATTGTTATCTTTTCAGAAATCTAAGGTTATTTTCCTCTAAAATCCAGTTCGAGTTCTCCGTGCAGTACTTTGATTTGACCGGGCGTGGGAGCTCTGCGGCCGTATCCATCCGTAACTCACTCACACATGGCCGCCTCTGTCGCCTCGTTGGCGTTCTTCCTGGTGTCGGCTTCGGCCAAGAACACCCCGGGCAGGTCCAAAGACAACAACCTGGACATGAGTGGGGTCACCACCAACGTGGGCGCGGTGAGGTCCTCATCAAGGGCACGCACGCGCGTTGCCGTCCCCAAGGTGAACAGCGGCGGCAAGGCTATGGTGACTGATGGTGAGGACGACGCGTCCCGCTCCTCGGCTCCGACTCCGAGGACGTTCTACAACCAGCTGCCAAACTAGAGCGTGCTCGTGGCCATCACGACCATCTTCCTGGCAGTCGAGCGGCAGTGGACGCTCATCGACTGGAAGCCCAAGCGCCCCAACATGCTCATCGACACGTTCGGCTTCAACGGGCAGGTGTTCCGGCAGGACTTCTCCATCTAATCCTATGAGATTGGGGCCGATAGGACGGCATCCATAGAGACGCTAAAGAATCATTTGCAGGTGAGTCATGTGAGGCAATAACGTCTGATTGTGTTGTAAGGTGCCCATTGTGGATGCTAATATTGTTTTTTGATCATGTTTCTGCGTTTAGGAGATGACCCTTAATCATGTCAAGAGCGTTGGGCTGCTTGGTGATGGCTTTGGTTCGACGCTAGAGATGATCAAACAGAACTTATTCTGGGTTGTCAGTCAGATGTAGGTCCTGGTGGAGCAGTATCCATGCTGGTACACACTGCAAAATATTTTGGTTATTCGAGTCCTCAGGCTGAATTGGCTCTAGTTTTTGTTTAAGTGATAGCTTTTTTAAAAATGAAGTTATGCTAATAATGTGAACTTGTCAAGCTAGCCAGCTAGGGGTCAATTCTGGTTTCTTGCTTTGTTGCGAGCTTGCTGTGCTACGATAGGTAGGAGAACCGCCCCCCCCCCCCCTCGCTGTTGTTGCGAAGTTTGAGATCTGTTCAGTGGCTTCAGAATGTTTGATTGGAAATGTGATAATGATGTCAGGTGAGAACCTGGGTGTGAACTATTCATGCGAGAAATTGGGGGCCTGAAAGTCGTTGATGATAATTGTGACAGTGATATTTGGAAGTAGGTGGTTGATATCTATTTTAATTGAAAAGTCAGCTTGGAAAAGTCTCCAATAAATTATTCTTCTGATTATTAGCGTGATAATTTTGACAGACGATATATGTTACAACTCATCTATTTCACCATGTACTTCATTAACCTAGTTGCATTTGGGTAATTTAAGGCTCTGTTATTTTTTGAATCAAATATTTTTTAATTTTTATGCTGGGGCGATATAGTTGGTATAGATACATGGGTCAGTGGTCATGGTAAAAATTGAATGCGTCGAGATTGGCATTTACATGATCGCTACATAGGCCAGACTATATTGAGGGCTACAAGGTTTTGATCTTGATTTTGTGCTCGTTTAAATTAATAGCATTACAGCATAGACAAATTACGGGCTGTCCTCCCTGTCATATTACTATTGTTTTATGCATTCATTTTTGTTCTTGCTGTACAGATCCATAACCTGTTAGCATTTTGTTGTTTGACCATTTGCATTTTGCTGATACTTTTTCCTCATTCTTTGGTGAAATAAACAGTAAATGGGTTATGATGCATAAGCATACTAGAAAACTCGCAAGGATTCTTGATGAAGTGAGGACTGAAATAGCACCATATTTTTTTGAGCGCACTGCTATTGCTGATGAAGACAGCCGCAAACTTCCAAAATTGCCATGGAATGGTGAAGCCAGGGCTAGAAAATACGTCCGAAGGGGTTTGACTATAAGAATTATACACGCCATGAGTTGGTGTCCTATGTTATGGTTGGTAGTGTTTGTTACTTATGTAATTTATGCTTGTTGGTATGCAACATAATGCAGCCTCGATGGTCTAATCTTGATCTAAAGCAGCATGTCAACAATGTTAGATACATTGGGTGGATTCTTGAGGTAAAAACAATATTACTTTTTGTATGCATCTTTATGTTGTTCAGTTTATGTTAGGATCCTTATGAACTGGATCCTTGAGATTAACAAATTGGTCTTTGCAATGTACATAACATTCATTGCTCTATTAATTTTGGTCCTGAGTAGTTTATATATGGTGTTGGTAATTATTTGGATCACTTGCTTTGTCGTTAAGCCTGTCAACTTATTGGCAGGTGATAAAATCAATTTTCTTACAGTTTGAGCATTTATCATATTCAAACACTATGATTTAGTGACTTCCTCTGCTGTAAGACATCCTATTTCATGTATAATAGAACATTTAGAGGTCTTTTTGTTGTTTGTCGTTGCCCCTTTCAACGGCAAATAGGGCCTCAATTCTCCTATCTGGCTTTTTGCTTTTTGCGATGTATGCCTAACTGTCTTGATGGACAATAAAGAAATCATGGTACTCCTTCGTTTAAATTATAAGACATTTTGACTTTTCTAGATACATTATTTTTTCTATGCATTTAGATATACACTATGTCAAGATACATAGTAAAAGAAATGTATCTAGAAAAGCTAAAACGTTTTATAATTTGGAATGGAGGGAGTATTTGTTATGTTGCTACATTTCAAAATCAAACTGCCTTCAGAATTTAAAAGGCGCAATTGTTGTTGATACTCCTTATGTTGTTCAATAGCTAAGTTGTCTGTCTGAATAGACTATTTCCTAAAATATGCCACGTTTTTTTTGCCACAAGAGGTCATGGAATGCTATTTTCAGATAAATAATTTGTTCAATTGGTCATTCGGTACACAATCATATGCTTTTATTTTTGTTTGTGCCCTTGATCTGTGAAGCTTGAAACTGGAATTCCTATTTGTAGTTTCTTACGCAAATTCTTCATCTAATCTTGGGTTTGTAGGATGTAGAATTCAGGATAGTCTACTGAAAGTTCGCCTTCCCTGCTCATTTATCCCTAGGAGTTTTGTTATAATTGAGCTCTTCCTTTTGCTTGTGCTACTCGGCATTTCACTAGTTTACATAATCCGCTGATCCACTGCAGTGAAGCATGCCTCTAGCGCTCAATCCGCCGAGCATTCAACTCCCCCCTCTAGGCTGCAGCGCCCTGCATTGATGGGGGGTTTCCTTCCCGAGGGGGGTGGCTCAGAGCAGTCATCAGGGCGAGCCAACAGGACGATGGGGCGCATTCATGCACGCACCTCACGTCAGAAGATGAAGGTGGCTGGTCCATGGTGCGCCTGAGGTGCTAGTGGCATCTCCCAGAGTTCAAAGGCACGATGCATTCAACTCCCTCAACCACCTAGGTCAAATCGGTGCATTACCACCATAGCAATGATCTGCTGAGGCGCATGAGAGGTAAATGTTTTAGATGTCTCTCCCCTGGCCATGCTGCGGCAGACTACAGGGACCCAGTGTGGTGCTTCTCTTGTGGTCGTTGGGGGCATAAAAGTAGAGTATGTAAAGGCAGACCTTCATCCTCCCGGCAGCAATCTCCCTTGCCCAAGACTGCTCCTCCACCATTCGATAACAGCAACTTCCCCCCTCTGGGAAGGTCCGCGATGGCTAGGCCCGGGGACCCCTCTATCTGTCCTCTGGACACCTATGCCGTGGCCTTCTCCGTAGATGACATGGACCACGAGCTCGACCACCTCTCCATGCGTGGCATGGTGGCCTGGCTGGGAGGGGAACCGGCCGGTGGTGGAGCCAGAGGTCATCAAGAGGGCCATCTACCACCATTTTCCGGTTCACCTAAAGGATGTCACCGTCGTCAAGCACTTCCCCGAAGACTTCTTCATCGACTTCAAGCACCGACACCACTGTGATGAGGCTGTGGCATAGGGAACCTTCCCCTATCGCAATCTCAACATCTACACAAGGCCATGGCAGCTAGTCACGCACGGCGACATCTACGACCTCAAGTACCATGTTTGTCTGTGCCTAGAGGGAATCCCACTTCATGCCTGGAATGAGAGCATCGCCAAGAGGGTAGTCGCTAGAGCTTGCGACCTTAACTACATCGAGAAGTCTTCGTTGGACCGTGAGGACACCAGGGCACTCTATGTCTGGGCATGGATGCACAACCCGTCCGACATTCCAAAGGTAACCTAGCTAACCTTATCATGTAGGAAAGTAGAGTTTCACAGCTCACAACCTGCTCACGGCCATCGGGGACTCACCTTTAGGGTGTTGGTGCACCTTGACCTGGTGGAGGACCCACCGGGTAGAGATGGACGTGTTGCTGCTCCTCGTGAATACACGTGGCACTACGGTGTTGTTGATGGGGAGAGGACGCCACATGACCGCCATGACCCTCCGCCTGCTGACGTTCACGGTAGCCATTGTGACAATGACGACGACCGTCGTGGGCGCTGTGAACATCAGGGCAAAAACTGGTACTTGCGTCTCACCCGTAGCCTTTCGCATGTGCCCAAGGACCGAGAGTGGGAGCGTTCGGAGTCGAGGCATGGTGGCCGTTGACATCGGAGCCCCGAGCATGGAGGTTGTTGACACCCTCTGGACAACATCGCTGCTGGCCATGGCGCCCGCCTCTCTACCCCGAGCAACACTGTAGGCAACAACAGGAGGACTTGACAGCAGCTCGCCAAGCCTGTTGACCCCGACCGCCTAGTGGATGTCCATCGCCGAACTCGGGGTCAGAGCAGGGAGCGGATGTCCCACCATAGGCCCCATAGACATGCGCGTTCGGAGCTGAGGCACAAAACGGCACGCTCAAAGTCCTCGTCACCACGCCTGCGCTACAAGTCGCCTGACTTTAGTGGTGGCAACGGCGACAACCAACACCCATCACCAAGTGCTCCCAAGGTGCATGCCAACCAAAGTCAATTCGATGACCAGGCAATGACTCCACCACCCACAGCCTCTTCAACCTGGAAGCCGGACGCCCAACCTAATGCCGCATCACTGAGCAACTCTTCATCGGAGCCGCTGATGGCCACTGCACCTTTCTCATGCCCGTCTAAATTGCAGGTTCTCCCCATCAATGACCCCGACATCGCGACATAGCAGCGCTCACACCTTGCTATAGAACGCCGCTTTTGCACGGGACATGTCTACTCCAGGCGGCCAAGTGCTCCCCTCCCACATCGGATGTAGGCGCATCCAGCAGGAAGCACCTAGGTCGTGCGGTTCTGCCCTGGAATCATCTACTCCGTACGTTGCGCCCGTGGACCGCCCACCATCTGCTTGCATCATCAACGCATGGCAAACGGACTACAGCGGCAACATCTAGAGTAGGCCAGCGCAGCACTGGAGGTACAGGACATCCACAACATGCCTGCCACTACAACGGCGATGTCAAAATTTCTAGAGGGGATCTCACACCCTCTGCCTCAACCCATCTTGCAGGTTCCATCACGCCAAGCCAGCACGCCACAGCGACGCAAGAGGGCTATGGTTCTGGCATGTAGGAGCGTGCACATTGCAGCCATGAACTGGCCTAGAGGTGATACTCAGGCGAAGGCCAGACAGGTGCTCATGAAATGGCTTGGCATCCTTGATGAGGAAGGACTCAGCCACGATGATGTGTTGCTACGCTACTTCAGCCTATTCAAGGGACCACTCACCGACGCCACCATGAAGGCTCTAATGGCATTGTGTGGCCTCGACGCAGCAATAGCACTTTCCACTTCGCATGTTTAGATAGCTGTTGACTGTGATGGGTAACTCAATGTACTAATGATAGTAAACAATCACCACTCCAGGAGTTTCACATCTAGAGTCCACCTTTGGTTTGTGAGCTTCCAGTCATGGTGCTTGGGTGGGGTGATATGGGGAGGCCTACAGTTGCCTCCCCATCAGACTAGAAGGCTCCTCCAACTAGCAGTTTGTTGTAGCAACAGCTCTGTATGCAAGAAACTCTTGCATTGTATCACTGCGCCGACGGCCACTGGCATTCAGATGAATCAGCAACTCCAATTTGCTGCTTTCATGAACATGTGTCTTAGTGTGATTAACTTTGTTCTTCCTACCAGTACCATAGCCCCAGATGGGTTGCTTCTTGCCTCCCTCCATAGATTATGCTTAAACAGGGGTCCCTTGCTTTTTTATGGCATAGCTGAATTGCCAAATACTTAACTAGAACGTCAGGGGCATGAATGATGGCGCCCGACAAGACTCGGTGAGCGAGTTAGTGAGAACCACTGGTGCCACCATTGTATGTCTACAAGAAATGAAGATGCAAGTTATGGATCATAACGTGGTGCGCTGCACAGTAGGAGCAAAATTTGTTAACTCCTATATTGTGCTCCCGGCGGAACACACTCGAGGAGGCATTCTCCTTGCTGTGAATGAAGACTTCTTTGACCTCTCCGACATTGAACTTACCTCAAACGCTATAACCATGCAAATCAACATGAGGGCAGATGGAATAAAGTGGCAAATTACAGTAGTATACGGCCCGCAAGGAGAGGCAGCCAAACTTCAATTCCTCCAAGAATTGAAGAACATTCCGCCAATGGAACACAATAGATGGCTCATCCTAGGAGATTTCAATCTCATCTACCAGGCATAAGACAAGAACAACTCCAATCTAAACTGGCGCCTCATGGGGGCATTTAGAGCGACGATCGATCATTTGAGGCTCAAAGAAATCAAGCTAAATGGACGCCGCTTCACTTGGAGCAATCAATAGGAGAACCCGACCCTTACTAGAATTGATAGACTACTATGTACCCTCGAGTGGGAACTGATCTTCCCCGCATGCTTCTTGCATTCCCTTCCATCACTCATGTCGGACCATACCCCGCTACTACTGTAGGGACAGCTTGACCACCATCAGAACACGTCCTTCCGCTTCAAAAATTTCTGGACTAAGATGGAAGGCTTCCAAGATCTTGTCCAAAACATTTGGAATAGGCCGGTCGCCTCTGCTCTTCCTATGAAATACTTGCATATCAAAATAGCGCGTGTGGCAAAAGGAATCAAGCATTGGAAAAAAGGTAAAATAGGGGATACGAAACTGCAGCTCGCCATAGTGAAGGAAGTATTGTTATAGTTAGAAGTTGCCCAAGAGCATAGGTTGCTCACTGGCATGGAGCTTGACCTATGTCAGCGCCTCAAAGCCCGTAGCACGGGGCTCATAGCCATTGAAAAATCAAGAATCAGACAGAGATTGAGGCTTACATACATCCGTTGTGGAGATGCTAACACCAATTTTTTCCATAGTAGAGCCAGTGCACGCTGGAGAAAGAATTACATACATTGTCTGCATAAGGATGGGGGATTGCGGTTGCTCATGAAGAAAAAGAAAAGGTGATACAAGATTAATTTAAAAATCATATTGGCTCCGTGGTTCCAAGAACTTTGACAGTCATTTGGCAATCCCTTGGCTACAATCAACATGATCTCTCCGATTGGGAGGTGCCTTTCTCCCATGATGAGGTAAAAATACTATAAATTCCATGCCTTCCAATAAAGCGTAGGCCCAGATGGCTTCACGGATGTCTTCTTCAAAGCTTGTTGGGAAATCATTAAAGAGGATGTTATGCAACCATGAACAGCCTATTCACATTGAATGCCCAGGGTTTTGAATGGCTAAACTCGGCTTGCATCATCCTTCTACCCAAAAAATGGATGCAACAAGAGTTACAGATTTCAGACCCATCAGCCTCGTCCATAGCATTGTAAAGATCTTCTCCAAAGTGTTAGCTAATAGACTTGCCCCTCGACTGAACTCCCTCGTCTCCAACTGCTAGAGGGCATTTATAAAAAAGAGAAGCATCCATGATAATTTTCTTTATGTCCAGGGAGCAGTACAAAGGCTACATAGGTAGAAGATATCGGCTTTGTTCATGAAACTAGACATCCACAAAGCTTTTGACATGGTAAATTGGGGGTATTTGCTTGAGATTCTAAAGGCTCTAGGCTTCGGACCGTGCTGGCGAGAATGGATCTCTATTCTCCTACGTACATCCACCTCGACAGCCTTACTTAATGGGCGGCAAGGAGTCACTTTTAGCCATGCCAGAGGGGTCTGGCAGGGAGATCCGCTTTCACCCATGCTCTTCATCCTAGCTATGGACCCGCTTCAACGATTGCTTGACCAAGCAACCCAACATGGGATACTCACCCCCTTACCCATCATGGCGGCAAAATGGAGAACCTCTATGTATGCAGATGATGCGGCTATTTTCATCAACCTAATAAAAGTCGATGTAGAAGCCATCAAAATCATCCTATAGGCTTTTGGAACATTCTTGGGACTCCATATTAATCTAGAAAAGAGCTTAGTGCATCTAATAAGTTGTGGAAACATCGACCTACAACAAGTCATATCGCCCTTCAGTGGTAGTAGAGGGGACTTTCCATGCAAATATTTGGGGCTGCAACTCCACATCAGATCACTACAAAAGGTCCATGTGCAACCTCTCATTGAGCGTATTGGACAAAAGTTACCCAAATGGAAAGGAAGATGGCTAAACAGAGCGGGATGCCTCACTCTAGTAACTTATGTCCTCTCCTCCATGCCAACCTACCACCTCATAGTGTTTCCCTTGGTGGCATGGGCTAAGAAAAAGATCAACAAAATTAGGAGATCTTTCTTGTGGAAGGGGGAGGAGAATGCCAATGGTGGACACTGCCTGGTTAACTGGCCAATAGTTACCAGACTGAAAGACCTTGGTGGTTTAGGCGTTCCTAACCTTGATAGATTTGGGAGAGCCCTCCGGTTGCGCTGGCTTTGGCAAGAATGGGTGGACGACTCCAAGTCTTGGAGCGGCTCAGAGCTTCCATGTACTAATGATGACCGTCTCCTCTTCAACTCCTCAATCATTATAACTTTGGGGGACGGTGCAAAGACTAAGTTTTGGCACCATAATTGGCTTGATGGACAAGCTCCTAGGTACCTAGCCCCGAACTTGTTTTGCCTTGTTTCAAGGACAAACCGAACGGTGCAACAAGAGCTTCAGAACAACAATTGGATGCGCTCGCTAGGAAGAAAAATCACCTCGGCTGTCCACATAGAGGAGTTTGTGTCCCTTTGGATACAAATACAGGATGTGCATCTACAAAAGGGTGTCCAAGACACCATCATCTGGCGATGGACCCAGGATGGGATTTACTCCACCCGCTCAGCTTACAAAATTCAATTCAAAGGCTCGCTTGTCCCCATCCGTATGGAATTGATTTGGAAAGCGCACGTGGAGAACAGATGCAAGATCTTCGCCTAGATTTTAGTGCAAGATAAAATTCTTACGGCGCAAAACCTACAAAAGAGAGGGTAGCCACACCAACAACACTACGTGTTGTGCAACGGTCCCTTAGAAACTGGCCTCCACCTATGCCTATGTTGCCCTTTTGCTAAGGCAGTTTGGGATCAAATCCTCTCTTGGGAAAACTTCACTCAACTGCAACAGTAACCCCAAGCAGACCCCATCCATATCAGGGCATGGTGGGAAGAGGCGGCAAGGAAAGTGCCAAGTTCTGAACGTAGACGACTTAATAGGGTAGTAATCTACACCTTTTGGAATATTTGGAAAGAGAGAAATAGGAGAATTTTCAACAACAAGATAGAAACGGTGTCGCAAGTAGCCGCAAGGATAAAGAAAGACATAGAGCAAAGCAAGAGAGCACTCGCTTATGTTTAGCTGTTGTTCCCCCATTGGGGCGTGTCTTTCCCTCCTTTACCTGCTTCGGGGGGCTTGAAACCCTCATCTGGAGTGTCCCTACTTGTACATAAACTATCTTTCCCTATCTTAATTGAAAGGCAGAGCTCCTGCCATTGCGTTCAAAAAAAAGTTTACATAATCATGTTGCCTGGTGCTTACCTTTTTTGTTGACAGAAAGGTTAGTGTTTATTTACTGTATTTTCACCATCCTCTGATATTTTTTGCACTCATTTTCCCATCAGAGTGCTCCAATCTCCATATTTGAGAATCATGAACTGGCTAGTATTGTCCTAGACTATAAGAGGGAGTGCAGTAAGGACAATGTGCTGTAGTCACACACCACAGTGTTCACTGACTGCACGAATGGGTTAGGAGAAACAAGTTTTTAGTGTGAGCATCTTTTGTGCTTTGAGTCAGGGCATGCCATTGTGAAGGCTCGGACTATGTGGAGGCCAAAGAGAACCAATGCCATGGGAATATTGACTCCAATCTCAGCTGGCAAATTTTAGCTTCACAGACTAGATTGCTAGGGAACAAGTGCATTGTGTTTGGAATAGATAGGACAGCAAGTCATCCTGTTATGATGCAACTTACAAGACCTAGGTTATGGTGGGAAGAAAAGAAGGTGAAACAACGAAGTAGATTTCTATAGCGCATGTATGCTGCTTTCTTTTCCCATACCATCTTCTTGTAGATAACTTTGGGTTGATTTAACTTTGGTTGCTAGATGCAATTCTTCAATTTCACCCAAGATTACCTGGTGTACATATATATAGTACTGTTCTAGCAGACTAGCTGTCTGAGTATGAAGCTGAAGTTGGCACCTTCCAGTACTCATTGGCTGCAAGGTTGTGAATATACTAGCGCCCGGATGTCACGCCCGCGTCTACATCCTGTTCCCGTAAGTTGCACCCTGCATATCGCTTGACCCGCACGACATCTGCGCCCCCACCTGACCCCATGTAGTGTCAGCGCCCCCGTCCGACCCCACGCATGTCACACCCAATTTTAAGGATAAAATTGAATGCATAAATCTCATGTGTGCCTAGGGATCAGTCACACACATAAGTTGACAGATTACAAAAAGTATCATCACGGTGTATCTTACATCACGATTAATACCATCACATAGTCTTACACAACACAACGAAAACTAAAAAGGTAGCTCTCTTGTGATAGCTCCAACATAGGGATGGTCAACTGGTTGACCATAAGCCTAAAAGTTCTCTAGAAACTCCTCATATAGGTTGACATATGTTACCCATCCGGGATTTTTATCCAATATTGAAAGTAAACAAGCGTAAGTACTTCCCATACTTAACAAGATAACATGGGGTTATGAAAGCTCAAAAAGGGTGACTCTGGTTTACTGTGGTTAGCACTTTTAGTAAGTCAAGATTTTATCATCAACTATTATCAAGTTATGCTTAAGCTCTAATTAAACTCACATGATCACATATCAGAATCAATTGATTCATATTATCATCGTAGAACATCATAAATGAACAACAATAAGTAACCATTTATTCTGTGAGTTTTCTGGGCCGCTCGTGACCGTGAGCACGGCTGTTATAATAGTTTGTAACACTCTACAGAGGTTGTGCACATTCACCGTGAGTCGTGATTCCCATATGCCCAAGTTAATTACTCCCATAACACTGCCAAGGTGAGTGAGCAGGGTACACTATGAAGCCATTTCATAGGTTTCTCTAATAAGTTAGGGCCGCTAGGTTTCCTCAGCAGGCAGATGTAGGGACCCCCCTTTCCTATGGCACATCTCCATCGCGGCTATACATATAGGAACAGAGGCAGCCCTATACCCAACGAGGCAAGCCCCTTTTGCGCCATAAAGGTAACCTCTAATAAGCTAGAAAAGGTCCTATTACTGAGCTAAAGTTAGAGCCATGTGACCCTCACGGTTGCACTATCAGTCCCAGCTTTTGCTGACAGATAAGTCCTTATGGAGGGCCAAGAGCATCATGATCAAAAGTCATTTGCTCATTCGCCCTATAATTCAATTGTTTAAAAGCAAATTTTTACCTTTTCATTCCATAGAACCATTAGTCATTATGTAGATCATGTACAGTTACATTGAGCGCTAGCAAACTGCCCATATGCATATAACCCGTAGGAGACAAGGAAACAGGATACTCAATCACTAGGATGTCCTTATGGGTATCAAAATTAGACACATGCAAATGAGAAATTAATAAATGGTGAATAGGACATCAAGGTAGATCCCATGCTATACTTGCCTTGCTCAACGAACTCAGGCTGCTCCTACTGGTCATCAAAGAACTCTTGGTCTCCAACGTTTTCCTCATCGTCTGAACTCAACCAACAAAGCAACATACAAGCATTCCAAAGGCATTCATGCAAAGCAAACAATTATGGGATTAGAACAGTACACCAGGGCATAAAAACAAGATAAAAAGGTTCTTAAAAAGAATCTACGTCTCTCTACGATCACATAGACGCGATGTTCACGAAAAACGGAGCTAAAACACGAAAGTTATGAATTAGACGGGGTTTCCTATAGCAATTTATTTAATTAAATCTAACCTCAAAATTTAAATGTTGCAAACATGTTTGACAGTGGTATTAACATGTAAAGAACTTAATTACGAACCTAACGCAATTTGAATGGGTCAATTCAGAGCTAAAACGACGATTTTATAAGCAAAACAATGCAGTGGCATTTCTGTAAATAGAATGAACTATTTTCAAATTTAAATAAAATTAAATCTGGGATATTTAAATCGGCTGAGGACTGCGGGTGTAAAAAGAATAAAGCCGAGGGGCTCTTAAGCAATTCTGCCTCGCGAAGGGGTATCGGTCATCCACGGCCGTTGATCAAGCGATGGGTGGCTCAGATTAGAAAGGGGAAGGAAGAGGGGGAGGCACCGAGCGGAACAGTGGCGGCCGTGGCGGCGTAGCCATTGCCGGCGGCGAGGAGGTCGCCGGAGCAATTGATACGGGCCCTACGGGCCATGATTTTGACATACGAGGGCACCGGGACGATGCGAGGGAGACTACGAGTTCATTCTGAGGCTTCACGTGGCCGGGAAGAGGCCCGCGTGGCACCGCCATGGCCGGCGGCGAGGATGCTCGCCGGCGTGCATGAAAACTAGCCCTAGCGGCCTCGGTTTGCCCATCCGAGAGCATGGAGACGATACAGGGGCGATTGCGACCTAACCCGAGCCATTTACGCAGCCGGGGAAGGGCTCGCGCAGTGCTCGCCATGGCCGGCGGCGAGGAAGAGCTTGTTGGCGTGCACGGCTAGGGCCCTAGAGGCCATGATTCTCGAAGTTAAAGGCACGAGGAGAAGGAGGGGAACAAGGGGTCTCACCACGGATGAAAAACGAAGTCAGAGATGAACGGAGATGGCGCGCGGCGAGAAATGGCTGACGACACGGTGGTTTCCGAGCTCGGTGGATTCGCTGCTGCTGCGGTGGCTGTGCTGCGGCCTCAAGAGAGGAGAACTGTAGCAGGGGAAACTACAATAGGGTCTGGACCTCCTTTAAAGAGACGGGGGCATGGGGGAGTGAAAGGTCCTAATGGCTAGAGGGGGGTGAATAGCCTAATAAAAATTTCTACAACAACACTTAACAAAACGGTTAGACAATTATGAGGCGAAGCAAGTGTAGCACTAGCCTACTCAAAAGGCAAGCCACCTATCACAATTCTAGTTTAGATAGTGTCTATTCACACAATAGCTATGACACTACTCTATGTAAGTATGCTCTCAAAGACTAACTAAAGAGCCATACCAACCAAGCATGCAAGCTCTCACAACTAGCTACACTAAAGAGCTTGACAACTAGTTTGCGGTAATGTAAAGAGAGTGATCATGAAGATTATACCACCGCATAGATGAAGGAACCAATCAATCACAAGGATGAATAACAATGAAGACCAATCACCTCGAAATAAATGATGGACACAATGATTTTTTACCGAGGTTCACTTGCTTGCCGGCAAGCTAGTCCTCGTTGTGGCGATTCACTCACTTGGAGGTTCACGCGCTAATTGGCTTCACACGCCAAACCCTCAATAGGGTGCCGCACACCCAACACAAGATGAGGATCACACAAGCCACGAGCAATTTACTAGAGTACCTTTTGGCGCTCCGCCAGGGAAAGGTCAAGAACACCTCACAATCACCATGATCGAAGCCAGAGACAACCACCACCCTCCGCTCAACGATCCTCGCTGCTCCAAGCCGTCTAGGTGGCGGCAACCACCAAGAGCAACAAGCGAAATCCGTAGCGAAACACGAACACCAAGTGCCTCTAGATGCAATCACTCAAGCAATGCGCTTGGATTCACTCCCAATCTCACAAAGATGATGAATCAATGATGGAGATGAGTGGGAGGGCTTTGGCTAAGCTCACAAGGTTGCTATGTCAATGAAAATGGCCAAAGGTTATGAGCTACAGCCGGCCATGGGGCTTAAATAGAAGCCCCCATGAAATAGAGCCGTTATACCCCTTCACTGGGCATAACACGGGTTGACCGGACGCTCCGGTCTAACTGACCGGACGCTGCTCCTCAACGTTCGGTCGCCCGATGGCGGCCACGTGTCTCCTGTGTTCAATGGTGATCGTTTGATCTCAACAGTCAAAATGTTGACCGGACGCTCCGACAGAGCTGACCGGACGCTGGACCCTCAGCGTCCGGTCGTTTACAGTAAGGGTCCAAAACATGTTTTTGCCGACCGGACGCGTCCGGTCAAGCTTGACTGGACCCTGCCAGCGTCCGGTCACATTGTGACTTCTTACTGTGCTGACCAACAACACGACCGGACGCAGCCCTTCAGCGTCCGGTCGTAGAGCGACCCAGCGTCCGGTCAGTTGATCGATGCCAGCATCATTGCGACCAACTCTATTTCACATCTAACTTCTTCACACTTGCTCAAATGTGCCAACCACCAAGTGTATCACCTTGTGCACATGTGTTAGCATATTTTCACAAACATTTTTAAGGGTGTTAGCACTCCACTAGATCCTAAATGCATATGCAATAAGTTAGAGCATCTAGTGGCACTTTGATAACCGCATTCCGATACGAGTTTCACCCCTCTTAATAGTATGGCTATCAAACCTAAATGTGATCACACTCTCTAAGTGTCTTGATCACCAAAACAAAATAGCTCCTATGGTTTATACCTTTGCCTTGAGCTTTTTGTTTTTCTCTTTCTTCTTTCCAAGTCCAAGCACTTGATCATCATCATGGTATCATCATCATGTTATGATCTTCATTTGCTTCACTACTTGGAATGTGCTACCTATCTCATGATCACTTGATAAACTAGGTTAGCACTTAGGGTTTCATCAATTCACCAAAACCAAACTAGAGCTTTCAATCTCCCCCTTTTTGGTAATTGATGACAACCCTTTCACAAAGGTATGAATTGAAATTCAATTGAATCCATGTTGCTTGCCCAAGCATATTTACCATGTGTAAAAGGATATGGACAAGTTTCATGAACCCTAAATGGTAGCAATTTCTCCCCCTACATATGTGCTAAGAGTTTGGATTGTAGCTTGCACATATGCTTAGATAGGAAATATAGGAGTCAATGTCTACCAAATGATGCTAAGGTATAAAAGATGGACCTTTGAAGCGTGATACCAATCGGAGTGCACTAATATACCATCCTTAGCACCATGGTTAGCTACATACCACTTGGAAACACTTGGAAATGAAAGTTATCTAGTGATTTCATTTTATCATTCAATCTAACAACTAGCATACATCACACAAGCATGGATATTTTAAATTTAGAACTTATGCCATGCAAGCAAACATATGCAATGCACATTCAAATGCACCATACAAGTTCATGAGCTTGCTCCCCCTACTTGTGTGCTCAAAGTTTTAGTTGACCCCTTTCCTTTGTCATATCTCTCCCCCTATGTCATATATCAAGATATCTTTATGTTTCTCTCCCTTTATGATATTTCTTCCCCTTTTTCACTATCTTTACTACTATCTTTGTTTCTCTCCCTCTTTGTCATCAATGACCACAAAGGTTCAAAATATAGATAGTATTATTTGTAGGGTCAAGATTATCAATGTCAATCAATGGGGTGAGGATCATTTTCCCAAATTTGGTCTAGTCTAGATCATTTATCAAAGATATTTAACTCGGTTTGATCCAAGGACAAGCTTCTTCACACCTCCAAATAAGGGTTATCTTGTATCATGTTGAGTTAAATACTTAGAGCTCATTTTCTAGATTAAACACTAGGTTTACAAGCCCATAAACATGTCATATGCTACCACTAGATCAAGTCAAGCATAGAAGCAATAGTGATACCATATAGACATCAAAATCATTTGATTTTCATGAATGAGCCTAATAAAATAGAACCACTTGAAAGGTCCTAATAAAATTGAAAATGTGACTAGATGTACTAATCATGTCCTTAGCAAAGATGTATATCATGCCAATCAACTTTTACCTTGATTGCTTGAAGGAGAGGCGTGTCATATGAGTGGGAGGTGCATCAACACATATTTGAGAAATCTAATATGTTCAACTCATTCCTTAGCTTGCAAAACCTTTTCTTATCCAATGGCTTGGTGAATATGTTGGCAAGTTGATCTTCGGTGTCTACACTCTCAATGCAAATGTCCCCTTTTTGTTGGCGATCTCTTATGAAATGATGGCGGACATCAATGTGCTTTGTTCTTGCATGTTGAGCTGGATTGTTGGTCAACTTGATTGCACTCTCATTGTCACATAGCAATGGCACTTTCTTAAACTTGATTCCAAAGTTACTCAAAGTGGCCTTCATCCAAAGTACTTGTGCACAACAACTACCGACGGATATGTATTCGACTTCGGCGGTTGATAATGCAACACTATTTTGCTTCTTTGATGACCATGAAACAAGTGATCTTCCCAACAATTGACATGTGCCCGAGGTGCTCTTCCTTTCAACCTTGCATCCCGCATAATCCGAGTCAGAGTAACCAACTAGCTCAAACTTTGCTCCTTTGGGATACCACAAACCAACATTTAGTGTATGCTTCAAGTACCTCAATATCCTCTTTGTAGCCTTCAAATGACTTTCTCTTGGTGAGGCTTGAAATCTTGCACACATGCATACACTAAACATGACATCCGACCTTGATGCAGTCACATAGAGTAGGCTTCTAATCATAGACCGATACAATTTTTGATCCACCATATTGCCACTTGCATCACTATCCAAGTTGCCATTTGTTCCCATTGGTGTGCTAATGACTTTGCTATCAATCATGCCAAACTTCTTGATCATGTCCTTGATATACTTGCCTTGACTCACAAATATACTATTCTTTAATTGCTTGATTTGAAGACCAAGGAAGTAGCTTAACTCTCCAATCATGGACATTTCAAACTCATTAGCCATCATCTTTCCAAACTCATCACAAAATTCTTGATTGGTTAATCCAAATATAATATCATCAACATAGATTTGCAATACAAATAGATCTTTTCCAATCTTCTTGATAAAAAGAGTGGTGTCAACCTTGCCCATGGTGAACCCTTTAGAGAGTAGGAAATCCCTCAATCTCTCATACCATGCTCTAGGTGCTTGCTTCAAGCCATACAATGCCTTCTTCAATTTGTACACATGGTTGGGCTTCTTGTCATCTTCAAAACCGGGAGTTTGCTCAACATATACTTCTTCATTGATATAGCCATTGAGAAATGCACTCTTAACATCCATTTGATAGAGCTTGATGTTGTAGGCACAAGCATAGGCTAGCAAGATTCTAATTGCTTCCAATCTATCAACCGGGGCATATGTTTCACCAAAGTCAAGACCTTCAACTTGTGTATAGCCTTGTGCTACTAATCTTGCTTTGTTCCTTACTACTATCCCATCTTGATCTTGCTTGTTTCTAAAGACCCATTTGGTTCCAATCACATTGTGTCCCTTTGGTCTCTCTACTAATTCACATACTTGATTTCTTGTGAAGTTATTCAATTCTTCATACATAACATTCACCCAATCAACATCCTTCAAAGCTTCATCTATCTTCTTTGGTTCAATGGATGACACAAAAGAGAAATGCTCACAAAATGATATCAATCTTGATCTTGTTTGTACACCTCTAGAAATATCACCAATGATAGTGTCCAATGGATGATCCCTTGTAACATTGGTTGGTTGGAGGATTGGGACTTGATTGCTTGCACTTGCTTGATCATTGGGTTGAGATGATGTACTAGCCACTTGATCTTGTTCATTATCATGAGAGCCACTTGCACTAACTTGATTTGTATCATCTTGCACACTTGAGTTAGAGAGCACTTGCACTTGATCATATTCATCATCATTCACTTGCCTAGGCCTCAATTCACTAATATCCATGTTTTTCATGGCATTTGAAAGTTGAATGCCTCTAACATCTTCCAAGTTCTCATTCTCTACTTGTGAACCCTTAGTTTCATCAAATTCAACATCATAAACTTCCTCAAGAGTACCACTATCCAAATTCCAAACTCTATATGCTTTGCTTGTAGTGGAATAACTAAGTAGGAATCATTCATCACATTTCTTGACAAACTTGCCCAATCTTGTGTCTTTCTTCATGATATAGCATTTGCAACCAAAGACCCAAAAATATGCAATGTTAGGCTTTCTACCATTCAAGAGCTCATATGGTGTCTTCTCTTTCAATGGGTGACAATAGATGCGGTTGCTACAATAGCAAGCCATATTGATAGCTTCGGCCCAAAAAGATTGACTCACATTGTACTCACTAAGCATAGACCTTGCCATATCAATGAGTGTTCTATTCTTCCTCTCAACAAAGCCATTTGATTGTGGAGTGTACTTGGCCGAGAATTGATGTCTAATTCCAAATTTATCACACAACTTATCAATTCTAGTGTTCTTGAACTCACTACCATTGTCACTTCTAACTCTCTTGATGGTTGTTTCAAATTCATTGTGAATGCCTTTGACAAATGATTTGAATGTTGCAAACACATCATTTTTGTCCACTAGAAAGAATACCTAAGTGTATCTAGTGTAATCATCCACTATCACAAAGCCATATTTATTACCACCGATGCTAGTGTATTGTGTTGGCCCAAACAAATCCATGTGCAATAACTCAAATGCTTTACTAGTGCTTATCATGCTTTTCTTAGGATGAGTATTTTCAACTTGTTTGCCGGCTTGACAAGAGCTACAAAGCTTATCCTTTTCAAACACAACATCTTTCAAACCTTTAACTAAGTCATGTTTAATCAATCTATTCAATTGTTTCATTCCAACATGACCAAGCCTTCTATGCCATAACCAACCCATGCTAGACTTAGTGAACAAGCATATAAATAATCTAGCTTCACTAGCATTGAAATCAACCAAGTATAGATTCTCATATCTAAAGCCTTTGAAGATCAAGTTAGAGCCATCTACACTTATGATCTCTACATCATCTACCCCAAATATGCATTTGAATCCAAGATCACACAATTGAGCCACGGATAGCAAATTGAAGTTCAAGCTCTCTACTAGCAACACATTGGATATGCTCATGTCATTGGATATTGCAATCTTACCAAGCCCTTTGACCTTGCCTTTGCCATTGTCACCAAATGTGATACTATCATAACCACCATTGCCATTGGTGTTGATTGGGTTGAACATTCTTGCATCACCGGTCATGTGTTGAGTGCACCTACTATCAAGAACCCAATGCCTTTCTCTGGCTTTGTAATTGACCTACAAAAGAAGATCAATTCTTTTTAGGTACCCAAACTTGCTTGGGTCCTTTAAGGTTAGTCACTAGGCTCTTTGGTACCCAAATGGTTTTCTTCTTTGAGCCTATCCATGGTTTACCAATGAACTTAGCCTTCATACCATTTGTACCCTTAGTAAGCATATAGCATGAATCAAGCTTAATGGAGGATACATTGGCATTTTTGCTCTTGTTTTTGCACTATTGCTCTTTATGACCAACTTGCTTGCAACTAGTGCAAAACCGACCATTGTTCTTCACAAAACTAGTCTTGTGAGGAGCAAGGGCCGCCTTGCCTTTCTTGGGGGTATAGCCCAATCCCTCTTTGTAGAGAGAAGCTCTTTGGCTACCCAAGCACATAAGCAAGCGGTCCTCACCACCATAAGCCTTAGCTAAAGTGTGAGTGAGCTTAGTGACCTTCTTCTCGAGGTTCTCATTCTCAACCACTAGTGAGGCATCACAAGTGAGACCATCACTACTAGATGAGGTAGAAGTGGAAGTACTACAAGAAGGGTTAGTAGGAGCAATAGTGATAGGCATAGATAGTGATTCATCAATTATATCACAAGTTAAACCTACATTGCAAGTTTCAACATGCTTCTTTTTATTTTGCTCATCAAGCGAAGATGAATGAGCCTTTTCAAGCTTTTTGTGAGCTTTGCCAAGCTTCTCATTGGCTTCCTCTAGCCTCTCATGAGATGCATTGAGCTCATCAAAGGCTTGCTTAAGGGCTTTTAGTTCCTTACGCAAGCTTTTGCATTCCCTTCTCTTGATATCAAAGTGTTCTCTAGCATCTTCTAGCATGTCAATTAATTCATCCTTAGTAGATTCATCATCATCACTATCACTATCATTTTCATTTTCATGTTCATTATCATCAACATGTTCTTCATCACTTTCATCATCATAAGATTGTACCTTAGTGGCCTTAGCCATGAAGCATGATGAAGATTCGAAGAGAGAAGGCTTCTCATTGATGGCAATACTTGCAAGAACCTTCTCCTTGGTGGTCTTGTGATCATCACTATCATCATCATCATCACTTGAGGAAGCATCACTATCCTAAGTGACTACATATGAACCACCCTTCTTCTTCTTGAAGGCAATCTTGTCCTTCTTCTCTTTCTTTTCTTTCTTGTCCTTCTTCTTGTTCTTGTTGTTGTCATCATTATTGTCACTATTGTATGGGCATTGAGCAACAAGATGATCTTTGCTTCCACACTTGAAGCACCTTCTTAACTCTTCTTTGTTCTTGGATAAAGACTTCTTTCTTCTAGCACGGTAGCCCTTCTTCACCATGAACTTGCCAAATCTCTTGACAAATAGAGCCATCTTCTCATCATCATCATCATCCCATGATTCATCTTCTTCACTTGATGTTTCTTGCTTTGCTTTGCCCTTGGATGATGTGGCTTTGAATGCCACACTCTTCTTCTTCTCATCCTTCTTCTCATCTTTCTTCTCCTTCTTTTCTTCCTTCTCATCATCATCTCTATAAGTATCATCGGTCATTATATCTCCCAATACTTAGTTTAGTGTCATGGTGTCTAAACCGCTTCTTACTAGAATGGTGACCAATGTACCAAATCTTGAAGGTAAGCATCTCAAGAACTTGTGGGAGAAGTCCTTATCCTTCACTTCTTCTCCAAGTGCTTTAAGATCATTGATAAGCACTTGAAGCCTATGAAACATCTCCGGCACCCTCTCATCATCCTTCATCTTGAAGCTTACAAACTTTTCTTTGAGAATGTAAGCCTTTGCACCCTTCATGGCTTGAGTGCCCTCAAATGATTCTTCCAACTTCTTCCATGCCTCATGAGCCATCTTAATATTTTTGACTTGCTCAAATATTCTTTCATCAATTGCATCATGAATAACACTTAGAGCAATGTCATTGTTTTGGAGAAGTACTTCTTCGGCCGCGGTGGGATTCTTCTGATCTTCAATCTCAATTTTTGTTTCTATCACCTTCTAAACTTTCCTATTGATTGACTTGATATAAGTTGTCATCTTGGCCTTCCAATAGGGATAGTTGGAGCCATCAAATTGGGGTGGCTTCTTGGTATTATTGATTTGAGCCATCTTAACACCGAAGGTTATTAAGCCTCAAATAACGGTGACCTCGGCTCTGATACCACTTGAAAGGTCCTAATGGCTAGAGGGGGGGTGAATAGCCTAATAAAAATTTCTACAACAACACTTAACAAAATGGTTAGACAATTATGAGGCGAAGCAAGTGTTGCGCTAGCCTACTCAAAAGGTAAGCCACCTATCATAATTCTAGTTTAGATAGCATCTATTCATACAATAGCTATGACACTACTCTATGTTAGTGTGCTCTCAAAGACTAACTAAAGAGCCACACCAACCAAGCATGCAAGCTCTCACAACTAGCTACACTAAAGAGCTTGACAACTACTTTACGGTAATGTAAAGAGAGTGATCAAGAAGATTATACCGCCGCGTAGATGAAGGAACCAATCAATCATAAGGATGAATAACAATGAAGACCAATCACCTCGGAATCAATGATGGACACAATGATTTTTTATCGAGGTTCACTTGCTTGCCGGCAAGCTAGTCCTTGTTGTGGCGATTCACTCACTTGGAGGTTCACATGCTAATTGGCTTCACACGCCAAACCCTCAATAGGGTGCCGCACAACCAACACAAGATGAGGATCACACAAGCCACGAGCAATTTACTAGAGTACCTTTTGGCACTCCACCGGAGAAAGGTCAAGAACCCCTCACAATCACCATGATCGGAGCCGGAGACAATCATCACCCTCCGCTCAACGATCCTCGCTGCTCCAAGCCATCTAGGTGGCGGCAACTACCAAGAGTAACAAGCGAAATTCATAGTGAAACACGAACACCAAGTGCCTCTAGATGCAATCACTCAAGCAATGCACTTGGATTCACTCCCAATCTCACAAAGATGATGAATCAATGATGAAGATAAGTGGGAGGGCTTTGGCTAAGCTCACAAGGTTGCTATGTCAATGAAAATGGCCTAAGGTTATGAGCTACAGCTGGCCATGGGGCTTAAATAGAAGCCCCCATAAAATAGAGTCGTTATACCCCTTCACTGGGCATAACACGGGTTGACCGGACGCTCTGATCCAACTGACCGAATGCTGCTCCTCAGCGTACGGTCGCCCGATGGCGGCCACGTGTCTCCTGCGTTCAACGGTGATCGTTTGATCTCAACGGTCGAAATGTTGACCTGACGCTCCGACAGAGCTGACCGGACGCTGGACTCTCAGCGTCCGGTCGTTTACAGTAAGGGTCCAAAACATGTTTTTACCGACTGGACGCGTCCGGTTAAGCTTGACCGGACCCTGCCAGCGTCCGGTCACATTGTGACTTCTTACTGTGCTGACCGACAACACGACCGGACGTAGCCCTTCAGCGTCCGATCGTAGAGCGACCCAACGTCCGGTCGGTTAACCGACGCCAGCATCATTGCGACCAAATCTATTTCACCTCTAACTTCTTCACCCTTGCTCAAATGTGCCAACCACCAAGTGTATCACCTTGTGCACATGTGTTAGCATATTTTCACAAACATTTTCAAGGGTGTTAGCACTCCACTAGACCCTAAATGCATATGTAATAAGTTAGAGCATCTAGTGGCACTTTGATAACTGCATTCTGATACGAGTTTCACCCCTCTTAATAGTACGGCTATCAAACCTAAATGTGATCACACTCTCTAAGTGTCTTGATCACCAAAACAAAATAGCTCCTATGGTTTATACCTTTGCCTTGAGCTTTTTGTTTTTCTCTTTCTTCTTTCCAAGTCCAAGCACTTGATCATCGTCATGGTATCATCATCATGTTATGATCTTCATTTGCTTCACCACTTGGAATGTGCTACCTATCTCATGATCACTTGATAAACTAGATTAGCACTTAGGGTTTCATCAATTCACCAAAACCAAACTAGAGCTTTTAGGGAGGCGCTCCCACGACGCGAGGTGGGCGCGGGCGGCGGTTGCGCCATGACCGTGTGAGATGCAGGAGGTGGGCGACGACGCTGACAGGTGGACCTAGGCGGTCAGCGATGGAGAGGAGTGAGGGGCGCGGCAACGGTTGCCCGCTCGAGTTGGGCCAGCCCAGGAAGAAAAAAGGGGAGAGGGGAAGAAAGGGAAGGTGGGTGAGCAGGCCGACGGGAAAATGGGCCAGCAGGCCGAATGAGAGAAAGAGAGGGAGGGACAAAGAATTGGCTTTTCTTTTTCCAAAACAATTTTCCAACTTTATTTTTAAATAGTTTTTTGGAATCATTTTGAGTTTTGGATCAAAACCACTCAACCCAATAAATAAAATGCTACAGCATGAGTGCAACAACTTGTATCTATCCTTAAAATTGATTTTTAATTGCACAAAAAATATTATTTTTCCTATATTTGAATGCACATATAATTACATAAATAAATCAAATTTAACTATTTTAAAATAATGCAAATTTTAGGGTGTTACAACGCGGCGTCAGCACCCCGCTCGACGCCTCGCGCCCCCTCCAACAGCTGTAATAAACAGGTCACATTATAACATGTGCAACATCCCAATGTACTTTTAAAACATTCATATGTAATACTTAGAACATACGTCTGAAGACAAATGAAACATTTGAAACAAACACTTACAAAAAACACCTGAATACTTTTGAAACATTCAGATGTAATACTTAGAATACATGTGTGGAGACAGATAAAATACTTGAAACATGAGTCTGAAACACTTATAAAAACTCTAGAAAACACTTGAAAACCATTGTAAACATACGCAACATCAAGATAAAACACTCGCAACATATGTGTGAAACATATGCAACATCTTGATAAACACACTTGCAACATACATCTAAAAAATCGATAAAACATTGGGAACAAACGTTTGCAACATACGTGTACAACCATTGCAACATATGCAACATCCTAATTTACTTTTGCAACATTTATATGAAACACTTGTAATATCTATACGAAACACTTGCAACATGCCTTTGAAACATCGAAACACTTGAAATATACATTGGCAATATGTGTTTTCAGCGCAACATCTACTTGTTGCTTGGACGATTAGAGGCTCGTCGACGCGGAGCTCGACGCCGGCGCAGAGCTCGATACTGCGGAGTGGTGCTCAGCTCCGATGGAGAAGGCAGTCGGCGCGGTAGAGAACGCTGCGGTGGGAGGATGGGCCTGATGGAGAGGAAAGATGGTGGGCGACGGCGCTGGAGCGTGGTGAAGAGAGAGGTACTAATATAGAAAATCTTCTTCACGGCGTTTCACTTTGGGGCTCTGAGGCGGTTGACCTGGTTGTCCGCCTTAGTTATTCGAGGCATGACAGCCAGACCAGCAAATGCCTCAGTTAATACTTAATCGAGGCGGGCATTGTAAGTTGACCGTCTCGATTAATATTAATTAACCGAGGCGGTTATCCTAACGCAAACTTAAGGTTGTCCGCCTCGGTAGTCGGTCATTTATAACGGGCATGATTGGTTGCTTTGGCGATGGAGAGCCGGGATAGAGAGTTAGTCCAATATTGTGAGATGCATGCTTAAATCGTGCACCTAGTCGTGTTTGGTTGTCTTTGTTGTTGGTTCAGTACAAGATGTGATCTTGTTTGGTTACATGCATGGATAAGAGTTTTGAGTGTGTGACACATGGACCCTTATGCCATGGGTGCATCGTGTCATCCTGCATCTCGAGAGAAGTAGAAATTGAGAATACGGAGCCGTACGAGATGGTGGAGGGCAGCGAAATGAAACGAAGCAGGCAAAACGTACGTGGCGGGAAACCAAACACGATAGAGGAATAAGTTGAAGCAGGCAAAGGATACATGGATGGCCTAGTTCGGGTAACCAATCAGCCGCAACGTGTCGTCTCAGTAAATCAACCAAGCCCGCTAAAAAATTTCACCCGCACTCATGCCTGACAGCTGCTGCAGCGCCAGTACCCGCTACGTTCCGTTCTCCGTGCCTGGATGGCAAAACAACTAGCGCCGCACCCAGATTCCCAAAACCTCTATGACGTGGCGTGATTCTAGTGGGCATGCGCTTGTCTGCCACACAACGGGCCACACGGATCGCCGCCACACCGCTGCGCCATGAAAAACTGTGCCGTCCTTTCACCCAAAGCGCCCGTGAATCCATCTATGCTTCTTCACCTGCATCGCTGACGTGGAAGACTGGACGGCCTGATCAAAGGCCACGCGAATCATCTTGACCGTTCATTTCATCTGTGCTTCTTCACAGAGAAGAAACGTATCCTTACCCCTCTCACGTACGCCGCTCTCTCTCTCTCTCTCTCGCACACTGCTCTCCTCGTGTACGCCGCGCTCGCTCTCTCTCGCGCGACCCCGGCAGCGACGCTTCTCCCTCCACTCCGGTCGGCCCTCCACCCCCACCTCCAGCCGGCCCTCCTCATGTGGAGCTCGGATGAAGACTCTAGGGAGGAGGAGATGGAATTGCGTCCTGTGAAGATTACACCGTGGGTTTGGGTTCTTAAGGACTTAGGTATCGATCTGATCGAGAAATTTAATGCTGCCGGCCTATCTGTTTGTTTGCGTCCTCAAGCCCGTGTTGCCGTTTCCATCTTTGCTAGTCATTTTTGTTTCTTTTCTTTGTCATTTCGCGAAATGCTATATGATGCTAGAGTATTTTCTTGCCCCTCCACACCCGAATTTTTCCTGCACCCAATCTTCACGCTCGCACTTCTTCAACACCGGCGAGGCGAGATCCGCCCCCATCTTCTCCATTTCCAGCGAGATTTATCTCGTCCAGCCCATTTCAGTGACTTAGGAAGTTAGGAGTGAGTTAGTGATGAGGACATGGCACCTTCGGATACGAACAATGATTATAAGGTGCACTCGTTCCTACATTTGCATAGTGGCTTTGGTTATAATTCACTTGGTTCCACATGTACATGTCACTATTTGATTGTAGGTTCAAATGTGTTTCATAATGAAAGTTCATCAAAGTTGAATTTTTGGTTCGTCGGTAGCCCGACAGTGCCTCATTGGGAAGGCCATAACTCATCCATCCGGAGTGCGATCGAGGTCAATGAGCACTTGATGGAAAGCTTGTTTGATAAGCTTTCAAATAAATCTGGTCCCATCTCAATATCACGTCGGCAAGGCCTCCAAATTACTAATATATTCTGTCGCTATTTCTGGCGGGAGCTACACTGTCGTCATGGGCTTGTTAGACATCCTTGGGACCCCGGCCCAAGTTGGAGCACGCCCCAAGAAGATGGAGAACACCTAAGAGATGGCCTTGGACGTCCTCCTCCTTGGCCACCACCTTAGGAGGCCAGCAAGGACGTCCAAGCCAAGCCAGAGGCCCAGTCCAATCCGAGTTCGAGTCTGTCTCGGCCATGACGACCAGTCTACAATAAAACGGACGCTCCGGACGCATCCGAACTCCGTTTTCGATGATCTACATATGGATGGAAAGATAATTTGATAAGGAAGCCAATCCAAGTGGTTTCACATCAAAAGCTCTTCGGAATCAATGGGAATCGTCGAAACAAGTCAGCGTCCAGAATCTGTCAGGGTGCTGCGACACCTTCTTTTGGGCCGTTGGGCCTTGTAACGTGTTGGGACACCTTTAGGACGTGAAGAGGGATCCTTGGATGTCCCTTAGGCTATATAATCAGTAGCCACCACCTACTTTAGGGTTTGGGTTTTGTTTTAGATCAATCTGTCATTGAACAGTCGCCGTTATCGGTTTGCAAGACCCCAACTTTGAGTGCTTAATCATTCATCTGCAATTGTCACTTAAATTGAGTTGCTTTTTATCTTGTTCTTGCTTGTGTTCTTCGATTCGCAGCAGGGATTAGCCTTCTTGGCGAGGTCAACCGGATTGTGACACGGTTGATAACCAGAGGAGACGTGGTGCTAAGGTTGCAGGGTTTGGGTCTTTGTGATCTGAAGCCGGATCGGTGTGTCGCTCTCCGAACAAATCGTTGTTTATCTTGAACTTGACGGAAGATCGGGATCCCCATCCCCATTAAGTGGTAATCAGAGCTAAAGTATACCATCAGGTTCACTTTTATTCCCTAGTTTGAGAGTTTCGCATTCATCCTATAGTCTAGTGCCATACTTTTATTTCCTATCCTAGAACCTTCCACGCCATAGCCTTTGCATATTTCAGTTTCAGAGTCCGCTTTGTTGAGTTTGTGTCCTAGGTCAAAGTCTTGTTGCTGGTTGAGATTGTGTTCTTTTCTAGTTTGTGTTGATCCCTTCACCCGCCGCTATTCCGTATCACCATCGGTTTGCATCTTGTGTCCACTAAAACCCTTATTCGAGCAGCTTCCTTAAAACAGTCATAACTTTTGCATCCGAACTCGAAACGGGGAAAATTTTATATCTACGGAGAATGCCAGAAAATTTTAGATCTATTTCATCCCAGCGTTGCTGGGTTCGCAAAAATTAGATTTGCGAAATTCGATTAGGAAAATTGAGTTTCTGGGCCCACAAGTTTTGGTATGCTTTTTAGAGCACAGTCCTAATTTTCTATAGGCCACATCTTTTATTCAATTGAGCTCAAATTTTTTGTGGTTTATTCTTGTGTGCTCCTTGCTGAGAAAAAAATATCAAAAGAGCAAAAGCAAGAAAAAAAAGATTAGACAAAAAAAATAAAAGAAAAAAAATAGTAAAAGAGAATAGAAGATATCGAAAAGGAGCACATAAGGAACACTCAATAGCTCTATTGTTTGTGGTACCTTTTGCCTTGTTCATATCCATTGCTACCTTTAATACTTGTTTCCTTTCATCCTTGTTTCCTCTCTTGTTTATCACAACTGGTGATAGGAACACGTATAGGCCAGCAACTAGGACAAGTGCTCTGGACATTTATTCAATATTGCTGTCTGTCACTGACTTGTGTGCCACATATACATATTTGTTCTTTTGCGTGCCTCCCAAGCTCCACATATACTTCAGATCGGTACAGAAAAAGACCCTTGCAATCTTGGTGTCACACCCTCACAGGTATCACGTACCAGCCACCGGTTGTACCGTCCACTGCTTTGCGTTGGTAAGAACTTTGTAAGAGCTTGGTAAGACGTTTCCACTTGCTGTGAAAAGTGACACCACTGCAACCACATAGTCATTTGGTAGGGATAACTTTCACCGTTTGTTCCTTGTTTTTGTGTTTACAATGACAGGTTGTTCGTATCCACCGACTTATGATGGCATAGGTGCTGATGAGTACATGGAGTGGGAAATTGCCATCGATAACATATTTGCTACTCGCTTTATGTGTCCAAGGAGAAAGGTAAAAAATGCAGCTAGTGTTTTGCGACATTCTGCTTTATCTTGGTGGGAGTCTTTAGATCCTTCTGATAAGCCTCAAACTTGGAATGATATGAAACTTCTTATGCGAGAAACCTTTGTTAATCCACCTCCTGTTTTGACTTCATATGATGAGATGCACCATTTAGAGAAAGAGTCGGTTGTTATTCCTCCTGCTATGCCTAACCTTTTGCAGGACAATGTAGAAAAGGGCAAGGATGACGTGACAGAAAATGAGAAGCTCACAGCCTCATGTGAAAATTCAGAACCATCAACTATTACCCCTGCTGAACATGAGAGCAAAGGTAATGCCCATGATGCTAAACTCACAGAAGGTGAGAGTTCTCTTGATGTGCTGAATTTTTCCACCAATCATGCTATGATAGAGCAAATTTTAGTGGAGCATTCGCTTGATTTACCTTTGTCACAAGATAATTTGCTTGATGTTTCTTATGACAAAGATGATTTGCATGATGATATTTATGTTATACCCATGCAATCATTGAAGAATGATCATGCTATATGTGTGCTGAAAATGAGCACTTGTGCTGAAAATAGACTTGTTATTCATAATGTTAGTGAAGTTGATGAGCTGAAATTATTGTCTTCTTTAAATACTTTGGGTTACATTGAATTTGATGTTCCGTGTAATCTTAGTTCTTTAGAGGAGAAACTTTATGCATATGCTGATTTGCCATGGTTCTCTAGACATACATATCATTTTATTGGAAAATATAATTGTAGAGAGTATATGGTGCATCGTGTCTATATTTGTTCAAATCTGAAATCTCCTTATATTGAGCAAAAGTATGATCAACCAAAGGATTGCAATTGCTATAATCTTGTCATGTCGAGTTCCCCTAGTTTTGTTATAAAGAAACATGTTAAATTTCAAGAAGGAGAGCAATGTTGGCTACTACCAACAATGTTTTCTTCATCTAATCCCAAACCGAGGACGGTTTGTTGTCAAGAAGGGGAGGATGATGAGGACATGGCACCTTCGGATACGAACAATGATTATAAGGTGCGTTCGTTCCTACATTTGCATAGTGGCTTTGGTTATAATTCACTTGGTTCCACATGTACATGTCACTATTTGATTGTAGGTTCAAATGTGTTTCATAATGGAAGTTCATCAAAGTTGAACTTTTGGTTCGTTGGCAGCCCGACAGTGCCTCATTGGGAAGGCCATAACTCATCCATCCGGAGTGCGATCGAGGTCAATGAGCACTTGATGGAAAGCTTGTTTGATAAGCTTTCAAATAAATCTGGTCCCATCTCAATATCACGTCGGCAAGGCCTCCAAATTACTAATATATTCTGTCGCTATTTCTGGTGGGAGCTACACTGTCGTCATGGGCTTGTTAGACATCCTTGGGACCCCGGCCCAAGTTGGAGCACGCCCCAAGAAGATGGAGAACACCTAAGAGATGGCCTTGGACGTCCTCCTCCTTGGCCACCACCTTAGGAGGCCAGCAAGGACGTCCAAGCCAAGCCAGAGGCCCAGTCCAATCCGAGTTCGAGTCTGTCTCGGCCATGACGACCAGTCTACAATAAAACGGACGCTCCGGACGCATCCGAACTCTGTTTTCGATGATCCACATATGGATGGAAAGATAATTTGATAAGGAAGCCAATCCAAGTGGTTTCACATCAAAAGCTCTTCGGAATCAATGGGAATCGTCGAAACAAGTCAGCGTCCAGAATCTGTCAGGGTGCTGCGACACCTTCTTTTGGGCCGTTGGGCCTTGTAACGTGTTGGGACACCTTTAGGACGTGAAGAGGGATCCTTGGACGTCCCTTAGGCTATATAATCAGTAGCCACCACCTACTTTAGGGTTTGGGTTTTGTTTTAGATCAATCTGTCATTGAACAGTCGCCGTTATCGGTTTGCAAGACCCCAACTTTGAGTGCTTAATCATTCATCTGCAATTGTCACTTAAATTGAGTTGCTTTTTATCTTGTTCTTGCTTGTGTTCTTCGATTCGCAGCAGGGATTAGCCTTCTTGGCGAGGTCAACCGGATTGTGACACGGTTGATAACCAGAGGAGACGTGGTGCTAAGGTTGCAGGGTTTGGGTCTTTGTGATCTGAAGCCGGATCGGTGTGTCGCTCTCCGAATAAATCGTTGTTTATCTTGAACTTGACGGAAGATCGGGATCCCCGTCCCCATTAGTTAGGGTTAGGGATTTAGGAGTTGGGGTTAGGGTTTGGGGATTTCGGGATTGGAGGAAAGCTGGGGAGTAAGGCCGGCCCGTCGGTGGGGGACATGAATCATGTTTGTTCCTACAAAGGTGGAGAACCGTCGGATATAAATATTGATGTAGATCCTAGAGGTACAGAGTATACATCCCCTCAACAAACATAATTCATGTCTTCATACTGTTGCTTCAAAAGATTTAATGATTCTTCAAAAAGATAATGGTTCTTTTTCCCTTGTGTTCTTTCATTCGAAAGATGAGTTGGCAAAGGAATGGGGCTGGGAAATGCTGCTGCCATTCAAGTGTAACCCTGAGTGGTCTGACTATTGCAACTACCTTGGGCAATATTTCAAGCGTCATCACAGTGTTATTGCTGAAGTTACTGGCATCAGCTTGGTTGATGCGGCCGAAACTGTAAGTATTGAACTGTGCCCCTCTTTTCTGAACCATCAGTCGAAGCCTGCTCCTAATTGTTTTTTGCTTGTCTTGTTTCCTATGTTAAACTGGCTGTCAAGTAGTGTCTTAAGAAGGAGGGTGAACTTGTGTCTTTGTGGGACCGTAGAATGAAAGAATGCACGGATGAGATCTTACCCATTACCACTTTCATTCTGAGTAGCCTTATCCAGGAGTTTGCAGACAAAGTCAAACGCACAGGAGAGAGACTTTCTGATGTTTCCACCGCAGCTTTGTTGGTATGTACCACAACTGTCCTTAACAGACCAAACAAATCACACCACAGAAATATATTCCTCTCTCTGCATCCTAATGACCAAATGTGTTCTCGTAGTCAATTAGCTAAGTAGAGCAGGAAAAAAAAAACTATTTGGAACTATTTCAATATCTCTGCTCAGTTGTCACCATGACAGAGAAACTATTTGTACTCATTGTAACAAGATAATATTTGATCTATTCCATGCAATCTTGAAAATACTACCGGGTCCTCATAATCCAGGTAGCTGTACAAACGACAAATTGGTGTGAACTACCACAATGTGACCAAGGATTCCTGTCTTACCGCCACAGTTTATATTTTATCTGATATCTGATTTCAAGTCATTGGTTTTTGCACATCTAGTGACCAAGTTGAGTCTTTTTAGTGCACTCACAAGGAGCATATGTAAACCTATCTGTCTAGCACTAAAAACAGTTCCCTTGATCTATCTGACATTTGGTTTCCTGTTATTAATGAACACTCCCAAAAACTTAATATGTTGTATGACTAGTTGCTAGAGCATGGCCTGTGCCTTGCATGCTTACTGTTTCACCTGCTATGGATTGCTTGGACTCACCATCACAACCTTCAGCAAAGTTCGGCTAGGCGGCGACTACGCGCGCCTAGTCGCTGCGAAGCCCGTCGCCGCGACTAGGGGCATAGTCGCGCATCGCGGCGCTAGGCGGTGCGGAGGGCGGCCAAAGGGGCCTGGAGCTGGACTGTTGGAGGGCAGGGGTCGCCGGCGCCGGGCTCGAGCCAGCTGGAGCTGGAGCCTGGAGGGCAGGGACGGCCGGCGCGGCGCTCTGCGGTGGTGTGGCCCGCACCCTGCGCCTGTGGGATGCCGGGGCCAGGATGGGATGGGCGCCTGGGCAGCGGCGCGGCGGGAGGGCTTGGTGCGCCGCGGAATGGCGTGCGGCGCAGCGCTGTCCGGCTAGGTAGCGCCGACAGGCGGCTGGCAGGCTCCTCGCCTCCTCCCGTGCGGCGGCGCGGGTGCGGCTGTGGGCGCGCGCTCGTGCGAGGGACGGAGGGAGGCGGAGGGTTAGGTTTGCTGTTGCCTGGGCCTTCATTATTGGGCTGAAATTACATGGGGTATGTGGTGTTGATGGCCCAACGACTAGGGCCTGGGCCCTAGAGGCCTGGGCTACAGATCCGCCCCTGGTGTTGTGCACTTGTATTACTGTCCTATCCACTTGTATTGTAATTACCAGCTGCTGATATGGTGTGCTCATGGATGGGAGGCTGCTGAAATCATCTAGATAAGTCACAACTTAGTGTTTTCTATTTTTTTTATGAACAGCTGTCTATTGACTAATTTACTAACTACTAGTTATATACATAATATATATATATATATATATATATATATATATATATATATATAATTTATGGCTATATTGCCAAAACGCCTAGGAGCGCCTTGGACCGAGTACTCCCGACTAGGCGCTAGGCAATGGGTTAGCGCCTAGATTCCGCCTAGCGCCTAGCTGAACTTTGACCTTCAGTAAAGTATATTGGCTCCTTGGATAGCATTTTGATTATGTTATTTGATTTTTTATGATACACTTGTAAAACAATCGATTCTAGTGTATCACCAAGGAGGCTGACCTGATCTGTGAGATGCTGAGTGTTGGTGCCGAGCCTGCTGATCACTTAATCATTCAAAGCACTGAGATCCGCATGTGCGCTTTAAGCCTTACGAGCCACCAATTGTGTGATTCTGTTCCTGCTGCTGCTGCTATGGTGGTACGTCCCTGCCTGCATCACGCCTCTTAATGTTATATCCATTCCTTTCTTTGTTTGCAACCAGCTTATGTGACCTAACCGCTAAGTGATGGGTGGTTTACTGGCTTGAATTCAAGGGAATCATGAAGGAGACCAATAAAATATGTGACTGGATAAGACAAAACCGTAAGCCTTTTGACGAGTTCGACATGGACTTGGATAATGATTTCGAGTTGGGTCGCCAAGTTCGCAAGGGAACCCTGTACTTCATGATCAGCATGCTGGAAAAGTCTCCCTTTTCTGTTTCTGCTGCTGCTGCTGCTGCTGAGCACAAATCTGTTGAGGAAAAATCTTTTAGTGGAAATATTCCTAGAAATGATGGGAATGACATTGCTCCTGCTGAAGCAGCAAACTCTACAGGGTATGGATAGTCTATCCTTTGTTGACACAACAAAGTGTAGATAGTGTTTGATTATATTATCTGATAATGTAAGAGAGTTAGGTTGATTATTTTCGACGAGAAGCATTGTGATACTGTATCATTTTGCTGTGCAATCACCAGGGGCAACGCACAAGATCAGGAAAAGATCACAGGCGTAGATATTAGTAAGAAGAGGAGGATGGAAGATGCGGACAAAGAAGCAAATGGCCAAGGTATACCCCTTGTAATTTTTGTCAAGTGGTGAAATCGCAAAATTCTGGTAACTATGACTTATATTTCTCTTGCAGAACTCCTCACAGGCTTTTGTTTTCTCATTGAAGCAGAACTTGGCCGCTGCCGAAGTGGAAGTAAGCTAAGCAAGAGGGGAGGCAGACACTGCAACCTGTGGGGGTATAACCCTAGGTACCCACGGTAATGGACATGGGCCGCACTGCTAGGGGTGGTTCAACCCATAAGACGAAGGCGTGTGATGCAAGACACTGATCGACATGCATCACACGATTTTAGGAAGGAATCTTAAAGGTAGAGAAGCATCTGTTCGGGTATGATAGATATCATATTCCTTGTAATTACTTACCATATACCTAGATAGATCTAGATCTAACCGACTTATAATCCTACCCCCATACTATATAAGACGGGTAATTCATACCTGACGGTGATGATCCATTTCCTGCAGTGAAATAATTCATACCTGACGGTGTGGCATGCATTGTAGTATACATAGGCTGCAGGTTCGTGTGCTCCTGCTGTGTCTATTGCATCATTGCCTGCAAAAGTATAAGTAATACCTTGCCTTGAATTGCTCAGGCTGCTGTGGTGTTGCAGCAATGGAGTGGTTATTGTTTATCACCAAGGCTAGAAATCCTTGTTCCAAGACTTCATGAGTAAAATTGACAGGTGCTCCATATGCACGTCGTGATCAAGTTAGGGATTTTTCTTTGAAAATGTGTTCCAAATATATTTGAAGATATGTTTGAAAAGGGCTTAAATTATAAAAATAATTTGAACATATTTAAAAAAGAAGCTTAAATAGACTTTTGCAATTAATGTTGAAAAAAGTTTCAAAGATCCTTTATTTTGGCTTTTAAATGTGGCTATAAAATACTTTAAAATGGTCATTTAAAAATGATTTAAAAAGATTTCAAAATAGCTTTCAAATAATTTCAAATATAACTTCTCAAAATATATTAAATGGTTTGCAAAGTAAGGTTTGAAAGTTAAGTTTGAAAAAGGTCTCTAAAAGAAATGGTTTGCAAAGTAAGGTTTGAAAGTTAAGTTTGAAAAAGGTCTCTAAAAGAGATAACTTTGACCTTCAAAATTACTCCCTCCATTCCAAATTATATCACGTTTTAGCTTGTATACATACATAGCTTTTCTCTATGTACTTAGATATACACTATGTCTAAATACACAATAAAAACAACGTATTTAGAAAATCCAAATCGTGTCTTATAATTTGGAACAGAGGAAGTATTTTAGAAAGATTTTAAGTATAGTTCAAACGGAATTCAAAAAGGTGGCTGCGCAGAACTCCACCTTTGTCACCTCCTGCGCACATGAGTGACAAGAAAAAAGGACTGAAAAATAATAAATAAAATAAATAGTTGTTGCTGCTAAAGGACTGAAAAAAATCTCACCTCCTCCTGCGCACATGAGACAAAAAAAAGACTGAAAAAATTAGAATGTGATAAGCTCAAGACGACGTTGCACAACGGATATAAGGCGCTTGGAGACAGCTGTGGGGGTACGACCCTAGATACCCACGACAGACCACATGGGATGTGCCTCCAGGGGCGGCCCAGCCCACAAGACTAAGCCTTGCAGGGCACGGCGCTGCTCGGCGCGTCTCGCAAGACACCGGAAAGATATGCTGAAGATACTACGAGTCTGTTAGGATACGTATGATCCCATGATTCCTATAATCTGTTATTACTTTTCGGTTATCTCCTAGATCTAACCGACTTGTATACCCCTCGGACTATATAAGACGGGCAGGGACCCCCTCCAAACATACGCAATATCATACGATAGCCAATACAATTCAACAGACCACATGAGTAGGGTATTACGTCACGCCGATGGCCCGAACCTGTCTAACTCTTGTGTCTCTGTTGTCTTCTTGTTCTCGATTACACGCATCTCTGTCGATCAATCTACCTTCGTGGGATACCCCTTGGAGGACTGCCGACGACATTCTATCGATAGTTTCGCTGTCGGATTCGCTTGTTGCTCTTGGTGGTTGCCACCACCTAGACGACTTGGTGCAGCGGAGGAGGATTGACATGAGTTGATGATTGTTTGTGGCCATCTTCGGTGATTGTGGTGGGACTTGTGCCTTCTCCGGTGGAGCGTCGAAAGGTAACCCTAGTGGATTGCTCGTGTCATTGAGTTACCTCACTTGTGGGTAGGTTCTTACGGTGTCTAATTGTGTGGACGAGGTTCGTGAAACACCTCTTAGCCGCCGAACCTCCAAGTGTTGGTCGACACAACAGGAACGTAGCGTGTTGGCGAGCACGTAAACCTCAGGAGAAAATTGGTTGTCTCTTACCCTTTGGTATTCTCCCGGTGATTGAGTTAGTATTCATCTTGTGATTGGTTCACTCCTCTCGCGGTGGTATAATCACGTTACTTACTCATTTACATACCCGCAAACTAGTTGTAGTAAGCTCTTTAGTGTAACTAGAATTAAGAGCTTGATTTATAGCTTAAGTTCATCTAGTAGAGCTCTTTAGTATAGCAAGTGTGAGAGCTCTTAGCGAGTAGTGACTTAGTAAATTATGTGTCTAGTGATCAAAGTAACTAGAATTATTGGATAGATGGCTTGCAACCCTTGTAGAGCTAGAGCAAGTTTGTTTTTCGCTATTTGTTATACTAATCAAATTGTTCTAGTTGGTTTGTAGATTTTTAAATAGGCTATTCACCTCCTCTAGCCATATTAGGACCTTATAGGGCACCGCGGGCAGGGCGGTGGACGAGGCGGTGGCGGCGGTGCCGGAGGTGACGGTTAGGGTTAGGGTTAAGCCGACGTCCTCCTTCTCTCTCTCTCTCCTCCCCAGCTATAGATTTTGGCCGGCTGGCTTGGCGGTGGCCACGACACGGCAGTAGTGGTGGGTTGGTCGGCGGTGAGCGAGGCGGCGGCGGCGCCGCCGAGCCGGGCGGGGCAAGACAACTGGATGGGTGGGGTAGGCGGCGGGGGCGAGCGACCGACGAAGTTAGGGGAGGGCGGGCTCGTTCGGCGGGGGTGGTTGGTAGGCAAGGAGGTCGCCGGTGGCCTGGGCGGTAGTAGGTGGGCGGCGGGGCAGTGGCTAGCTAGGGAAGGTGAATAGTAGCGCATACGAGGGGAAGCCGAGTGGGCGTGGGCGCGTGTGCGCCGCTATTGGTCCTGGCGCGCACGCGTCGAGGAAGAGGGTCCAGGTGTCCCAAGGAGGTGCCCCGAGCCGATGGTCACAGACTCACATTTTTTTCATGGAGCGGCTGCTAGTCCCAAGAAGATTCAGACCGCGAGATGTCCTTTGTTGATCTGATTACCTTCTGTCAATGCCGCTCAGACATGTGCAACACGACACAACTCATCCTCTCCATGCCCAGATTCTCCCTCTGACTTGACTCTTGACTCCAGAGTCCACCCTTTTTGCCCATTGAGGGTACAAGCATCAATTGGCAACGAGCCGAATCTAACCTTTTATAAAGACAGCGACCCACCACCGAGGGCGGGCTAGCGCCAACCACTTCGAAGCGGCCCACCGCGTGCGTCCAGCTTCCTCGTCTGCTCACTCAACGTAGCTTCCCCAGCACTCGTGACCCCGACGCAGCACGATCACCGTGGCCAATGGCGGCGGCGCGACCATAGGGAGGAGGGAGCGCCCCAGTGCCCCCCTAACACGCTAACTTGATCGTGAGGTTCGTGTGGGGGTATAACCCTAGGTACCCACGACAATAGACATGGGCCACACCGCCAGGGGTGGTCCAGCCCATAAGAAGAAGGCGTGTGATTCAAGACACTGATCGGCGTACATCACACGGTTTGAGGAACAGATCTTGAAGATAGAGAAGGATCTGTTCAGATATGATAGACATCGTATTTCTTGTAAATACTTACCATATACCTGGATAGATCTAGATCTAACCGACTTGTAACCCTACCTCTCATACTATATAAGGTAGGTAGGGACCCCCTCGAATTCATCTCATATTCAATACAATCTAACAAAGACGCATGACGTAGGGTATTACGTCGATCAGACGGCCCGAACCTGTCTAAATCGCTGTCTTTGCACCTTGTGTCACCATCCGGTTCCTATTACGCACACCTCCACCGATCATCTACTACAATGGGTATACCCCTTGGTAGACTGTCGACCAGATTTCGTCGACAGTGACGCGTCAGGTAGGGGTGTGCGTGCTGAATCCATGGCGAACCAGATGGGGTTTTCTTCGTAAACAAACGACATCTTGGGTTCTCGTGACGGCATTCTTCGGCGGTCTACAATGGGTGATGTGGCGATGTTGTTTGGTGATCTGCAATGAGAGTCGACGTCTCATGAGCAGCCCCCGGCGGCATGTCACGGTGCATCAAGCCAAGCACGATCCTACCTCCCGCAATGAGCTCCGTCCTGTTCACTGGATCTTTGCCAGGATCTACGTCAAGAAGCAAGGGCCATAAGATGAATCAATCTATAAACGATCAAGCTTGTTTCTAGGCTGCCGCCGCCACTGAAGATGCCTGGGTCAACGATCATATGAACAGGGAGATCAGATCGAAAAGGTCTACACGCCAGAACTGAGCGCTGGATGCGGCACCGCGCGATCTATACAACCATGCAAGATAAGTATAGAGATAGCAAAGATCTTGAGACTTGCATGCACATATGCATATATACACATACGACAGGATAAGCACGGATTAATTTCCGTGCTGCTGGGTTGATTCGACGCCTGCCGCTTTACTCCAATAGAACAAGCTAAATCATGTCTTTATTCAATCAAATATTTTTGTATTTTTGGATATCTCTTTGTCTACACGACCATTATTGGCAGCAACCTAATCGCACCCTTCGCCGATAGCATGGATCCGATCAATCGTCCTACGGCGACCACATCGTCGGCATGCCACGACCTTCATCAGCAACACTTGTCGTCAGTGCGTCTCAACCCACGTCGTCGACTCATCGTCACCCTTCGGCGACACTCTCCAACAGCCCGGGCCCATCGTCCTGAGATGCGTTTCGCCTCCAAGCTAGCCGATAACAAACTCTCTGGAATCCTGAACGTGCATGGACTACTTGTCATCAAGTACAACACGCACACCATGTTGACGTGAGCAAGCAATCAGAGAGGAACGTATACACACCAATCAGAGAGGAACATGCACGCACAAGATGGTTTTCTTGTCTGCTTATCTGCGTTCGGTAGCACCAACTCCGACTCCGCTCGCCAAGTTCGATTACATGGAGCCATCAACCGAGTCGCCAAGCAAGCCGCCCGGACTACTCGTTTCGACCGCATGACGTGTCACAATGATCGTGGCGAAGAACGGCGTTATAACGACCACGACCACCGCCATGACGACATGCCAGAAAGCTCGAGGACCGGGCAATTTCGTCGATGCCGATCAGATAACGTCATACGCCGCCAATCAGACATTTTGACTAAAGCTAAGTACCTCTACTATATCTGCATTTAATACGGCTTTGTCTAATTATTTTCTCCGAGTTTTCGCCATATTCCTCTAATTATTATTTATCCGGTTATTTTCCATAATAAAATGTCTCCACCTTTAATATCTCTGTGTTTAAGAAGTTCAATAATGCAATATCCGACCGGTTGATCAGACTGTTCGGTGCTCACTTCGCCAACCAACTGGTCGGATTGTCTGTCGCTTCATCGTCAGCTACGCTTAGAGAGAACCAGATGGGAATTTTCCATCATCACCATCTGCGGCGACGACTCGGCTCCGTGAGACGGCGATCTCAACTCAAGGCTCCGAGGTGCATCGCTCTTCATAAGGATCGATCCGATCTCCTACTTTTATCCAAAAAGCCTGGTTTCTCGTGTGGAGTACGTAGGGCGATCTGTACCTGCCACCAAGGTGCATGTACTCGATCGAACAAGACAAGCACCCTCGACGGCGTCGCCATGCAGCGTGAAGTCCTGTTTCTACGATTCAAACGCCAGAGTTCTCCAGAGGTCCAACGCTGAGCTTCGTCGGCACCAATCAAGGAGACGGTTACATGCGGCAAGCCAGCAGCATGCAGGTCAACTTCAAGAATTCGGTTGCATCACCCAACATCGACTCGTCATCATCCTTCGGCGGCGCTCGTCAGCCCTCATCGACGGCTCACGTGGTCCTCGCTATCGACTCGACATTACGAGGCAACTCACGGCGACGCATTGTGATTTTCACTAAGATCAACGTCAACAAGCAAAGGACGACATATTATCTACAATACCATGCAAGATAAGTAAACAAACCATCACAGTGTTTTGACTGCATCTACATACATCCTCAAGCATGCATGTAAGAAATAAATTCCCTTGCTACCGATCTACACTCACGAAACATGATCCCAACGTCGTCAATCCAAACGAGCTAAGTCATAGTTTTTTCCATTAAATATTCTAACATATATATAACTTTGTCTACCTTGATAATAGTCAACAACAGCGGTGGACCTGTGCTTTCTCCATTTGTTTTCTATATTTTTTCTCAAATTACTTATTTCTCCATGCTAAACATCTTTAAGATGACGTATACTATCGCCTTTCAAATCGGGTTGCACCCTCGCCTCGGTCGGACACGCTCAAGGGCTTCGCCTCTCCACACGAATTAACTCCGCCAAGCTCCAATTACGCCCGTTTGCCTACAACTCTACGTAGCTGCCGTGCCACCGAGCCGCTGTGCCACCGAGCCGCTCGAGCCGCCGAGCTTCTGAGCCGCTATGCCGTCGAGTCACCGAGCTACCGAGCCGCCGAGCTGCTCGAGCCGCCGTGCTGCCGAGCCGCCAAGCGAGCTGCTAAGCGAACCGCCTCAGTCATAAGCACTCTCCACGGTCTCCATATTTCGCCACTGTTTCCAAATTTCGCCACAATCGGTAATTTTCGCCACGGGTCTCTAATTTTCGCCATGATCTCTAAATTTCGCCACGCTCTCCAAATTTTTCCATGGTCTCCAAATTTCGCCACAGCCTCCAAATTTCTCCACAGTCACCAAATTTCGCCATGATCTTCAATTTTCGCCATGGGTCTCCAATTTTCGCCACGATCTCCAAATTTCGCCACGGTCTCCAAATTTCTCCACGGTCTCTAAATTTTGCCACGGTCTCCAAATTTCTCCACGGTCTCCAAATTTTGCCACGGTCTTCAAATTTCTCCACAGTTTCCAATTTTCGCCGCGGTTCTCCATTTTCGCCACGGTTCTCCAATGCTCTCCGTGCTCTCCAATTTTTCTCCATCTTTAAGTGCTCAGCACTCTCCAAATTTTAAAGATTTTATTCTTTTAACAAATATAAACAAAGTCTAAATAAACATAAACTGCTCTACGGGGTATAAAATTCATCGATACATTGCTCCTGATAAACTCCGCTCTGATTTCTTCATCATCGAGTTCATATTTTTTATTTTTAAATCATGTACTACCCGTTCTATATATTTGTATTGTAGGATCATCGTCTGGGTGGTCGCACCATCTGGCCTTCGGATTTCTCCGCCGATCAACCGATCGGACCACTAGGTTCATGACTTCGTCGCTGACCAGTTGGTCGGACCGTTTGGCATTCACTTCTACTCGGCGCTCACATTGTCGCCGATCAGTTGGTTGGGTTGCTCGGTACTTGATTCTTTGCCAACCAACTGGTCGGATTGTCTGTCGCTTCATCGTAAGTTACGCTGAGGGCTCGCCAGCTAAGCCAGGGACTTCGTCTGCCAATTCACTTGTTGGATTACTACGTTTTACCGACGCTGCATGTCATGTGTGATATCAAGGTTTTCCATATTGTCCAGATCAGGGTGCTGATCTTGGGCGATACGTCAGGGGATTTGATAAGTATATCTATCGCAGCAATCCAGTGCTAAGCACTTTCCATTTTCTCCACGTGTTACTGCTCAGTATTATTGAATAATACTCCGCGTACCTAGTGCTAAGCGCGGGGACTTCGTCCTTTACACTTAATTCTTTGATCCTACTACAAGATGTTTCTCTATCTTACAACAGACTCGAGGAATAAGTGTGTACACTTCACCTTACGGTGAATGTACTGTTTTTCCTTCTTACTGGTTTTCAGCTAAGCTAGGGACTAGTTGTGCTCCCGGCTAAGCTGGAAGTTGGTTATCCTAACTAAGTGATTGTTGTAATTCTTTGATCCTAACACCAGGTGTATTCTTCACCTACTGTCAGGCTCGGGGACTACAATGTATATATTGCACCTTGCGGCGCATATATTAGTACTAATATTCTCTTTGCATAAGTCATGAATGATGATCATCTAACTTCACCAATGAAGTCTAAGTGTGTACACTTCACCTAAGGTGGAGAACTTCTAAATTTTAAACTTGAGTTCCTTATATCCTTCTGGCAAGCCTTACTTGGCTAAGTTCGAGATTAGGTCACCTGATAAATTGGTTGGCTTCATTTTTCACCAGTCGGATTACCAGTTAAACTGGTCGGCACTTCGTTCTATTGATTGGATTACCAGTTAAACTGGTCGGATTACCAGATAAACTGGTCGGCACTTCGTTTTGTTGATTGGATTACCAGTTAAACTGGTTAGATTGCCAGATATGCTGGCTGACTCCAAGTTAAACTGCTTAGACTTGCTCAAGACGGCGTTGCTCAACGGATAAATGGCACTCGGGGACTCGCTGTGGGGGTATAACCCTAGGTACCCCACGGCAATGGACATGGGCCGCGCCGCTAGGGGTGGTCCAGCCCATAAGTGGAAGGCGTGTGATGCAAGACACTGATCGGCATGCATCACACGGTTTTAGGAAGGAATCTTGAAGATAGAGAAGGATCTGTTCGGATATGATAGATATCGTATTCCTTGTAAATAATTACCATATACCTAGATAGATCTAGATCTAACCGACTTGTAATCCTACCCCCATACTATATAAGGCAGGTAGGGACCCCCTCGAATTCATCTCATATTCAATACAATCTAACAAAGACACATGACATAGGGTATTACGTTGATCAGACGGCCCGAACCTGTCTAAATCGTTGTTTCTGCGCCATGTGTCACCATCTGGTTCCTATTACGCGCACCTCCGCCGATTATCTAATACTGTGGGTATACCCCTCGGTACACTGCCGACCAGATTTCGTCGACAGTTCGTCTTCGTGGCTCCTCCAGCGCAGTCACCCTCTACTCAACCGGATCTTTTTCGAGATATATAGGCCTGTTCGCTTAGCTTATAAGCCGTACTTTTTCAGGCAACGAACAATATTTTTCTCTCACAACAAATCAGCCAACAGTAATTTTAGCCATGGCTTATCAGCCAAGCGAACAAGGTGATAAATGTTCCTTTTCGGGTAATTGGGTTGGAAATTCTTGGTTAGCAAAGGGGAAAACAAACCAGACGAGTTTAGTTCATTTTGTTGGAAAGAAATAGCAATTCAGCTGAAAGTCTTGCTTTGACAAATCGGTAGCTGCAGTGGACCAGTGGTCCCTTCTCCATATTCTAGGATTCTGGGAAGTTTCTGTTCAAAGAATTCTCCCCCCTAGCAATCGATTAATAATCATAAAAATTGCTATCTTTTCGGAAATCTAAGGTTATTTCCCTCTGAAATCTAGTTCGAGTTCTCCGTGCAGTACTTTGATTTGACCGGGCATGGGAGCTCTGCGGCCGTATCCATCCGTAACTCACTCACTCTCATGGCCGCCTCTGTCGCCTCATCGACGTTCTTCCCGGTGCCGGCTTCGATGGCCAAGAACGCCCCGGGCAGGTCCAAAGACAACAACCTGGACATGAGTGGGGTCGCCGCCAATGTGGGCGCGGTGAGGTCCTCAGCAAGGGCGCGCGCGTGCCGCTGTCCCCAAGGTGATCAGCGGCGGCAAGGCTGCGGTGACTGACGGTGAGGACGACGCGTCCCGCTCCTCGGCTCCGACTCCGAGGACGTTCTACAACCAGCTGCAGACTGGAGCGTGCTGCTCGCGGCCATCACAACCATCTTCCTGGCAGCCGAGCGGCAGTGGGCGCTCGTCGACTGGAAGCCCAAGTGCCCCGACATGCTCATCGACACGTTCGGCTTCAATGGGTAGGTGTTCGGCAGGACTTCTCCATCCGATCCTATGAGATTGGGGCCGACAGGACGGCATCCATAGAGATGCTGATGAATCATTTGCAGGTGAGTCATGTGAGGCAATAACGTCTGATTGTGTTGTAAGGTGCCCATTGTGGATGCTAATATTGTTTTTTGATCATGTTTCTGCGTTTAGGAGACGGCCCTTAATCATGTCAAGAGCGCTGGGCTGCTTGATGATGGCTTTGGTTCGACGCCAGAGATGAGCAAACGGAACTTGTTCTGGGTTGTCAGTCAGATGCAGGTCCTGGTGGAGCAGTATCCATGCTGGTACACACTACAAAATATTTTGGTTATTCGGGTCCTCAGGCTGAATTGGCTCTAGTTTTTGTTTAAGTGATAGCTTTTTTTTTAAAATGAAGTTATGCTAATAACGTGAACTTGTCAAGCTAGCCAGCTAGGGGTCAATTCTGGTTTCTTGCTTTGTTGCGAGGTTGCTGTGCTACAATAGGTAGGAGAACCCCCCCCCCCCCCTCGCCATTGCTGCGAAGTTTTAGATATGTTCAGTGGCTTCAGAATGTTTGATTGGAAATGTGATAATGATGTTAGGTGAGAACCTGGGTGTGAACTATTCATGCGAGAAATTGGGGGTCTGAAAGTCGTTGATGATAATTGTGACAGTGGTATTTGGAAGTAGGTGGTTGATATCTGTTTTAATTGAAAAGTCAGCTTGGAAAAGTCTCCAATAAATTATTCTTCTGATTATTAGCATGATAATTTTGAAAGACGATATATGTTACAACTCATCTATTTCACCATGTACTTCATTAACCTAGTTGCATTTGGGTAATTTAAGGCTCTGTTATTTTTTGAATCAAATGTTTTTTTAATTTTTATGCAGGGGCGATACAGTTGGTATAGATACATGGGTCAGTGGTCATGGTAAAAAAGGAATGCGTCGAGATTGGCATTTACATGATCGCTACACAGGCCAGACTATATTGAGGGCTACAAGGTTTTGATCTTGATTTTGTGCTCGTTTAAATTAATAGCATTACAACATAAACAAATTACGGGCTGTCCTCCCTGTCATATTGCTATTGTTTTATGCATTCATTTTTGTTATTGCTGTACAGATCCATAACCTGTTAGCATTTTGTTGTTTGGCCATTTGCATTTCGCTGATACTTTTTCCTCATTCTTTGGTGAAATAAACAGTAAATGGGTTATGATGCATAAGCATACTAGAAAACTCGCAAGGATTCCTGATGAAGGACTAAAATAGCACCATATTTTTTTGAGCGCACCGCTATTGCTGATGAAGACAGCCGCAAACTTCCAAAATTGCCAGGGAATGGTGAAGCCAGGGCTAGAAAATACGTCCGAAGGGGTTTGACTGTAAGTATTGTACACGTCATAAGTTGGTGTCCTATGTTATAGTTGGTAGTGTTTGTTACTTATGTAATTTATGCTTGTTGGTATGCAACATAATGCGGCCTCGATGGTCTGATCTTGATCTAAAGCAGCATGTCAACAATATTAGATACATTGGGTGGATTCTTGAGGTATAAAACAATATTACTTTTTGTATGCATCTTTATGTTGTTCTGTTTATGTTAGGATCCTTATGAACTGGATCCTTGAGATTAACAAATTGGTCTTTGCAATGTACATAACATTCATTGCTCTATTAATTTTGGTCCTGAGTAGTTTATATATGGTGTTGGTAATTATTTGGATCACTTGCTTTGCCGTTAAGCCTGTCAACTTATTGGTAGGTGATAAAATCAATTTTCATACAGTTTGAGCATTTATCATATTCAAACACTATGATTTAGTGACTTCCTTTGTTGTAAGGCATCCTATTTCATGTATAATAAAACATTTAGAGGTCCTTTTGCTGTTTGTCGTTGCCCCTTTCAACGGCAAATAGGGCCTCGATGCTCCTATCTGGCTTTTTGCTTTTTGCGATGTATGCCTAACTGTCTTGATGGAGAATATAGAAATCATGGTACTCCTCCGTTCAAATTATAAGACGTTTTGGCTTTTCTAGATACATTATTTTTTCTATGCATTTAGATATACACTATGTCTAGATACATAGTAAAAAAATATCTAGAAAAGCAAAAACGTTTTATAATTTGGAATGGAGGGAGTATTTGTTATGTTGCTACATTTCAAAACCAAACTGCCTTCAGAATTTAAAAGGCACAACTGTTGTTGATACTCCTGATGTTGTTCAATAGCTAAGTTGTCTGTCTGAATACACTATTTCCTAAAATATGGCACATTTTTTGCCACAAGAGGTCATGGAATGCTATTTTCAGATAAATAATCTGTTCAATTGGTCATTCGGTACACAATCATATGCTTTTATTTCTGTTTGTGCCCTTGATCTGTGAAGCTTGAAACTTGAATTCCTGTTTGAGGTTTCTTACGCAAATTCTTCATCTAATCTTGGGTTTGCAGGATGTAGAATTTAGGATAGTCTACTGAAAGTTTGCCTTCCCTGCTCATTTAGCCCTAGGAGTTTTGTTATAATTGAGCTCTTCCTTTTGCTTGTGCTACTGGGCATTTCACTAGTTTACATAATCATGTTGCCTGGTGTTTACCTTTTTCGTTGACAGAAAGGTTAGTGTTTATTTACTGTATTTTCACCATCCTCTGATATTGTTTGCACTCATTTTCCCACCAGAGTGCTCCAATCTCCATATTTGAGAATCATGAACTGGCTAGCATTGTCATAGACTATAAGAGGGAGTGCAGTGAGGACAATGTGCTGCAGTCACACACCACAGTGTTCACTGACTGCACTGATGGGTTAGGAGAAACAAGTTTTCAGTGTGAGCATCTTCTGTGCTTTGAGTCAGGGCATACCATTGTGAAGGCTCAGACTATGTGGAGGCCAAAGAGAACCAATGCTCAGTCTCAACTGGCAAATTTTAGCTTCACAGACTAGATTGCTAGGGAACTAGTGCTTTGTGTTTGGAACAGATAGGACAGCAAGTCATCCTATTATGATGCAGCTTACAAGACCTAGGTTATGGTGGGAAGAAAAGAAGGTGAAACAACAAAGCAGATTTCTGTAGCGCATGTATGCTGCTTTCTTTTCCCATACCATCTTCTTGTAGAAAACTTTGGGTTGATTTAACTTTGGTTGCTAGATGCAATTCTTCAATTTCACCCAAGATTACCTGGTGTGTATATATATATATATATATATATATATATATATATATATATATATATATATATATATATATATATATATATATATATATAGTACTGTTCTAGCAGACTAGCTGTTCGAGTATGATGCTGAAGTGGGCACCTTCCGGTACTCATTGGCTGCAAGGCTGTGTCTATACTAGCGCCCGGACGTCCAGACTAATGTCCGCGTCTACATCCCATTCCCGTAAGCTGCACCCTGCATATCGCTTGACCCGCGCGACATCTGCGCCCCCACCCGACCCCACGCAGCGTCAGCGCCCCCGCCTGACCCCATGCGGCATCAACACCCCGCTCGATCCCTCACGCCCCCTCCATTAGCTGCAGCAAGCAGGTCACATTGCAATATGCGCAATACCCCGATGTACTTTTGAAACATTCATATGCAATACTTAGAACATATGTCTGAAGACAGATGAAATATTTGAAACAAACACTTGCAAAAAACACCTGAATACTTTTGAAACATTTAGATGTAATACTTAGAATACATGTGTGAAGACAGATGAAACACTTGAAACATGGGTCTGAAACACTTAAAAAACACCAGAAAATACTTGAAAAACATTGCAAACATACGCAACATCCAGATAAAACACTTACAACATATGTGTGAAACATATACAACATCTTGATAAACACACTTGCAACATACATCTAAAAAACCGATAAAACATTGGGAACAGACGTTTGCAACATATGTGTACAACCATTGCAACATTAGCAACATTCCGATTTACTTTTGCAACATTTATATGAAACACTTGCAACATCTATACAAAACACTTGCAACATGCCTCTGAAACATCTGAAACACTTGAAATATACGCTGGCAATATGTGTTTTCAGCGCAACATCTACTTGTTGCTCAAACAATTGGAGGCTCGTCGATGCAGAGCTCGACGCCAGCGCGGAGCTCGATGCTGCGAAGTGGCGCTCAGCTCCGGTGGAGAAGGCGGTCGGCGCGGTAGAGAATGCCGTGGCGGGCGGATGGCCCGGTGGAGAGGAAGGATGGTGGGCGGCGCTGCTGGAGCATGGTGGAGAGAGAGGTACTAATATAGAAAATCTTCTACATAGCGTTTCACTTTGGGGCTCCGAGGCGGTTGCCTAGTTGCTAGCCTCAGTTATTCGAGGTAGGGCAGCCAGGCCAGCAACCACCTCGGTTAATGCTTAACCGAGGCGGACATTATAAGTTGACCGACACGGTTAATATCGATTAACCGAGGCGGTTATCATCACGCAAGCTTAAGGTTGCCCGCCTTAGCAAATTATTCACGGAAGCGGTCATTTATAATGTGTCCGTCTCAGTAAATCAGCCGAGCCCGCTAAAAAATTTCACCCGCACTCGTGCCTGACAGCTACTGCAGTGCCAGTACCCACTATGCTTCGTTCTTCGTGCCTGGATGGCAAAACAACTAGCGCCGCACCCAGATTCCCAAAACCGCTATGACGTGGCGTGATTCTAGTGGGCACGCGCTTTGCTGCCACACAACGAGCCACACGGATCATTGCCACACCGCTGCGCCATGAAAAACCGTGCCGTCCTTTCACCCAAAGCGCCTATGAATCCATCTGTGCTTCTTCACCTGGATCACTGATGTGGAAGACTGGATGTCCCGATCGAAGGCCACGCGAATCATCTTGACCGTTCATTTCATCTGTGCTTCTTCATAGAGAAGAAATATATCCTTCCCCCTCTCACATACGCCGCTCTCTCTCTCTCGCACACTCCTCTCCTCGTGTAGGCCGCGCTCGCTCTCTCGCGCGACCTTGGCGGCGATGCTTCTCCCTCCACTTTGGCCGGTCCTCCACCCCCACCTCCAGCCGGCCCTCCACATCTGGCTGGCCCCAAACACCTCTAGCGCGGCAGCGTCCTCAACCTCCGGCCGACCCTCCACATCCAGTCGGCCCCAAACACCTCTAGCATGGTGGCGTCCTCAACCTCCGGCCAGCCCCATCCACCTCTAGCATGGCAGCGCCCTCAACCTCCGGTGGTGCCTATAAGGAAAATGAACCTTAGGTCTATTTACTTTGGATTTTGGTTTTTGATGACCAACACAACCTAATTGGACTAATGGATTTGCAAGTAATTGTTTTATAGTTCAATAGGATGCAAAACGTGACTTGGACGAAGGCAACGTGATGATCCGATGATCAACACCTCAAGAAAGATATGTGAAGATGCATAGAAGACGTACAAGGTCAAGCAAAGTCCAAGCACAAAGATTGGAACCAAGCCGGACGCAAAGATCGCGAAGAAACAAGCCCAGCAGAGGTGACCAGACGCGGCTCTATGAGTGACTGAACGCACCGGTGCTCAGCAACACCCAGCGTAGGCAGTTGTGACCGAACGTTGAGCAGCAGTGACCGGATGCTGAGCGAAGCAGTGACCGGACGCATCGGCGACACTGTTCATAGTCACAGCAGTGTTTTCAGCATGACCAGACGTAGCAGACTGGACAACCGAACACACGAAGTGCAACGTCCGATTGAGTCCAGAGAGCTTCCAGAGCGGCGAAGCTACGACCGGACGCGTCCGGTGGCATGTGACCGGACGCCATCAGCTTCCGATCAGTTGATCACGCCGAAGACCAAGTGACCGTTGTGAGTGACCGGACGCGTCCGGTCAGGACGTGATCAGCGTCCGGTCAATCGCAGAAAAGTGGGTTTCGTCCTCAACGGCTACTTTCTCAGTGGGGCTTATAAAATATACCCCCAACCGGTTATTTGAGTTGTGTGGAGCTGAGGAAACATACTAAGGGTGTTGATACACCATTTTAGTGATATCCACTTGCATAGTGCTTAGTGATTCATTAGGTGATTAGCGTAGGTGCTTTGCGGAATGCTTAGGTTGATTAGACCACCGCTTATGCGCTTGCTCTAGGTTTAGGCCTAGTGTTTAGTGAGGTTTGCATACCTTTTACTACTCGGTGCTTGCGTGCACCATTATTGTACATCGAAGGGCCTTGTAGTCTTGCGAGATCATACCAACTACGTTTGTGGTGTGGCCACCACTGTGTACCGAAGGGAACAAGGCCCGCAGCGGTTCGACCGGAAGCTTGATAGTGAAGACGGCGGGAAGCGGTCTGGGATAGGCTTGCCGAAAGGCACACCGGAGACCCACTAGTGCATGGGAAAGGCCCGGGGCTATCCACAGAGTTACCTGACCGAGAGCTTGGCCTTTGCGAGGGATTCCTTGCGAGGGGCTCCAACGAGGACTAGGGGGAAGCTTGCGCGCTTCTCGATACCTCAGTAAAAATACCAGAATCATCGATGAGAGTTTGTATATCTCTACCTTACTTTTTAGCTTCTGCATTTACATTGTTTGCATAACTCCTTTTTGCGGTAGAGATAGCAACACACTAGCAAAACTGTAGTTGCATATTTAGATAGTTTATCTTTTGTATAGGTTTTGCTAAGAATAGAAAAAGAGGCCATAGCTTAGAGTTAGATTTTTAAGTTACCTAATTTACCCCCCCCCCCCCTCTTAGGTGTCACAGTCCCCTTTCAATTGGTATCAGAACAGGTTGGCTAAATCTGAACCTTTGGCTTCACCGCCATTAAGCCGATGCTATTTAGAGTGGTTGGGATGGATACCTCTAGGCCTCCATACTTTGACAGCACTAACTTCCCCTACTATAAAGCTAGAATGGCTTGTCACCTTGATGTGGTAGATTTAGGTATTTGGAGAGTCACTCAAGACGGGATGAAACCCATTAAGAATCCCGATAAACCCATAAAGAGTGAAGAAAAAGAAATTCATTTCAATGCTAGAGCTAAAAATTGCTTGTTTGAATCTTTTAGCATGGATGTGTTTAACCAAGTGTTCACTTTAAATACGGCACATAAAATTTGGTTAAAACTTCAAGAGCTCTATGACGGCACAACTAATGTCCGTGAGCAAAAACATTATCTAGCTAAACAAAATTATGATTCCTTTAAAATGAATGATGATAAGCTTGTTCATGATATGTATTCTCGTTTGAATCTAACTATCAATGAGCTCCATTCAATAGGATTAATGAAGCTAGATGATGCGGACATCATGAGGAAGATCATCTCCATGGTACCACATAGGAAATATGCAAGCATCATCACCATCCTTCACAATATGGAGGACTTGAGCACCATGACCCTGGCCATAGTTATTGGCAAGATAGTGGCATTTGAAATGTCATGCAAGATGGGTCAAGAAGAAGCCTCTTCATCAAGCAAAAACAAAGCTCTTGCATGTAGTGAGAAAAAGAAGATGAAGAGCAAGCAAGTTGAGACAAGCTCAAGCTCAAGCTCCTCAAGTGAAGATGAAGAAGAAGATGATGATGACGATGATGAAGAATCAAGTGATGATGATCAATCTTCCTCCTCCATCTCCGACTTTAATGAAGAATCAATCAAACTTATCAACAAGGTGGAGAAGATGATCCAAAGGCTCAATGTCAAGGGTGTGCCCATCCAAATTTAAGATTTCATCTTCACCAATCAAAGAAATGAGAAAAGAAAGAAAGGATGCTATAGATACAGCAAGTTAGGGCACTTTGTGGAAGTTTGTCCAAACAAGCCCACACCAAAGACAAAAAAGAAGACGTGTAAGGACAAAGCCCTCACATCAATAAGGTCATGGGATGATTCTTCAAGTGAAGAAGAAGACCATCACAAGAGGCGAGGGCACAAGCACTCATCATCAAGCACCTCACGTGTGGGCCTTATGGCACGAGGTAGCAAAAAGTCTATCCCTAGTGATAGTGATAATGATAGTGATGATGAACTACCTTCTTATGATGAAATTGTGCAAGAAAATCTTAACTTTGATAAAGTTTGCACTAGTCAACAAAAGAAGCTTGAAAAATTAAAAGAAAAACTAGATAGCTCACAACAAGCTTATGCTACTTTGCTTGAACAATATGAAACTTTTGCCAATCTTAATATGGAGCTATCTACTAAAATTGAGCAACTTGAGACCAGTGCAAACACAAATAATTGCACAATCAATGATGAGCAACTTATAAAGAAAAATGAAAAATTAAAGAAAAAGCTAGCTAGCTCACAAGATGCTTATAAAAGTTTGCCTGCTAAAATGGAAACTATGTTCAAACATTGTGATGAGCTAACTAATAAAGTTGCTAATCTTGAAGCCATCGGTTCTACCCCCACTGAGTCACCTAAAAAGAAAAGTTCTATCTTTGACATGTCTAAAAAGGATGCCTCTACTTCTTGCAATGATTTATGTTTAGACTCACTCTTGCGCAACCAAGTTTGTGTTGAGAAAGTTGTTGTAGATACATGCACACAAGAGGTTGCAATGGAGAATGAGCAACTCAAGCAAGAAGTGGCTCGCCTCACCAAGGACTTGACTCAAGTGAAAGGCAAGACGGAGCAAGCCCAACTTCATCAAGATAACACCGTCAAGGGAGTGAAGAAGCTTGATGAAGGACAAACCGTGGTTTGCTACGTATGTCACAAGGAAGGCCACAAGTCCTATGAGTGCAAGGTGAAGAATGGGGGAGGAGCAAAGAAGAAAGAGAAAAAGCAAACAAGCAAGTTCTCCAACACCTACACCAACAAGGTGGACAAAAAGGCCTCCACACCTTATCTCTTGAAGAAGAAAAAAAATGATAAGGTGGTGGCCATCAAGGTGAACAAGCAAGCCAACAATGGGACCAAACACATTTGGGTGCCAAAGAAGATCATTTCCAACATGAAGAGCACCAAGAAGGTTTGGATCCCGAAAGGGAAGTGAGAAGTCCGATGGACTTCGGAGAATTTGGAGACTTGTATAGTTTTGGGTGCATTTCATGGGGTGCATCACATTGGATCATGTCAATTGCCAAGTGTGTTAGTGAATACTATGGACCCAGATTCTCCTCCCCATGTTAGGTATTCTTGCAATTTCAATTAGCATCTAGTTCCTTTTCATACCTAGGTTTGCATTTGCATGTTTAATCTTTTGTCTTGCATACACTAGGTATATCTTATGGTAGGCTTGTTCGGTTTCACTCTTAACCCTTGGAGCAAACCTATATGGTTTAAATTGTTTAGGAGCACGGCACATAGCTTGTTTTATAATTGTTCATCTAATATGTGTCAAAGTCCAAATTGTAGATAATTTCTTCCGAATATCACCTTCGAAAATGATTCTCACATTCATGTGATGTCATCTTTCAAGTGGTATTTTTTCTAAAAATCAATGTGCATGTCTCCTATAAGTATTCTATACTTGTGTGCACAAATTTAGGGGAAAGTTACTCTACAAGTTGGATGCTTTGAGACTAACACATTTTTAAGCTTATCATGTGTGTAGTAGTCTCATTGCAAGGAAAATGAAGTCTCCAGAGTTAAGCATCATACTTCAAATATCCACCACCTATTGCAAGTGGTATAAATCAAATTGGTTTCCACATGTGGTATTCCTAAACCGATATCATCATGTTGATTTCACTTTGGTATTTATATGCTTTCTCCATGCACTATATAGATTAAACTTCCTTGAGCATTAATTTGCCAATTATGCATAAACTACATTCTCTATCATATGTATGCATATGTTTAGAGGGAGCTTAGTCTAAGTAATGTGAGAGTCAAATTTTGTGATATATTCCACTCAACATACAAAGGTTCACAAAGTTTGACCCTTCCTTATGCTACTAATGTCTTTCTTTTCAGTGTTTGATTCCAAATGGGGAGAATTTATAGGACTAAAAGCTAGCCCGATCATAATAATTTACAAGTTGTAATAGTAATAGTTTTTTAATTGATAATGGTCCGAGAAAGGGAAGATAGTGGATTATGGAATTAGGGGGAGGCTTAAATCCATAATGCCACGTGTGGACATTTGCAAGGGCAAGATAAGTGTCCAAAGATGTTTACATGTGGTATCGTTTAGCATCATATAATCTTGCCTTTTTGCATTGCATTCTAGCAAGTAAATAGTTTTTAAAATTTCTAAATTATTATTATTTGCTTGTTTTGGTCGTGTTGTCATCGATCACCAAAAAGGGGGAGATTATAAGAAAAATGGACCTTAGGTCCATTTACTTTGGATTTTGGTTTTTGATTACCAATACAACCAAATTGGACTAATGGATTTATAAGTGATTGTTTTATAAGTCAATAGGATGCAAAACGTGACTTGGACGAAGGCAACGTGATGATCCGATGATCAACACCTCAAGAAAGACATATGAAGATGCATAGAAGACGTACAAGGTCAAGCAAAGTCTAAGCATGAAGATTGGAACCAAGCCGGACGCAAGGTCGCGAAGAAACGAGCCCGACAGAGGTGATCGGACGCGGCTCTATGAGTGACCGGACGCACCGGTGCTCGGCAACACCAGGCATAGACAGTTGTGATCAGACGCTGAGCGAAGCAGTGACCGGATGCACCGGCGACACTGTTCATCGTCACGGCAGTGTTATCAGCGTGACCAGACGCAACAGACTGGACGACCGGACGCACGAAGTGCAGCGTCCGATCGAGTCTAGAGAGGTTCTAGAGCGGCACAGTTGCGATCGAACGTGTCCGGTGGCATGTGACCGGACGCCATCAGCGTCCGATCAGTTGATCACGCCGAAGACCAAGTGACCGTTGTGAGTGACCGGACGTGTCCGGTCAGGACGTGATCAGCGTCCGGTCAGTAGCAGAAAAGTGGGTTTCGTCCCCAACGGCTAATTTCTCAGTGGGACTTATAAATAGACCCCCCCAACCGGTCATTTGAGTTGTGTAGAGCTGAGAAAACATACCAAGGGTGTTGATACACCATTTTAGTGATCTTCACTTGTATAGTGCTTAGTGATTCATTAGGTGATTAACGTATGTACTTTACGAAGTGCTTAGGTTGATTAGACCACCGCTTATGCGCTTGCTCTAGGTTTAGGACTAGTGTTTAGTGAGGTTTGCATACCTCTTACCACTCAGTGCTTGCATGCACCATTATTGTACATCGGAGGGGCTTGTAGTCTTGTGAGATCACACCAACCACGTTTATGGTGTGGCCGCCACCGTGTACTGAAGGGAACAAGGCCCGCGGCGGTTCGGCTGGAAGCTTGATAGTGAAGACGGCTGGGAGTGGTCCAAGAGAGGCTTGTCGGAAGGCACATCGGAGACTCACTTGTGCATGGGGAAGACTCGGGGCTATCCACGGAGTTACCCGACCGGGAGCTTGGCCCTTACGAGGGATTCCTTGTGAGGGGCTCCAACGAAGACTAGGGGAAAGCTTGAGCGCTTCTCGATACCTTGGTAAAAATACCAGAGTCGTCGACGGGAGTTTGCTTATCTCTACCTTACTCTTTAGCTTTCGCATTTACATTATTTGCATAACTGCTTTTTACGGTAGAGATAGCAACACACTAGCAAAACCGTACTTGCACATTATATAGTTTATCTTTTACATAGGTTTTGCTAACAATAGAAAAAGAGGTCATAGCTTAGAGTTAGATTTTTAAGTTGCCTAATTCACCTCCCCCCTCTTAGGCATCACGGTCCCCTTTCAGTGCCCTCCACCTCCACCCGGCGGCGGCACTCAGCCCCTGCGGCGGCTTGCGAGGATGCGGTGAGTGGGGGCCTGGCCCCGGCGGCGGTGGCTCGGCCCTATCGGTGGCTCGCGAGGGCACAGCGAGTGGAGTCCCGGCCCAGGCGGTGGTTCACGAGGGCGTGGCGAGCGGGGGGTCGGTGCCGGCGGTGGCGGCGGCTCGGCCCCAGCGGTGGCTTGCGATGGCGTGGCGAGCGAGGGCCCGGCCCCGGCGGTGGCTCGCGAGGGCGTGACCCCAGCAGCTCTTCTCGACGCCAGCAGATCAGGCAAGCGGCGGCCGCGGTGCGTCGAGGGTCAATGGTGCGGCCCCAGCGGCGCTTCTTGGCGCCAGCAGATCCGGCGAGCGGTGGCTGCGGGGCGTCGCCAGGCTCGGTGGGCCTTATGGATGGGCTCACTGTGCTCATCGAGTTTATTTTTAAATCCATTAACCGAGGCGGGCAGGTTAAGGAAACTGTCTCGGTTAATACATATTAACCGAGGTGGTTGGATTATAACGACCACCTTGCCATGATTAACCGTGACCTCTCGTCCGAGGCGGTTGGCTTGCCCGCCTCGGTTAAGGATTTTTGCCCGCCACGGTTAAGATTCCTATAGTAGCGAGGACAGTGGTCGGTCGGGCGCGGTGGAGAGCGCCGTGGCGGCGTGGTCGCGCTGGAGCGTGCGCGGCTGTGCGGACACGACAGTTGTGCGGTGAATGGAGAGGAACGACAACGGGCTCACGAGTAGGTAAGATTGGGTGAGCTAATACGCAAGTGGAGAGGAGTTAGGCCGTTGGGCTAGTGTCGTGGCCGGAGCGTCCGGATAGACCGGACGTCCTTAGCACAGCATTACCGACGCTGTAAAGCCACAATGAACAGCAAGTTTGGGGCGATCGCGTCTCGGAGAAACATATTCCTGAGTCCTGGTCCTGGTCCTTTATCTTTGTTCATATATACATAAGCTGAGGTGTTCCAAGTTTCCTTTCCTGCCTTCTACTCTGGACTCGTCAAATGTGGGTTGGTGCCTAGCTCGCCATTGTTGTAATCTGCTGAAGCTTGTGGCTTTGGTGAGCTGGAATCGACAGCTTAACGTGATCCGTAAGGCATGGTGATAGGTGCAGCAGTATCCTTTTCTCTCAAATTGACACATGACATCTGCGATGACAAATGAGTCAGAGATAACGAAAACTTTAGGGTTAATCTTTGTATTATGCCATCTGCTTATATAGAAGTTTTCACGTTACCCTTAATCAGCAAACCCAATCATATGCATTTGGGGCAATTTGATTTGTTAACACCTACTCCATCGCCATCAGGTACATACTACTGAATCAATTTTACAACCAAATCATGATTTTTGTTGATAAACATGCATGTCCACATCAACTTGTGGCAGTCTTGGAGCAGATTTCGTGCAAATCTGAAGCGCCGCCACTTGGCAGTGCTCCAGCTTAAGAAATCAAAATCAAAGCTAAAAATTCAAAAGAAGAAGAAAGGCACCAAAATAGCCATTGCACTAGAGGTAAGTGACTGACAAGTTCAGATGATATAGTAAACATAAAATTCGACCAACCTAGAAGGAACTAGGTGAGTTTTAAATTTTAATTAAGAAGAATTAGACATCCAAATTTGTTTCTAAGAGGACTTGAAATTGGATGGTCTGGACATACGACCACACCCATACACGACTAACTGAGTTGGGACCATCTGCTTCAGTTCAAAAATACCTCATTATTAACAGTTGGATTTGAATTCTTTGTGGAAATTCCTACACAAATCTTATGTTCAAAACACGGTGGAATCATATTGTGGACACTAGACAATTTGCTATGAAATAGTTATGGAGGGAGTAGTAGTGCTTGTTCAACTCAGACAAAAAGTAATATAAACAGACGAACCGTAAGCAACATTCATTCTCCAAAAGACCAGAAGTGAGATATGCTGATGCAATAGATATCCTCTGAACCCTGACCGTTTAATGCCTGAAAAGTAGGTCATGTTATGCAACCACACACCGACACACGGCAGCTGATCTGATTCGTGCGATATATTTGGCTATGTTGCTACAAGGACACTTCACACCACTAATATTAGGCCACAACATCATTTCATATTTGCTGGTGCTCACTGAGATTGATGCTTACAGGTAGTGGAGACTGGGGCACAGATGAGACACCGGAAAGAACATCCGAAAACAGTATTTTTCTCTCACAACAATCAGCCGAAACAGTATTCACACGAACACGGTTCACGAACACTGTTCAGCGTACCCACACGAACACTGTTCATATGAACAACAGTGTTTTCAGTTAGAACAATATTTTTCTCTCACAACAATCAGCCGGAACAATATTTTTGCTTATTTTTCAGTCCTGCCAAACAGGCTAAGTGATAAATGATTCAGGTTCATTTTGCTTTGATTATATATTTGAAGGAGCTATCACTCATTTGGTGACATGTCACCATGATAAATCTTAACCTTCGATTGTGCTTGATGTATGATTTAATCAGGAGCCTACCTAGCTAGTACCCTAAGAACTACAAGTGGTGCATAATCCTGCACCATGGTGCAGACATATGAACTACCTATCAACCTCTCTATATGACATTTTATTTTATTTTATTTTTATGTCATTAGAAATGCCAAAGTTGTAATATTTAGTTCTGTACAATGTTCCACGCATTTCTGAAAAAAAGAAGAAAGTTCATATCAGTTGTTGTCATGTGATTTGACCGTCTTTGCTACAATAGAATTGCCACCACAAAGTAACCATACAACAGGTCAACAGCGTGACAGTTCGGATCACGCAAATTCATAAACCGATCACGCAAATTAGCTGATGCTGCGGATCATTTCCGCACATTGAATCCCAATCGCATTCCTTCACCTGTTTTCGCTGTTGATAGCTAGCTATGTCATTTTGGTGCCGAGTCCCTTCCTTGCCCCCTTTAATTAATAAGCAAAAATGACAGCTTCTTTTGAAGCCTAAACGATCTCAAAGTCTAAAGCCAAATGATTTGGTATCTTAAGGGACACTTACCTTTTCATTTCCATTTGTTGCAACTTGCAAGAGCTTCATTTTAGGAATTGAAAACTTGTTCCAGCCTTTGCATAGTTTGCACACAGCCTGACCACTTGCAAGAGCCATTGCACTGTCAAAGGCCTACTTATCCACACCGACACGCATCCCTATCTCACAGTGACATTTGAGGGCATCTTCCAAGGTATCTCGTAGGGAGCAATCTGCGTGACCATCGCTTGAAATTGGTGGGGAGCATGATGATTGCGATATGATCGAGCTTATCGCTACGATAACGGAGAAAAAGAAAATATGAAATGAAACAATGATGCACGATCAATCTCCAAATTCTATTTTTGAAATTCTCAAAAAAAATATTTTTGAAATAAAATAGTTCACTGTCAATGGATGCTGAAACAATCTGACAAGGAGCAAGAGGTTAGGTAGCGCCGTAACGGTAAGCCGCATGTTCTAGCCAGCCTTCTTATATACCACACTGGAACGGGTGCAAGTGCAAGAACAAGCTACGCCTCCCTTAGGCCTTAGCTTGGCTACTTGCCATCTTCTTCTTTTCAATATAGTGTTCGTTTCTGTGGGGAGAAGAAGAGGCGGCGACAGTGGATGAGCCTTCACAGAGCGAGGACCGGAAGCTGTCGGCCATGGAGCATGTCAAAAAGCGCCACGAGGAGAAGGGCTTCCTCTCTGAATTGGCTTATAACCCATGGTTGAAAGTACCGCTGACTGGTTTGGTGTGAGAGAAAAACACTGTTGGCTGGCTGATAATCCAAGGCTTATAAGTCACATACAGGCTGCCGAACAGGCTGCTTATGTTTTCCGCAAGCATCAACACAAATTTACACATTCATTTGTAAGATGCATCATGCTGAACAGATTTTTTTTCCCCTTGCTTGCAGCGCCTTCATGTTTTGCTGCTGCTTCTGCTGCTACGAGGCCTGCGAGCACTGCCTGGAGTGCTTCTGCTGCTGCGGCAAGAAGGACGAGTAAGGTCGGTTCAACCAATTCTGCCACACCGATCCATGATCGACTTATTGTGGATTTGTTTCGGTTGTGAAGAATTGCGATCTATCTGGAACTGTTCGTCGAAATAAAACATGCTGTAAATAAATGTGGTTGGTTGAAGCGTTAACTCTACGTTAACCGTAGTGAGTATCTGTGACTGTGAGTGAGTTCAATGTAACGCTGTACTTGTGACTGTAAATCTGTGATTGCATGCCAGCGCACTGGTACTATATGTACGTTACAGTCCTTTGTGTGTGTATATATATACAGGTTTCTTGTGTTATTGCTCTGCCTTATACTTTCATGAACTTACAGACCTGTAGCCTGTAGGTGCTTCTGCGTCTGCAAGACTAGGCATGCAGAATCACAGGACTTCATTTTTTTTTTAGAATTCTAACCACAGAACTTCATCATTCAGTAGATGCATATTTTGGTTCTTTGGTGTGTTGTGGTATGTTGCTTTTGCTTATGAAGTTATATGGTGCACTCTCTCGCTGTCTTCTTGCTTCATCAATATTCACGCACTTTTTTTTTTGCTTAAAAACAATTTTACAAATCATCTTGTTAAAAAAACAAAACAAATTTATTTTTACGTCCTCCGAGGGAGAAAAGGGGAAAGATGAAAAAACTTGCCTTATGAGATAGTTTTGCCTCTTGAAACTTAGCTAAAACCGTCTACTTCCTGAAGTACTCCCGATATCGATCAGAAGTCATAACTATCTGAATCATGCAAGGCAGAAAGCAACTGAAGTAAGATTGCAATGGGGAAAAAAGAACAAAGATGCAACGCACAACCGATTTCACAGGAAAGGAAGAGGAAGCGTGCCTCACGAGTCACGTGACAACACCAGCTCTGACTATTTATTCAGCTTGTTTGATCTTTACGGGAGCAGAAGATACATCTTGAAAGAGTAGGATTAGGGAATACTCAATGCATTACTGTGAATGATCAGCGTTTATATATATAGGCATTGTGGGAGGCCAGGTAGACCCACATGCCATATTACATTCCAACACTCCCCCGTAGTCTGAACTGGGAGCACCGCGAACATTAAGACTGGACCTAAACTCCGTGAACACGGACGTCGGCAAACCTTTGGTGAAGATGTCGGCGTACTGGGACGAAGTGGGAACGTGCAGGACGCGGACTTCACCGAGGGCGACTCGTTCTCTCACGAAGTGCAGGTCGATCTCAATATGCTTGGTTCGCTGATGCTGAACCGGATTGGTGGAGAGGTAAACGGCACTGACATTATCGTAGTAGACCACTGTAGCACGACGGAGTGGGCAGCGAAGCTCTATCAGAAGTTGGCGCAACCAGCAGGCTTCGGCGACTCCATTCGCGACTGCTCGATATTCCGCCTCTACACTGGACCGAGACACTGTAGGCTGATGCTTGGATGACCAGGAGATGAGATTGTCCTCGAGAAACACTACATAACCCGAGATGGATTTGCGTGTGTCAGGATAGCCCATCCAATCTGCATCGGTGTAGACAGTGAGATCAGCTGGAGAGGTCCGGTGGAGGTGTAGACCGAGATCCAATGTACCTTGAAGGTACCGGAGAATGCGCTTCAGAGCGCTCAAATGAGGTTCCCGGGGGTCATGCATGTACAGGCAGACCTGCTGAACAGCATACGCAATGTATGGTCTGGTGAAGGTGAGGTACTGAAGAGCCCCGGCAAGACTGCGATACTGACTTGGATCAGCGACTGAAACACCATCAGCAGAAAGCTTGGAGTGAGTGTCCACAGGAGTGCTGCTCGGCTTGAAGTGACTCATACCGGCGCGGTCCAGAATGTCCAGCATGTACTGTCTCTGAGAGAGAAATAAACTGTCACCTCTGCACTGAACACTGACACCCAGAAAATGGTGAAGAGGCCCCATGTCTGTCATGGAGAATTCCTGGCAAAGTGCTACGATAATCCGATGGAGGAGGTGAGAACAATGTCATCAACATAGAGTAAAAGAAAAGCCATGTCAGCACCTTTGCAGTAGATGAATAGCGACGTGTTGGACTTGGCCTCAACAAACCCGAGTGAGGTAATGTGAGAGGCGAAGCGACTGTGCCAAGCGTGAGGAGCTTGCTTCAACCCATAGAGTGACTTGTTCAGGCGACAGACATAATTGGGCTTGAAAGAGTCGACAAACCCAGTCGGCTGAACGCAGTAGACTATTTCAGTCAAAGTGCCATGAAGAAATGCATTCTTCACATCAAGCTGGTGAATCGGCCAGGAGTGAGACAGTGCCAAAGTGAGTACCATCTAGATGGTTGCTGGCTTGACAACTGAACTGAAAGTCTCATCATAATCAATGCCCGGACGCTGTGTGAAACCGCGAAGCACCCACCGGGCTTTGTAGCGGTCAAGAGAGCCAGCAGACTTGAACTTGTGATGAAAAACCCACTTGCCGGTGACAAGGTTGACGCCAGGAGGGCGAGGCACCAAGGTCCAGGTGTCGTTTGCCTGCAAGGCGTCGAACTCGGCCTGCATAGCAAGATGCCAGGACGGATCCAAAAGAGCGGCACGGATGGACGAAGGTACTGGAGTGGTAGCCGCAACTGTCGTGTGGAGATTAAGGCGATCCACGGGTTGTCGAAAACCGTCCTTGCCATGGGTGCGCAGCTGTGTGCATTAGTGACAGGAACGATCGCCTCCGGAGTCGTGGTGGTGGTGCGGCCGGTGGTCCATCCAGCGCCGTTGGCAACAACCTGGGACGCTGAGTCCATAGGGGCAGCAGCACCAGCCGGACCGATGGGAGGGGCACCACCTGAGGGGGCCACGGTAGCACCTGACATCGTGTCAGGCACCGCACCGCTGGTGGGAGAGGCACCGGTTGAGGGGGCTCTAGGGGTCCTAGGTGCGGCATCCATGCCGCCAGGGAGATGAGTACCTGCTGGCATAGCTCTTGGCCACATAGGCGAAGAGGAATCATCAGCATCATCCAAAAACGCAAGTGTGTTTGGGTCCTGGGGTGGTGGTGGACATCTCGGAGAACGGAAACAAAGTCTCGTCGAATACAACATGATGGGAGACAATGATCCGATTGGAATGAAGATCGAGACATCGATATCCTTTGTGATCGGATGAGTACTCGAGGAAAACATACGAGGAGCGAGGTGATAATTTATGTGGAGCTGTGGACGAGAGGTTGGGATAGCAGGCACAGCCGAAAACTCGAAGGTGAGTGTAGGAAGGCTATGTGCCGTAAAGAGCGAAGAAAGGGGTACGGCCGTCTAGGGTTTTGGTGGGGTGACGATTGAGAAGGTAGGTGGCAGTGTGGAGTGAGTTAGCCCAATAAACCGGAGGAAGGCTAGCCTAAAACAGAAGGGACCACACGATGTTGTTCACAGTGCGAAGGGTGCGCTTTGGCACGTCCGTTCTGCCGAGAGGTGTATGGGCACGACATCCGAAAGATGACTCCATGAGTGAGGAAGAACGTGCGAGCCGAGGAGTGGTCAAACTCGCAGCCGTTGTCGCACTGAACTGCCTTGATGGTGGAGTCGAACTACGTGCGCACATATGAGAAAAAGTTAGAAAGGACACTGAAAGTATCGGACTTGAGGCATAATGGGAACGTCCAGGTGTAATGAGCGCAGTCATCAAGAATGACTAAATAATATTTATAGCCCGGCACACTAACAACTAGAGAAGTCCAAAGATCACAATGTATTAAATCGAAAGGATGTGCAGCGCAAGAGTGTGACACACTAAAAGGTAGGCGCACATGGTGACCTAGCTGACAGGCATGACAAACATGATCAATATGGTGCTTATTACATGAAATAGCATTGGAACTAATAAGCTTGGAAAGAGCCGCATGTCCGAGATGACCAAGGCGACGATGCTAGAGTGAGGTAGATGACGCGGTGGCAGCGAGGGTAGTGGGAGTGCTAGATGGTGCTGGGAAGAATGGGTAGAGGTCACCCGTGCTATTGCACCTGGCGATCACACTCTGTGTCTGAAGGTCCTTCACAGAGAGGCCAAACGGGTCAAACTCAATGGAACAATTATTATCAGTGGTGAAATGATGTACGGAAATCAAATTCTTAATAATGTTTGGCGACACTAAAACATCAGAAAGAACAAGAGGACGTCGTGTGGTGGAGAATGAGTGTGACCCAATAGATGTAACGGGAAGCGAAGCTCCGTTACCAACAATGATAGATGAAGGACTAGATGACGAAGGATGGTGAAAGGTAGAAAAAATACCAGCGTTGTTGACCATATGGGCACTGATGCCGGAGTCAATGTACCACTCGGCCGATGAAGGGGGCGTCAGCGTCATGGTGTTGAAGTTGCTGACGAGGGCGGACGGGTCCCAGGACGCGCCCTGCATGGGCGTCCACTACTGCTGCTGCTGTGGCGGCGAGGGTCCTCCGTAGCCGAACCCTGGAGGAGGTCCAAGGGTGTACGGCTACTGCACGTACGGCTGGTGTATGTACTGCTGTTGCGGCTGAGGAACAGCAGTGAAGGCAGCCGGCGGAGGTCGAAATGGCGTCCCCGGACCGCCCGGCGAACACGGCCAAAGCTACACGGTGCCCGTCCATGGGTTGTAGAACGGTGCCGGGGAGTGAGAGCCGCCTCCTGTGTTGGAGACCTGCTGATGATGGTTGCGGCCACGGCCACCGCGGCGACGGTCAGTGCGCTGTGAGCCGCCCTGGCCAGCGTGCCCGCCCTGGCCGCCTTGTCCCTGGCTGCCCTGGCTAGGGCCGGCGTAGCCGCCCTGGCCGTGGCCAGCATGGCCGCCCTAGCCCCGACCTGCGTAGGAGCGCCCAGCAGGAGGGCGCGGAGCAGTGACGAGCGTGGTTGTCGTAGAGGATGCCGGCGGGTCCGATGCCCCGGCGGCTTCGCTTGCAGCAACGTCGTCGATGTCGATCTCCTCGAGCAGGAGGAGCGTGCGAGCCTCCTCGAAGGTGGGGAAGGGTTGCCGCATCTTGAGGTTGGAGACCATGGGTCGGAACTTGCCATTGAGCCCGCGAAGGAGAGTGAGGACCAAGGTCCGATCCCCGATCGGATCGCCGAAGTCGCTGAGGGTTGCCGCCATCGTTTCAAGACGACGGCAGAAGTCGGTGATGGAGGCCGACCCCTGTTTTGCCATGCGGAACTCTGCCGAGAGCAGTAGGGCGCGCGATTTGCGCTGGCCGAGGAACTCGTTCTCGAGGTAGATCCACGCGCCGCGCGCGTTCGGCTTGCGGTTCATCGTCGACTGCTGGAGATCGGCGTGGATGGTGCAGTAGATCCAAGTAAGCACGGTGCAGTTCATCTGCACCCACGCCGGTCGATCGGCGTTGATGACATCGGAGAGGACGTGGTCCGTTAGGGCATACTTGCCCAGGACAATGAGGAACATGGACCGCCACCGGTTATAGTTGTCGGTGGCGCGATCCAAGACCAGGGGCACGAGGACCTTGATGTTGAGGACGGCGATGGCCGCGATGTGGACGGCGGCATACTTGGCCTCGTACGCGTCGAGGGCCGCAACGCGATCGGCCTCCCCCTTGCGGGCGCGCTCCTCGCGCTCCTCGCGAGCCTGGCGTTCGGCGTCGGTTTCGGCCATCAGATCGGTGGGGTCGATGGGAGCGGCGGTCACGGTTGAGATCGAGCTCGGCCACGCGATGACGAGGCAACGCGATCACGCGCTCGAGCCTGGCGTGCGGATCGGGCACGTGGCCAGCGATTGGGCATGGGAAGCCGGCAAGGAAGACTCTGCAGCGGCGTGGAGAGGCGCGTCGCGCAGGCGCTGAGGGCCGCGCATCCGCGCGCGAGGGGTAGGAGAGGAGGGCTGGTGAGTGGTGGATACTCTGCGACGGCGGCGAGCGGCCGGTGAACCGGCGGCGGCGCGAGTTAGGGTTTGCGGAAGCGAGAAACGAACAGTCTCATGATACCATGAAAGAGTAGGATTAGGGAATACTCAATGCATTACTGTGAATGATCAGCGTTTACATATATAGGCATTGTGGGAGGCCAGGTAGGCCCACACACCATATTACATTCCAACACATCCATCACAAATTCAGAGTAAGCATGGACAAAAAGCGTTTAAGGTAGCCTCTGAAAAAATGACATGACATGAACATCTACATTTTAACAAGAGAAATATTAACTCAGAACATCTTTTCTAACGTGATTTCAGAACAAGCAAACTAGATCAAATCTAAGCGTCTTGTAGAATCTCGGGCGAAATTTTGATCGAGCACTAACTAGTATGAACCTGGAATGCCAACGTCATCTTGGGCAAAATTTGATCGGGGATCACGCATGTCATCATGTGCCAAAGCCATATTCTGAAATGAGTTAAATGGATCTTCATTAACTTGAGAGTAGGTTTCATCCATCAATTATGAAAGTAGATGTTTAAGATCATAAACTTTATATGCCATATCACTTAGGTACACATCCCTCTACGTAGCCTTCTCATGTTGACGTGGCTTGCTGACTTGTTTGTCTGAAGCAGCTTTTGGCAATATATTTCGTTAAACAGGTTGTGGACGAGCGCCATTGCCTCGGTGCCGAACATCAGACGCACACCCGGATCACCGCGTCTACGAGCAGGGCGCTAGCCATGACGACGCCGGGCGAGGCCAGCGCGGCAGCGCGCTCGGGACCCGCGCGGCATGCTAGGTGCGCCATGAGCTGACGGAGCGCGCACAGCATGAGCGCCATGAAGACGGCCCTCGACGCGAGGATTAGATCGAGAGCACGGCGCCGACAAACACGCGGAGCTAGAGGAAGACCGTGCGTTGAGGAGCCGGCGACGAGACAGAAAGCTCCAGCAGCGGCACGAGGGCCGACGCGGCTGGCGCCACCGCAGGCATAACCCCTATCGACGCCGTGGAGCTCGAGGACGCGGTCGAACACCTGCGTCGCCACGCTGTCCATTGAGTCCGACAAGACGCGTCCGCGTTGTGTCCGCCCGCATGGCTTCGCCGTGGTGGAGTACACCAGTTAGGCCTACACCAAGAGCATCCCAGGCCACTACGTCATCTAATGGGAGCTCCTGGCCAAGGGCACCGCGCCGCGGTGGACAAGGAGACGCTGAACAGGTGCTGCCTCGAGACGGAGAAGGCCCACAACCTTGACGAAATGCATTACCAATAGCTGTTTTAAATGAACCAGCAAGCTATATCAGCGTGATAAACCCACGTGAAGGAATATAAACTTAAGGATACAATGTATAAAGTTTATAGATAAAAAATACACTTAAGGGATACGACGTATAAAGTTTATAGATCAAAAAATATATTTTTATAGTTGATGAACATAAATAAAACCTCTCATAAGTTAATAAGTTAATAGACGTTTGTGCACTTAAGCTCCTCTGAAATCTCTCGTCAGGAGACGGGAGATGGGCTAGTTTGGCTCCCGCCCGGCGGCTCGGCCCGGCACCGGGCACTCAGTAAAGCCAAAGCCCAAAGCCCAGCGGGGCAGCGGGCAACACCACAAACCCCCCACACCAGGCCCAAATCGCAGCGAACTCTGCAGCGGTGGCGGACCATTCCGGCGGCCGGAGTAATGAGGCTCCAGACCAGAGGCGGACACAGCGATGGGGCGGAGGGCTTAAGCCCCCTACTCATTTCGCAGCCGTGGAACTCCCATGTGGAATTCCTATAAATTTTTAGGTAAAATTATAAGTGAGACTGACATCTAACAGCGTCAGCGTTGTTATTGAGCGCTCTTAAATATTTTGTCGGTCCGCCGCTGCTCCAGACCGTTGTTGCCTCTTCGGCGGCTTGTTCCGCACCCAGCCTGCGGTGGCGGACTGGCGATTCCGTCTTCGTTCTGCTTGGCATATGGCATATGGCATGGGCTGCGGCGGATGGCGCGAGCAATGGAGCTACGGCGGATGGCGCGAGCAATGGGAGCTACGGCTGCAGCCAGCAGGTGATATGATAATCTCGCGATTTATCCTTCCATTGAGCAGTTTTTGCGCCGCAAAATGCGATCCATTATACTACACTTTAGATACAGACCAAGCCTGCCGAATGCCGATGGGGGAAAGAGGTTGATTTGGGATTTAGGAAGGGTTTGCGAGTAGGTAGTGGCGACCCCCACCTGCCGCCTGTTCCTCGGCTCTTTCGCTGGTCGGTGCACCATTCTGGGTTCTGCATAGGAATTTCGACAAGTCATTTGATGATCTTGTTCAGGATACCAATTGGGTTCGGATTTCGCGCAATTTAGGATCCCTAGCCACTTAGTGGCAGAATTGCTGTCCGTCAGCAGTGCAGTGAGAGGATGCTGCTTCTGAATGTTCATTTTATCTGTGTTCCTAATATTTATGGACTTCCTTAAGTATCTGTCATTCTGTCTGAACCGAAATGCTCTTCTTCGTTACATAGGCTGATAGGCACTAAGGCACCACCGTCTTTTTTTTCTCATGTTATTCTGCCATGGACTTAATTTCTGGAGGCAAGTCTCAATTGGACAAAAGGTATAAATTTAATGGATAATCTTACATTGAATTATTGAACTCAGCTGTGCACAGTCTACATACAATTTACACAGAGGCCCCTTTCTGTTCAATACAGGCCAAACTGGTTGGAAAACAAAAAATGATGTTAACTTACGATAAAGAAACAAAGACTACATATATACTCTCTCATCATTTTACATTGCTGCAGTGCCTATATACTGAAAGTGAGCTGAAGCAACACCAAATCCTTTTTTAGATGGCGCCCTCCCTTATCTTCTCTGGAAGTTGAAGACTTTGATGGAGAAGGCAAAGACGAAAGCAAAGAGAACAGTGAATCCAACAACAGCAGTAGCTACATAACCCAAGTTGTCATGCTGGAATCCAAAGAATCTGTTGACGAAATCTTTCACTATTTCATCATCTTCCAGCCTGACGTCTGTGATGTCTCCAAATTGTGAGGCGACAAGTCCATATAGTGTCCAAGCCACTGGGCAAGCCCACGAGTACCATCTCCACCATATTGGTATCCTCTGCAAGCCAACCATGTATGCTTCAGCATCAACAGTACAGAGAAAATTGAGGTCTAGCATAGTACAAGAGTTACTCTTGGAAACCTACCGGGCGGGGGATAAGGAAGCCGGCAAAGATGTTCCATATTGCGTAGAACGCAGTTGAGACTATAGCGGCAATGTCGCTGTTTGGTGTCATGGCGACTGCCATCATCCCATAGAACGTGAAGTACATGAAGGTGAAGAACATGAAGAACATATACCAAAAGAACTTCTCAGCTGTCCATTCAAAGCCAATCAGGCTGTAGACAATGAGACCATACACGACTGTCTGAAGGAAGATGTGTGGGATCTCAATAAGAACCTGTTCAAAGGTAGTAGAACTCAGCTCTAGGTTTAAGGAAGAAAAGAACAATTATTTCCTATTATCCAAATGTTCAGTTACAACTAAATTACCTGTGCAAAAGCATAGGGTAGAGCAGAGTACATTCCAGCTGCCTTTTCTCGGTAGAAAACTGTTCGCTCAACATCCACAATTGGCTGCACAGTTTGGCCATTCTGAATTCCAATGAAAAGAACTGCTGCATACATGGATCCCAAAGCATACAATAGGTCCTGCCTAGTGCCACTGAAAGAAAAGAGAAAGTACAAGTAAGTTTCTTTGGCACAATATGCCAACATATATCAGGTCTCAACTGGTGCTGTAAGCAAAGTTACTTACATTTTCTTTCCTAAGTTTAAGAAGATGGTTCCGAAGATGAGAGCAATAACTGTTGTGAAGAAGATTCTAGTTGCGGTATATGATGGATTTCTCCAGTAAGACATGTGCTGCTTCCACAGGCAAGCCATGCATTGTGTAAGGAAGGACTGTGAATATTGGGTTGGGAAGTACAAGTCCCTGGACCCTGATGGTGGTATGCTTAATTCACTAATCAAAGCTTTGTTCCTCCTGCAATGATGCACCCCAATCAGCGACATGAAACACAGCACAAATAAAGCATAAACACCATTCTGAGTTAATCTGATTGAACATACCGGTACAGGTCAGAGTTTCTGTATACTTCGGCAAAGTTGATTCCAAGGATATCTTCCTGAGCTAAGGTGGTCACTTCCAACATCCATGTTGCAGGGTTGTAACCATCCTTGATTTTCTTTACTCCTTCTATTCCCTGCATTTGAAGCACGAAGCAGGGTTACATGGATGTCATAAGTTGGAAGTGAATGTGTTTGCTCAATAGGTGACTGCTGAAGCTCACCTCAAAGTAGTCAATCAGATGGCACGAGTTGCGTCCCAAAGGTCCGACATATATTTCTTCTCCTCCCCGTTTCATCAGAAATAGCTGCAGAGTTCAAGAAGACATGTGAGTGTTACGTCCAGAGTTAAAAAAAATACCATTGGAAGAACCTTGTTTTATGGTTTTTGCCACTTACCTCATCGAAAGCTTCAAAGATATCAATGCTTGGCTGGTGGATTGTGCAGACAACCGTCCTTCCAGTATCCACCGTGTTTCGGACTGTCCTCATCACGATTGCAGCTGCCCTCGCATCTAGTCCTGAAGTTGGTTCGTCCATGAATATGATGGATGGATTGGCCACGAGCTCAACAGCAATGGTGAGTCTCTTCCTCTGTTCTGTGGATAAACCATTTACTCCTGGCAGTCCTACCAATGCTCCCCTCAGTGGTGTCAATTCCACGAGTTCCATGACTTGTTCCACAAACATCTGCACCCATGAAGTGATCTGATTAGCCAAGCACTATTATCGGCTGCTATGAAAAATATTACTGTGTTGCTTAAGAGCTAGAAGAATGAAGTCAACTTTGACCTACCTTTCTTGCTTCTGAATCCACTTCATGGGGCAACCGGAGCCATGCAGAGTACAGGAGGGATTCATAAACAGTGACATGTGGAGAATGGATATCATTTTGCTCACAGTAGCCAGCAATCCGAGCAAAGGTCTCTTGTTTCTTTGGGTATCCAGAGATTGAAATATCTCCTTCAATGTAACCACCAGTTTTCCTTCCCGCCAACACATCCATCAGGGTAGTCTTACCCGCTCCACTGACTCCCATCAGTGCTGTAAGGACTCCTGGTCTGAAGGCTCCACTTACACCCTTCAGCAGCAGTAGACGGTCTTCAGTAATACCTTTGTCTTTCATTTCCTGTCAAAGAGTCATGCAATTATTAATTACTATTTAGTATTATCAGTTTGTATTTTGTTGATAAGAAGATCTTCTAATTTATGCTTACCTGAGGCATGTCCACCGAGTATTTGATATTGTCAAAGGTGATGGACAATGGCGTAAATGGAAGTGCCATTCCTCTCTTCCTGGTTTCAGCTCCAGCAATTTCTCCTCTTCCTGCATTTTTATGGACTTGTTACAATGATGCGACAATGACATGTATTATCTGATGTATGTTGCATGGAGATCTGCTTATGACTGACCATCTGAAGGCGAATTCTGGGAAGCTGTTCCAAGAGGCAGCAACTCAACATTTTCACCAGTACGGTTTACGTGCTTCTCCCTCAGCTCCTCTTCAGAAACAACAGCCTGACCTTGTCCAAGTGCTGTGTTTACAAGAATTATGTTAGTCCCAAACATAAGATGTTTTCAAGTGTGTGGACTGATCCTTTTGAGAAGAGAGGGTACTTACGGCCAAGCCAGTCAAGGAACAGAACGAAGAGTACGTTGAAGAGCATGATATAACCAAGCAATGCACCAACACCAATCCAATACCAGTTTGGATCGACAAAGATGCCGCGGGCCTTTAGGATTTGAACACCGAGCGTGTCGTTGCTATGTGTGCTATCGACAACCTGCACAAAGATTGACATTGTTTGTTAACTCAGCTGTCTCTCTGAACTTTAGAGTGATCATAGCTTAGATTGGTTCAGAAGTCACTACATTACCTTCTGCCAGCTATGGCCAAGGAACTCATTCACCGCTATGGCATTCTGGGCATACATCAGAGGGGAGGACCAATAGCCCCAGATCCAATATTTCTTGATGTTATCTGCAGAAGAAAAGTCAATTACATGCTCCTGGAACTATTAAAGCAATGGGTGAATGAAGACTTGTCTTACCTCTTGCTATCAAGAAGCCACCAAGAATCAGAAGGACAAGCTGCGCGAATGACCCAAATGTGTCTGCGACAACCATTTCTCTTCCTAGTGCAGCAAGAAGCCGGAAAAGACCAGATGCCATCTGGCTGATTAGTACGAGCAGCAGGTAATGGCGAAAGAACCTTTCGATGTTTGGATCAAAGCCAATGACATAGTAAGTCATGCCAATCCACACAGCGCATTCCAAGAATGATATTGGTATCTTTAGCAACCATGTAGGCAATGCATATGCCCATGATGGATAGAAGAGGAGGATCCCTCTGCTTATAGAATATCGGCAGCTTTGCAATACTCATGGCGAGCTCAGCAAAACCATTGAACAAATGTGTGACTAGTCCAAGGAACATAGCGCCCAGAAATATCACTCCATCTTCGACACTACGTCGATGCATTGTCGTGCGCAGGAAGACCGTCATTGCAATGGTTCCGAGAATTATGAGCTGGTGCAAAAATGGAACATTCATCAGAATTTACTGTCTGAATTTGGAAGTTGAGAAGATTTCAGGAAGCAAGATGAATACCTGGACTACTTTGAAGATATAAACAAATGAGTTCCTCTTCATCAGCAGCCACTCCCTAGAAAAGCATGCTCTTAGAAGCTCCATCTTGCTGATACCATACTTTGACGTTGTGAGAGCTGCAGGATGGTTCCTGGTGCGATCGAAGGGCTCCTTGAGCTCTGATCCCAGCTTACGCCCAACGTGGAATGCTTTGAACGCCTCTGAAAAGTCATTAACTGAGATGTATCTGTATGGCTCGTCTCTTCTACACCAGTACTGGTGCTGATCCTTCCTTGATGTAACCTGTGATCACAGAGAGCAATGTCAAATTGGGTTCCAAGTCTGAACGTGCAGTAAATAGGATTCTGCAGGGTCACTCACTTCTTGCAAGAAGTCTGCAACACCTTTTCTCTCAGGACATTTGAAGCCTATGGCCTCAAAGAATTCAAGGACATTCTCCCGAGGACCCTGGTATACGATTTGGCCCTCAGAGAGGAGAACAATGTCATCGAAGAGCTCGTATGTTTCAGGCGCAGGCTGAAGCAATGCGATAAGTGCAGTTCCACCAAGGATGTGGACCGACTGCCTTAGAGAGTTGACGATCTGATATGTTGTGGAGCTGTCCAGACCGGTGGAGATTTCATCCATGAATAGCGCCTTAGCTGGACCAACAAGCATCTCGCCTGTGAAAATTCAACAAGACATGAAGTCACATTTTTCGATCAGGGTCGAAAGGCTTGATACACAAATCTTAATTTAACTGCAGATTGCACATACCGGTTGTGACACGCTTCTTTTGTCCTCCTGAGATACCTCTGATCATAGAGTCTCCAACCATTGTATCTGCACAGACCTCCAGACCTAGAATCTGCAAAAGAATTACAGGTAGTGTTAGGGGGCATATCCATTTCTCCTATTTCTTTTTGTTCAGTATATTTTTACCCACCTTGAGGATGTAATCTGTGACCACACTTTCCTGACCTTCCACGGAAATAGCCTGTTTGCACAGAAGCACACAATAACTTAGTAACCTTTGTTACTTCCAATGTAAATACAGGGTTTTGATTTGAATTCAATGAAATATACCTTCATGTAAACATCGATATCAGGATCTGGCTGAATGTTGGCTTCTTTCTCCCTTCTTGAAAGTTCAGTAAGCATGTCTGTGTAATTGAAAACACCATCAGATTCAGTTTACCAAAGGTGAATAATTATCTTTGTTCCTTTTCAATGTCAATGTTACATACCATAACGTGTTCCAACTCCTTGACATCTTGCAGAGAAGGCAAGTGTTTCCCGGACCGTCATTTCACCGACGTGAATATCGTGCTGCCCGATGTATGCCGATGTCCTTTGAGGGACAAATTCATCCATGTCATGACCATTGTAGGTTACTCTTCCTGACACCTGAAAATTTCCATTGCAAGTTCATCCATTTTAGTACAATTTACAGCTATCTTTCTCCCAAATACATACTTTTTTTTTGGACTAGGATTTTGAAGTTGACAATCAATCTCTTTCAAGAAAAAGAGGTTGACAGTCAAGAAAGTATTGCAAGGTGTGGTGGTACCTTCAGAGTTGAGTCAAGTTTCCCTGCCAAAGCCAGAAGTAGACTTGTTTTCCCAGATCCAGGAGGGCCAAGCAGCAAAGACATTCTGAACAAAGTGCCAATAGTAAGTACAACTACAGAAAAAAAAACCCTGAAATCTTGCACTTTGGAATTCTTTGGTTTCTTCTTACCTTCCGGGTCTTATGATTCCACTGATATCGTGAAGGATAGAGATAGGTCTCTTCCCGCTTGAAACGATGTGCATAGCACTTAGTGCATCCTGTGATAGGAGCGGCTCACAAGAGTTAGTAGTTGAAGGAACTTGACAAGCCTTTTCTTTTTCCCCATGTCTAGGAAGTATGAAGGTGCCGCTGCACATGAGATGCATACAATGATTTTGTTGGAGAAGAAGTTGGTCATCGTCGGGACACCCCGGTTGCCGACGTAGGCCTCGGCGTCGATGTTCAAGTGCTCAAACCGCACTTCTATTGTTGGATTATCGATCCCAACTCTGCAAAACCCAAAAGAAAAAGAACAACACCACATGAGTAACACGATATGCTTCTCTGTGAAGTGCTGCAGATCATTTCCAAATTCCAAAGTCCATCTGAAATCTGATTTTTTTCCAGGACATTTGAAGCAAGCAAGAGTAGTGGATGAGTGCTCACCGCTCCATGCGGTCGCGGAGCTTGAGCAGGAAGCGCTCGTTGTCCTCCTCGGCGGTGCGCACGAGGCGCTCGATGAGGTTCTTGCGCTCCTGCATGCCGAGCCCCTGGATGTCCACCTCCTCGATGCCGCCGGCGCCGGCGCCCGTGAGGATGCCCTTGCGCATGCGGTCGTAGGTGGGCAGCTTCTCGATGGCCGCCCATCGCAGCGCCTCCTCGTCGTCCTCCTCCCGCACGGACCGGCCGAACGCGTCGCTCCGCCCGGACCCCCGCCACGACGACGCCGTCCGCCTCATGCTCCCGCTGGCTGATGCTCCCCATCCGCACTAAATCCATCCTCGCTCGCCCTCACAGGTCACAGCTCGACTGTCAAAGCCCCTCCGTTCTTTGTCTTTCCCGGCCACTTCTCCCTGCTTGAGCTTGACTCTGTTTTTTTTTGTCTTTCTGCTGTAGCTGCAGGCTCGTAGCTTGCTGATCTCCGAGAAGAAAACGAGGAAGAGGAAGGGAGAGAAAGAGAGGTGTGAGTGTCTGAGGAATGAGGAGGTGGCGATTGAGGTATAAATACCTGCGCGTGCTAATGCTCGTCGGGGAAGGTGATTAGTGCGTGCGAACTGCTCATAGGTGGCGGGCGCGTCGTTGACTTTTGATTCGCGGGAAATTCGGCCGTTGTACTAGTTCTTTTGCTTTCCTACTGCGAGTCCAGCGTAAATAGTTTGACCGTTTGAATGGGCTCCGTTCTGCGCCGCTTGACCGGACCCGAGCTGTTTTGCCATCTGAGACTGGAGTCATCCAATATTCTCATGGTATTGGATATTGGTTCTCTCTGGCCTCCACGTAGACGTAGTCCGTTCCTCACAATGGTTAACGGTATGTTCTGACTCAAGGCACAGAAGATGCTTACACTGAAAGGTTGTTTCTCTTAACCCATCAGTGCAGTCAGTGAAAACTGGTGTGTAACTGCAGTCTCTCTTATAGTCTAGGACAATGCTAGCCAGTTCATGATTCTCAAATATGGAGTTTGGAGCACTCTGGTTGGAAAATCAGTGCAAAAGAAAGGATGGTGAAAATACAGTGAATAAACATTAACCTTTCTGTCAATGGAAAAGGTAAACGCCAGGCAACATGATTATGTAAACTAGTGAAATGCCTAGTAGCACAAGTAAAAAGAAGAGCTCAATTATAACAAAACTCCTAGGGCTAAATCAGGAGGGAAGGCGAGCTTTCAGTGACTATCCTCATTTTTACATCCTGGAAACCCGAGATTAGATGAAGGATTTGCATACGAAACTATAAACAGGAATTCCAGTGTCAAGCTTCAGATCAAGGACACAAACAGAAATAAAAGCATGTGATTGTGTACTAAACGACCTATTGAACACGTTAATTGTCTGAAAATAGCATTCCATGACCTCTTGTGCCAAAAAGAACATGTCATTGTGTTGGAAATCTTCTTGTCTAGCTCAAACATTTCTTTTTGGATACTTTGGAAGGATTTTGGCTGAGCACTTAACAAACTTAGGAATGCCAACCTCATCGTGTTCGTCAGCGGATTTGTCCGAATTTGATCTGCCAAGGCCATATTCTAAAGGGAAAGCTTTGTTTTGTCTTTGTCCAGAAGTTCAATTATAAAAAAAACATATAATGTCAAATTTGAAATGACTAAAATGCCCCTATCATAGGTATCTCATCCCTCCAGACGCATGTCATGCATCCCGCACCCGGTGTCTTTTGGGCGTCCTCCCAAACGGAAATACTATGGGTAGGGCATCCGAGACGTGTGTTGGTGGGCCTCAACACCTGCCTGAACGGCCTAACACTGCCATCCGCACCGACACACCCATCTCGCGTTGCTCAAGATAAAAAAATCTCTGTCACTTTTCTCTTGAATCACCTGCTTCGTCCCACATCCATTCTCGAACCACTCTCGAATCGCCATTGTGCCCGCACCACCGTGGCGTGCTCCACCGCGACCGCGCTACCGGCGGCGGAAACGCGGCGGCGTGCTGCACCATGCCCGAGCACCATCGCCTACCTTTCTATCTCCCCACCGCCACTCACCACTCGCCGCCGAGTTCTTTGAGCCAACGTAGTGTGGTCCGCGGTGACTGCTCAGGCGCAGCGTTCTTCACCGCGCCAAGCCGCTTGTCTGCCGCCATCCTCCCTCTCCACAACATCTGAGCGCCGCTTGTTGGCTACCGCAGTTCGCCACCAGGTAGGTCGTGGTCGCCAATGATGCTGTGTTTCAAGTGTTTTCAGGTGTTTTAGAAGTATGTTTTCAAGTGCTTCATCTGGATATTGCCTATGTTGCAATAGCTATATACGCATGTTGCAAGTATATGTTTCAAGTGTTTCGGTTGTTTCAGACGTATGTTTCAAGTATTTTATCTGGATGTTGCAGAAGTATATCTAGACGTTGCATAACATGCCTGTTGCAAGCGTATGCTTCAAGTGTTTCAGGTGTTTGATACGTATGTTGCAAGTGTTTTATCTATATATATTGCAAAAAGTAGATCTGGATGTTGCATGCATTTGCAAAAAGTGTTGTCGAGGTATTTTGCAACTATTTCAGACGTATATTGCAAGTATTTCAACTGTTTCGGACGTATGTTACAAGTGTTTCATCTGAATGTTGCAAAAGTATATCAGTGTTGCACATGTTGCAATAAGTCCACCTGTCGCAGCCGCCTGCTACAGTTGAGCGCCGTCGAGCGGGAGTAGAATGTCCCCGCTGCATGCACGTGAAAAACGTACAAGACACTAGCGGTCTTCGTGTGTTGTAGGTCGGATGGATGGCGCGCGTGGTCCGTATGATGCAGGCCCCTCATGGGCGCACTAGGGTGCAGGTGCGAGAAACGGGGTGCTGGAAAGCAGCCGAAACACTGGACAGGCAGGCACCGGCGGGGCACCGGCCAATGGCACGGCGCGCAGGCACGGGCTGCGCCGCGGAGGACGCACGCTGGGCGGGCGCACGTGGGGCTAGTAATGGCTGCCGGCTGGAGGTTCTTGCAGGGGCTCCCTGTCCAGTGCAGCCGTAGCTGATTCCTGCGCCGCCGACCGGCGTTGATTGCCAAGTAATATATATATATATATATATATATATATATATATATATATATATATATATATGGAGAGACTATTCGGTAGCCGGCTATAAAATAAGTTATTCTGTAGCCACCTCTATTTACTATAATTTTATATACTAATTTACTATAATGTCAATACATATTTACGATAGTTGGGTTACTATAACCCATAACGTTATATTAAACCACTTAGTAAAGAGTTACTATAATCTCTTAAATTAACATAGTAATTATCATAACTCAAAGTGGCTACAGAATAAGTTATTCTGTAGCCAGCTACAGGATAGTAGTTCTATATATATATATATATATATATATATATATATATATATATATATATATATATATATATATATGCATTCTTCTTCTTCTGTCAGCAACGCGAGGGCAGGAGTATATTACTGTAGTTTTGCTTGCAAAGAAAATAAGCTTTATTTTTGAATGGGCTCCGCTGTGCGCGGCTTGACCGGGCCCGAGCTGTTCGCTGGTCTGAGGTCTCTCGTGTCCTACTGGACAACCGGCTCACTTGGCGTTCGTTCGTTGCTTACTTCACCGGCAGGGACGAACAGTTGTCTTGCAACAAAAAAAGAAAGAAAAACGTCGCCTTTCCCAATTGCCGTCACGTCCAGGATAAGTGGGTAGAGTAGCCAACGTTAACCACCCGTGTTAATTAATAGTTACCCTTCGTCGCGGGTCAAGTAAGTCCAAGCGAGCATAGACCTGCGTCAGGAGGGGTTCCGAGTGAGAAGCGGTCAAGATGGGCCTGCGCCGTTGGCCGTTGACGCCGACGCCGCCCATAGAAAACAATTTTGGCAGGCTCCAGTCGGCAGTTACAAGTCAGAGATGGCCTGCTCTACTCTGTTCCAAGAGACTTTTGGAGTCTCGTCTCCTCGCCTCTCCCTGAGCAGTTGGGTATGATAGAACTTAACACCGACTAGCAGTAGATCTCGCAGGTATAAATTTAAATTTATGATATAGTAAATTCTAGAACATGAACTAAAACTGAGAGAGATAGAAAGATATGATGAGAGTGTGGAGGCGTTATCGACCATCGGCAGGCTTGGCGGAGGAACTAGCCATGGTGTCGATGTAGGGCAACAGTGGAGTCCGGTGGCAGAAGCGATGGCGCTTCCCGTCGCTCACAGCGCCTCCTCTAGATCGGCTTAGGGTTTGTAGGTGGGGATTGTGGTGGCGGCAGTGAACCTCGTACCTATTGCCCCGGCCCTCACCTCCTTTTTATGGCGCTGCGCGACAGGGACCCACCAACCATTGATTCGGTTGGACGCCCCTGATCAGGGCGCGGGATCCAGGCCCGTCGGAGGAGATCAACCTAACATTCTCCCCCTTGATCTCAACTTATAACTTAAACTTAACTTGCTTTATCTTGTTCTCATTCCATCACAGATCAGTGCATAGAGCGTGCCTCATCATCACGGTCAGTTGCCATTAGATTAACAACTACAATGCATCTCTCTATTTTAAAACATATTCTCATCTAGGCCATTATTGTCCAAGAATCATAGACTTTTTTCTTAAACCCGTGTTGGCTAAGTGTTCTCTAAACACATTGGGTGGTAAGCCTTTTGTGAGCGGATCCGCGAGCATCTTTTCTGTACTTATATGCTCAAGACTAATTATATGATCCCGGACTTTGTCTTTCACAACATAATACTTTATGTCAATGTGTTTGGCAGCACCACTTGATTTATTATTGTGAGCATAACATACTGCTGGATTATTATCGCAGTATAACTTGAGTGGCTTATGTATGTCGTCTACCACTTTCAACCCAGGCATAAACTTCTTCAGCCAATTCACCTGCCCTATGGCCTCATAACACGCTATAAACTCGGCATACATCGTAGATGATACAGTGACGGTTTGCTTGGAGCTTTACCACGATATAGCTCCTCCTGCGAGAGTAAATATGTATTCTGACGTGGACTTTCTATCATCTCCCGCATAATCTGAATCTGAATACCCCTCTGTGTAGGGAATCAGATCTTCTATACGTTAGCATGAGACCTTTTGTGCCTTACAAGTAACGCAAAACTTTCTTTACCAGTCTCCAGTGTTCTATTCAAGGATTACTCTGATATCTGCCAAGTAACCTAGTAACAAACGCTATGTCAGGGCGTGTACACACTTGAGCATACTGTAAACTTCTGACAGCTAAAATATATGGAATCGCTTTCATTTGATCGATCTCATATTGGTTCCTGAGACATTGGAATTTTCCAAATCTATCGCCCTTGACTATGGGAGCAGGCGAAGGCTTATAATTTTGCATACTGTATTTCTTTAGAATCTTTTCTAAGTATGTCTTTTATGATAATCCTAAAACCCTCTTTCTTCTATCTCGGTGAATCTCTATTCCTAGAATGAACGAAACTTCACCGAGATCCTTCATATCAAAGTTCGAGGACAATAACTTCTTCGTTTCTAGTAGTAGATTAACATCACTACTAGCGAGTAAGATGTTATCTACATACAAGATTAGAAAAATATATTTTCCATTCTTGAACTTTGCATAAACGCAATTGTCCTCTATATTTTTTTAAAACTCAAACTTTCTTACTATACTATCAAACTTTAAATATCACTGTCTTGATGCTTGTTTTAATCTGTAAATGGATTTCTTCAGGCGGCATCTCATACGTTCTTTTCCTTCCACAACAAAACCTTTTGGTTATGCCATGTAAATATTTTCCTCTAAATCCCCATTTAGGAACGATGTCTTTATATTCATCTGATGTAATTCTAAATCGTAATATGCTACAAGCGCCATTATAATTCTAAAAGAATCCTTACATGAGACTGGAGAAAATGTCTCATTGTAATTTATGCCTTCTCTTTGCGTGAAGCCTTTCGCCATAAGTCGCTCTTTAAATCTTTCTACATTCCCTTTGGAGTCATATTCAGTTTTGTAGACCCATTTACAGCCTACTGTCTTGGCTCCTTTAGAAATTGTTTCTAAGTCCCAAACACCGTTGGTATTCATTGATCTCATTTCATCTTTGAAAGGTCCTAATGGCTAGAGGGGGGTGAATAGCCTAATAAAAATTCTTCAACAACAACACTTAACAAAAGGTTAGACAATTATGAGACGAAGCAAGTGTTGCGCTAGCCTACTTAAAATGCAAGCCACCTATCACAATTCTAGTTTAGATAGTGTCGATTCACACAAGAGGTATGACACTGCCCTATGTTAGTGTGCTCTCAAAGACTAACTAAAGAGCCACACCAACCAAGCAAGCAAGCTCTCACAACTAGCTACACTAAAGAGCTTGTCAACTAGTTTGCGGTAAAGTAAAGAGAGTGATTAAGATAGTTATACCACCGTGTAGATGAAGAACCAATCAATCACAAAGATGAATAACAATGAAGACCAATCACCTCGGAATCAATGATGAACACAATGATTTTTACCGAGGTTCACTTGCTTGCCGTCAAGCTAGTCCTCGTTGTGGCGATTCACTCACTTGGAGGTTTACGCGCTAATTGGCTTCACACGCCAAACCCTCAATAGGGTGCCGCACAACCAACACAAGATGAGGATCACACAAGCCACGAGCAATTCACTAGAGTACCTTTTGGTTCTCCGCCGGGGAAAGGTCAAGAACCCCTCACAATCACCACGATCGGAGTCGGAGACAATCACCACCTCCGCTCGACGATCCTCGCTGCTCCAAGCCGTCTAGGTGGCGGCAACCACCAAGAGTAACAAGCAAAATCCGCAGCGAAACACGAACACCAAGTGCCTCTAGATGCAATCACTCAAGCAATGCACTTGGATCACTCCCAATCTCACTATGATGATGAATCAATAATGTAGATGAGTAGGAGGACTTTGGCTTAGCTCACAAGGTTGCTATGTCAATGAAAATGGCCAAAGATGTGAGCTACAACCGGCCATGGGGCTTAAATAGAAGCCCCCACGAAATAGAGCCGTTGTACCCCTTCACTGGGTACACTGCGCTCTGACCGGACGCTCCGGTCTTACTGACCGGACCCTGGACTCAGCGTCCGGTCCACAGATGAATGCCACGCGTCACCAGCTTCAAACGTTGTTCGTCAGATTCCAACGGCTACTAAGTTGACCGGACGCTCCGGCAAAACTGACCAGACGCTGGAGCCTCAGTGTCCGGTCGAGTACAGTAAGGGTTGAAACCTGGTTTTCCTCGACCGGACACGTCCGGTTCACCTCGACCAGACATAGCCCAGCGTCCGGTGGTAAACCCTAGCCTCTGTACCGCCAGTCAACGCGACCGGACGCAGGCGTCAACATCCAGTGCTTTTGGATCCAGCGTCCGGTCACTTGACCGACGCTGGCATCTCCTCTATTTTCACTTCTAACTTCTCCACCCTTGCTCCAATATGCCAACCACCAAGTGTATCACCTTGTGCACATGTGTTAGCATATTTTCACAAATATTATCAAGGGTGTTAGCACTCCACTAGATCCTAAATGCATATGCAATGAGTTAGAGCATCTAGTGGCATTTTGATAACCGTATTCCGATACGAGTTTCACCCCTCTTAATAGTACGGCTATCAAACCTAAATGTGATCACACTCTCTAAGTGTCTTGATCACCAAAACAAAATAGCTCCTATGGTTTATACCTTTTCCTTGAGCTTTTTGTTTTTCTCTTTCTTCTTTTCAAGTTTAAGCCCTTGATCATCGCCATGCCATCACCATTGTCATGCTATGATCTTCATTAGCTTCTCTTCTTGAAGTGTGCTACATATCTCATGATCACTTGATAAACTAGATTAGCACTTAGGGTTTCATCAATTCACCAAAACCAAACTAGAGCTTTCAATCTCCCCCTTTTTGGTAATTGATGACAACCCTTATACAAAGATATGAATTTAAATTCAATTGAATCCATGTTGCTTGCCCAAGCATATTTACCATTTGTAAAAGGATATGGACAAGTTTCATGAACCCTAAGTGGTAGCAATTGCTCCCCCTATATATGTGCTAAGAGTTTGGATTATAGCTTGCACATATGCTTAGATAGGAAATGTAGGAGTCAATGTCTACTAAATGATGCTAAGGTATAAAAGATGGACCTTTGAAGCGTGATACCAATCGGAGTGCACCAATATATCATCCTTAGCACCATGGTTAGTTCTATATCACTTGGAAACATACTTTGAAAAGATATCACTTGTAAAGACTTACTTGAAAAGAAAGTTATCTAGTGATTTCATTTCACCATTCAATCTTACAACTAACATTCATCACACAAGCATGGATGTATAACTTTAATACTTATGCCATGCAAGCAAACATATGAAATGCACATTCAAATGCACCATACAAGTTCATGAGCTTGCTCCCTCTACTTGTGTGCTCAAAATTTTAGTTGATCCCTTTCCTTTGTTATATCTCTCCCCCTATGTCATATATCTAGATATCTTTATGTTTGTTTCTTTCTCTCTTATCTTTGTTTCTCTCTCCCCCTTATCCCCTTTATCTTTGTTTCTCTCCCCCTTTGTCATCAATGACCACAAAGGTTCTAAATTTAGATGGAATTACTTATAGGGTCGAGATTATCAATGTCAATCAATGGGGTGATGATCATTTTCCCAAATTTGGTTCAATTCTAGATTATTTCCCAAAGATATTTAACTCGGTTTGATCCAAGGACAAGCTTCTTCACACCTCCAAATAAGGGTTATTTTGTACCATGTTGAGTTAAACACTTATAGTTCATTTTCTAGATTAAACACTAGGTTTATAAGCCCATAAACATGTCATATGCCATCACTAGATCAAGTCAAACATAGAAGCAATAGTGATACCATATAGACATTTAAAATCATTTGATTTTCATGAATGAGCCTAATAAGATAGAACCACTTGCAAGGTCCTAATAAGATTGAAAATTTGACTAAATACACTAAACATGTCCTTAGCAAGGATGTATGTCATGCCAATCAACTTTTACCTTAGATTGCTCGAAGGAGAGGCATGTCATATGAGTGGGGTGCATCAACACATATTTGAGAAATCCAAATGTTCAACTCATTCCTTAGCTTGCAAAACCTTTTCTCATCCAATGGCTTGGTGAATATATCGGTAAGTTGATCTTCAGTGCCTACACTCTCAATGCAAATGTTCCCTTTTTGTTGGTGATCTCTTATGAAATGGTGGCAGACATCAATGTGCTTTGTTCTTATATGTTGAACCGGATTGTTTGTCAACTTGATTGCACTCTCATTGTCACATAGCAATGGCACTTTCTTGAACTTGATTCCAAAATCACTCAAAGTGGCCTTCATCCAAAGTATTTGTGCACAACAACTACCGGTGGATATGTATTCGGCTTCGGCGGTTGATAATGCAACACTATTTTGCTTCTTTGATGACCATGAAACAAGTGATCTTCCCAACAATTGACATGTGCCCGAGGTGCTCTTCCTTTCAACCTTGCATCCCGCATAATCTGAGTCGGAATAACCAACTAGCTCAAACTTTGCTCCTTTGGGATACCACAAACCAACATTTGGTGTATGCTTCAAGTACCTCAAAATTCTCTTTGTAGCCTTCAAATGACTTTCTCTTGATAAGGCTTGAAATCTTGCACACATGCATACACTAAACATAACATCCGGCCTTGATGCGGTCATATTGAGTAGGCTTCCAATCATAGACCGATACAACTTTTGATCTATCATATTTCCACTTACATCACTATCCAAGTTGCCATTGGTTCCCATTGGTGTGCTAATGACTTTGCTATCGATCATGCCAAACTTCTTGATCATGTCCTTGATGTACTTGCCTTGACTCACAAATGTACCATTCGTTAATTGCTTGATTTGAAGACCAAGGAAGTAACTCAATTCTCCAATCATGGACATTTCAAACTCATTAGCCATCATCTTTCCAAACTCATCATAAAATTCTTGATTAGTTGATCCAAATATGATGTCATCAACATAGATTTGCAATACAAATAGATCTTTTCCAATCTTCTTGATGAAAAGAGTGGTGTCAACCTTACCCATTGTGAACTCTTTAGAGAGGAGGAAGTCCCTCAATCTCTCATATCATGCTCTAGGTGCTTGCTTCAAGCCATATAATGCCTTCTTCAACTTGTACACATGGTTGGGCTTTTTATCATCTTCAAAACCGGGAGGTTGCTCAACATATACTTCTTCATTAATATAACCATTGAGAAATGCACTCTTGACATCCATTTGATAGAGCTTGATGTTGTGAGCACAAGCATAGGCTAGCAAGATTCTAATTGCTTTCAATCTAGCAACCGGGGCATATGTTTCTCCAAAGTCAAGACATTCAACTTGAGTATAGCCTTGTGCTACTAATCTTGCTTTGTTCCTTACTACTATCCCATCTTGATCTTGCTTGTTTCTAAAGACCTATTTGGTTCTAATCACATTGTGTCCCTTTGGTCTTTCTACCATTTCCCATACTTGATTTCTTGTGAAGTTGTTTAGCTCTTCATGCATAGCATTGACCCAATCAACATCTTTCAAAGCTTCATCTATCTTCTTTGGTTCAATGGATGACACAAATGAGAAGTGTTCACAAAATGATGCCAATCTTGATCTTGTTTGTACACCTCTTGAAATATCTCCAATGATTGTATCCAAAGGATGATCTCTTGCAATACTTGTTGGTTGGAGCAATGGAACTTGATTGCTTGCACTTGCTAGATCATTGGGTTGAGATGATGTACTAGCCACTTGATCTTGATCAATGTCATGAGATCCACTTGCACTATCTTGACTTGTATCATCTTGCATATTTGAGTTAGAGAGCACTTGCACTTGATCATCTTCTTCATTATTCACTTGCCTAGGCCTCAATTCACCAACATCCATGTTCTTCATGGCATTTGAAAGTTGAATGCCTCTAACATCTTCCAAGTTCTCATTCTCTTCTTGTGAACCCTTGGTTTCATCAAATTCAACATCATAAACTTCCTCAAGAGTACCATTATCCAAATTCCAAACTCTATATGCTTTACTTGTAGTGGAATAGCCAAGTAGGAATCCTTCATCACATTTCTTGTCAAACTTGCCCAATCTTGTGCCTTTCTTCAAGATGTAGCATTTGTAACCAAAGACCCAAAAATATGCAATGTTGGGCTTTCTACCATTCAAGAGTTCATATGGTGTCTTCTCTTTCAATCGGTGACAATAGAGGCGGTTGCTATAATAGCAAGCCGTGCTGATAGCTTTGGCCCAAAAGGATTGACTCACATTGTACTCACTAAGCATAGACCTTGCCATATTAATGAGTGTTCTATTCTTCCTCTCAACAAGGCCATTTGATTGTGGAGTGTACTTGGCCGAGAATTGATGTCTAATTCCAAATTCATCATATAACTCATCAATTCTAGTGTTCTTGAACTCACTACCATTGTCACTTCTAACTCTCTTGATGGTTGTTTTAAATTCATTGTGAATATCTTTGACAAATGATTTGAATGTTGTAAATACATCACTTTTGTCTACTAGAAAGAATACCCATGTGTATCTAGTGTAGTCATCCACTATCACAAAGCCATATTTATTTCCACCAATACTAGTGTATTGTGTTGGCCCAAACAAATCCATGTGCAATAATTCAAATACTTTACTAGTGCTCATCATGCTTTTCTTAGGATGGGTGTTTCCAACTTGTTTGTCGGCTTGACAAGAGCTACAAAGCTTATCCTTTTCAAACACAACATCTTTCAAGCCTTTAACTAAGTCATGCTTAATCAATCTATTCAATTGTTTCATTCCAACATGACCAAGCCTTCTATGCCATAATCAACCCATGCTAGACTTAGTGAACAAGCATGTAGACAATCTAGCTTCACTAGCATTGAAATCAACCAAGTATAGATTCTCATATCTAAAGCCTTTGAAGATCAAGTTAGAGCCATCTACACTTATGATCTCTACATCATCTATTCCAAATATGCACTTGAATTCAAGATCACACAATTGAGCTATGGATAGCAAATTGAAATTCAAGCTCTCTACTAGCAACACATTGGATATGCTCATGTCATTGGATATTGCAATCTTACCAAGCCCTTTGACCTTGCCTTTGCCATTATCACCAAATGTGATACTATCATAACCATCATTGCCATTGGTGTTGATTGAGTTGAACATTCTTGCATCACCGGTCATGTGTTGAGTACACCCACTATCAAGAACCCAATGCCTTCCTCCGGCTTTGTAATTGACATACAAAAGAAGATCAATTCTTTTTAGGTACCCAAACTTGCTTGGGTCCTTGAAGGTTAGTCACTAGGACTCTTTGGTACCCAAATGGCTTTCTTCTTTGAGCCCATCCATGGTTTACCAATGAACTTAGCCTTTACACCATTTGTACCCTTAGTAAGCATATAGCATGAATCAAGCTTAATAAAGGATACATTAGCATTTTTGTTGTTATTTTTGGATTCTTGCTCTTTGTGACCCACTTGCTTGCAACTAGTGCAAAACCGACCATTGTTCTTCATAAAACTAGTCTTGTGAGGAGCAAAGGCCGCTTTACCTTTCTTAGGGGTATAGCACAATCCCTCTTTGTAGAGAGATGCTCTTTGGCTACCCAAGCACATAAGCAAGCGGTCCTCACCACCATAAGCCTTAGCTAGGTTGTGAGTGAGCTTAGTGACCTCCTTCTTGAGGTTCTTATTCTCAACCACTAGTGAGGCATCACAAGTGAGACCATCACTACTAGATGAGGTAGAAGTGAAAGTGCTACAAGAAGGGTTAGTAGGAGCGACAATAATAGGCATAGATAGTGGTTCATCAATTATGTCACAAGTTAAACCTACATTGCATGTTTTAACATGCTTTTTATTTTGCTCATCAAGCAAAGAGGAATGAGCCTTTTCAAGCTTTTTGTGAGCTTTGCCAAGCTTCTCATTGGCTTCCTCTAGCCTCCCATGAGATGCATTGAGCTCATCAAAGGCTTGCTTAAGGACTTTTAGTTCCTTACGCAAGCTTTTGCATTCCCTTCTCTTGATATCAAAGTGTTCTCTAGCATCTTCTAGCATGTCAAATAATTCATCCTTAGTGGGTTCATCATCATCACTATCACTATCATTTTCATTTTTATGTTCATTATCATCATCATTTTCTTCATCACTTTCATCATCGCAAGATTGTACCTTGGTGGCCTTAGCCATGAAGCATGATGAAGATTCAAAGAGAGAAGGCTTCTCATTGATGGCAATGCTTGCAAGAACCTTCTTCTTAGTGGTCTTATGATCATCACTATCATCATCATCATCACTTGAGGAAGCATCACTATCCCAAGTGACTACATATGAACCACCCTTCTTCTTCTTGAAGGCCATCTTGTCCTTCTTCTCTCTTTTTTCCTTCTTGTCCTTTTTCTTGTTCTTCTTGTTGTCATCATTATTTTCACTATTGTATGGGCATTGAGCAACAAGATGATCTTTGCTTCCACACTTGAAGCACCTTCTTGACTCTTCTTTGTTCTTGAATGAAGATTTCTTTCTTCTTGCATGATAGCCCTTCTTCACCATGAACTTGCCAAATCTCTTGACAAATAGAGCCATCTTCTCATCATTATTATCATCCCATGATTCATCTTCTTCACTTGATGTTTCTTGTTTAGCTTTGCCCTTGGATGACGTGGCATTGAATGCCACGCTCTTCTTCTTGTCATCTTTCTTCTATTCTTTCTTCTCTCTCTTTTCTTCTTTCTCATCATCATCTCTATAGGCATCATCGGTCATGATATCTCCCAAGACTTGATTTGGTGTCATTGTATCCAAACCGGACCTCACTAGAATAGTGACCAATGTACCAAATCTTGAGGGTAAGCATCTCAAGAACTTATTTGAGAACTCCTTGTCCTCTATCTTCTCACCAAGTGCCTTGAGATCATTTATAATCACTTCCATCCGATGGAACATGTCCGGCACACATTCATCTTCCTTCATCTTGAAACTAGCAAATTTATCCTTGAGAATGTATGCCTTTGCACCTTTGATTGCCTTTGTGCCCTCAAATGATTCTTCCAATTTCTTCCATGCCTCATGAGCTCTCTCAATGTTCTTGATTTGCTCAAATGTTCTCTCATCTAAAGCATCATGGATGGCACTAAGAGCAATATCATTGTTTTGGAGTATCAATTCTTCGGCGGTGGTGGGAGTCTCTTCATCTTCAATCTCAATTTTTGTTTCTACCACCTTCCAAATCTTCCTATTGATTGACTTGATATATGTTGTCATCTTAGCCTTCCAATAGAGGTAATTTGTGCCATCAAATTGGGGTGGCTTCTTGGTGTTGTTGATTTGAGCCATTTTTACACCGAAGGTTGTTAAGCCTCAAATCACGGTGACCTCGGCTCCGATACCACTTGAAAGGTCCTAATGGCTAGAGGGGGGGTGAATAGCCTAATAAAAATTCTTCAACAACAACACTTAACAAAAGGTTAGACAATTATGAGGCGAAGCAAGTGTTGCGCTAGCCTACTTAAAATGCAAGCCACCTATCACAATTCTAGTTTAGATAGTGTCGATTCACACAAGAGGTATGATACTACCCTATGTTAGTGTGCTCTTAAAGACTAACTAAAGAGCCACACCAACCAAGCAAGCAAGCTCTCACAACTAGCTACACTAAAGAGCTTGTCAACTAGTTTGTGGTAAAGTAAAGAGAGTGATTAAGATAGTTATACCGCCGTGTAGATGAAGAACCAATCAATCACAAAGATGAATAACAATGAAGACCAATCACCTCGGAATCAATGATGAACACAATGATTTTTACCGAGGTTCACTTGCTTGCCGTCAAGCTAGTCCTCGTTGTGGCGATTCACTCACTTGGAGGTTCACGCGCTAATTGGCTTCACACGCTAAATCCTCAATAGGGTGCCGCACAACCAACACAAGATGAGGATCACACAAGCCACGAGCAATTCACTAGAGTACCTTTTGGCTCTCCGCCGGGGAAAGGTCAAGAACCCCTCACAATCACCACGATCAGAGCCAGAGACAATCACCACCTCCGCTCGACGATCCTCGCTGCTCCAAGCCATCTAGGTGGCGGCAACCACCAAGAGTAACAAGTGAAATCCGCAGCGAAACACGAACACCAAGTGCCTCTAGATGCAATCACTCAAGCAATGCACTTGGATCACTCCCAATCTCACTATGATGATGAATCAATGATATAGATGAGTGGGAGGACTTTGGCTTAGCTCACAAGGTTGCTATGTCAATGAAAATGGCTAAAGATGTGAGCTACAACCGGCCATGGGGCTTAAATAGAAGCCCCCACGAAATAGAGCCGTTGTACCCCTTCACTGGGTACACTGCGCTCTGACCGGACGCTCCGGTCTTACTGATCGGACCCTGGACTCAGCGTCCGATCCACAGATGAATGCCACGCGTCACCAGCTTCAAACGTTGTTTGTCAGATTCCAACGGCTACTAAGTTGATCGGACGCTCCGGCAAAACTGACCGGACGCTAGAGCCTCAGCGTCCGGTCGAGTACAGTAAGGGTCGAAACCTGGTTTTTCTCAACCGGACGCGTCCGGTCCACCTCGACCGGACACAGCCCAGCGTCCGGTGGTAAACCCTAGCCTCTGTACCGCCAGTCAACGCGACCGGACGCAGGCGTCAGCGTCCAGTGCTTTTGGATCCAGCGTTCGGTCACTTGACCGACGCTGACATCTCCTCTATTTTTACTTCTAACTTCTCCACCCTTGCTCCAATGTGCCAACCACCAAGTGTATCACCTTGTGCACATGTGTTAGCATATTTTCACAAATATTATCAAGGGTGTTAGCACTCCACTAGATCCTAAATGCATATGCAATGAGTTAGAGCATCTAGTGGCATTTTGATAACTGTATTCTTATACGAGTTTCACCCCTCTTAATAGTACGGCTATCAAACCTAAATATGATCACACTCTCTAAGTGTCTTGATCACCAAAACAAAATAGCTCCTATGGTTTATACCTTTGCCTTGAGCTTTTTGTTTTTCTCTTTCTTCTTTTCAAGTTTAAGCCCTTGATCATCGCCATGCCATCACCATTGTCATGCTATGATCTTCATTAGCTTCTCTTCTTGAAGTGTGCTACCTATCTCATGATCACTTGATAAACTAGGTTAGCACTTAGGGTTTCATCAATTCACCAAAACCAAACTAGAGCTTTCAATCTTGCATGGCTTCAAGCCACTTGATGAGTGAGCGCTTCTCATGGCTTCTTTAAATGAGGTGGGATCACCCTCCATTTGAAATTCTTCACATTCATAGACTTCATAGTCATTAGGAATGGCTGGTTTTCTGACTCTTTGAGACCTTCTAGGGGCCTCATTAGTTGACGCTTGTTCTATATGAGGCTGTTGTTGCTCTTCCTCATGTGTGACAACGGGTTCTATAGGATCCTAAAAGACAGTTTCCTCATGTTCATTCATTATCGCCATAGGAGAACTAACAATAGGTGCTATTACTACAGTGTCTTGCATTGTTGGTGCAACAACAACAGGTAGCGTGAAGAATGGCTCTTGAACCTTTGGAGTAGGCACATATACCCGCTTCTCGTCTAGGTTAATTTCTCACGCTACCATGCTCCCCTTGATCAACTCTTCCTCCAAGAACACAACATGTCTTGTTTCTACAAACTTCGTATGTCTGTCAAGACAATAGAAGCGATAACCTTTTGACTTTTCTGGATAGTCAATGAAATGACAATTGACTATCTTGGAGTCTAGCTTCCCTATGTTTGGGTTAAAGACTTTAGCCAAGGCTGGACAACCCCACACACGTAAATAGTTAAGTGAGGGTTCATTTCCTGTCTACAACTCATATGGTGGTTTGGGCACCGACTTGCTTGGCACTCGATTAAGAATATGAATGGCGGTTTTAACGCCTCCATCCATAAACTTATCGGTAGAGTAGAGTAACTTATCGTACTTCTCACCGTATTCATTAAGGTACGGTTACGTCTTTTAGCTACTCCATTCTGCTAAGGCTCGCCCAGTGTAGAGTACTAGGCAACTATGCCATTTTCCTGTAAGAATCTTGCAAAAGGTCTAGGAACTTGGTCATATGGAGTGTGTTGACCGTAGTACTCCCCCCACGGTCGGATCTTACTATCTTAATCTTTAAATTGTATTGATTTTCTATTTCAGCCTTAAATATCTTAAATTTATCCAATGCTTCTGATCTTTCCTTAATTGGATAAATATAACCATAATAAGAATAATCATCTGTGAATATTATAAATAAATCATAACCATCCACACTCTCACAGGAAAAGGACCACAGATGTCTGTGTGAATTATTTCTAAAATTCCTGTGCTTCGTTTGACATCTTTCTTTATTTTCTTAACATACTTTCCTTTTATGCAATCAATGCATTGTTCTAAATCTAAAAATTCTAATGGTGGAAGAATTGATTTCTTAATCAATCGCTCTATTCTCCTCCTCCTCGAAATATGGTCTAAACAACAGTGCCATAATTTCGATGATACATCATGAACTCTCTTCTACTTATTTCTTGCATTCATAGACGAGGAGGCATTCTCATTCTCAGTGCTCACAACATTCACATTCTCAGAAAGTGATAACAAATAAAGCTTATCTTGTCGGAAGGCAAGACCAACACACTTATTATTAAACATAATCTAACATTTGTCATTACCAAAATGGCAATCATATCCATCATCGTCTAGACGTGAAACACTTATCAAATTTCTACGTAAAGAGGGTACATAAATGACATCTGAAAGCTGAAGTACAAAACCATCATCTAATTCTAGAGAGAGATCTCCAATGGCTTCAACTTCACCTTCAACTCCATTTGCTACTTTAATTCTTCTTTCTCCTCTTTGTAGGGCCCCTCGTATGGAATCCCTGTAATAAATTTGCAACATGAATAGTTGCACATGAGTCAATCCACCAAGTAGATTTTGAATAACTTAAATACAAAGACTTATCTATGAATGTAATAATGTCCTCACCTCTCTTCAAAAGGCTCTTCAGGACATCTGGACAGTCCTTCTAGTAATGTCCATACTTCTTGCACCATTTGCATTGATCCTTGCCAACTTGGACATTGTTGTTCTTTTGATGGTGATCATTCTGAGGGGCTTTCCCTTGAGATTTGGCATTCTTGTTAAAGTTCTTTTTATAGTCCTTCACATGGTTAGCAGAGTCACCATATGAGCTTTTAAGCCTATCTTCTTCTTGAACACACATGGCAATGAGCTTCTCCATATCCCATTTGTCAGGCTGCATGTTGTAATTAACAACAAAAGTTTCATACTCTTTAGGCAATGAAGCAAAACCAAATGAATCAGGAACTCATCCTTGAGCCCCAAATCCATTGACTTGAGCTTGGAAGCCGTGTTGCTCATCTTCAATATGTGTTCTCTTATCCCTTCACCAGAGTATTTCTCATTGAATAACTTCTTTATCAGGGTACTGGCATAAGTCTTTGAAGAGCCAGTAAACTGACTCTCCACTTTCTTGAGATACTCAGTGGCGGTATCACAATCTGGGATTAACCCCCTTATTGCATATGAAATAGTGGACTTAGCCACCATCAAGCACTTGCGGTTCAAAATGTCTCATTTCTTACGATCAAGATCGTATTTCATTATCACTTCTGCATGATCTCGCTGCCGAGCAACGAAATCAGCATCAGTTTCATTTTTTTCCCTCACTGGGTCCACTGGCTCAGTAGGACACGGAGAGGTAAGCGCTAGGTCATTTTCGGACAGCGTAAGTGCTAATTCATACTTCTCTCGCCATATACGATAGTTGCCCCCTTCAAGAGGCGAAATGTGTGAGGTGAATGCCATAGGGTTGAGTTCTGAAAACAACGCTAGAGATACTGAGAAAATATGACATAATAATTGCATGCCTTAATTTAACGTTGGTCAAAATTAAAACATACAATATTATTCTACATTAGTTCTACAAGAAATAGAATTAATGCATGGAAAAACTCATGAATACAAAATTATAATATTGCTATTATCAACGTTGGTCAGAAAAATAACAATATCATAATTTACTGAATAAAATTAACTGCTCTTCAAATTAAACTATCATGTTGGTTCGAATTTAATTAGAAGATAATAAACATCTACTTTGCAGCGGAAATATAAAAAAATAATTTATCTACTTTTCAGAAGTATTTTACTGTACTCATCTACTCTCTAAAAAAATTATCCCGTTGGTTCAAAATTTTGACAGAGATTTAACATCAAAACTTGACAAAATTCATCAAAACCGTTTCTAGAAAATAATAAAACTTAAACAATGAATTTACTGTGCATTCAACCCGGCCCATCAGGCGCGCGCGCGTGCGCTCCTAGGCCGCAACCTGGGCCTGGGTCGGGATTTGCCAATCCCGCCTGGGCGGAAGCGAGCCCAAGCGATCTCAGGCATTCATCACCATCCGACGGTCGGGCATTGATTTCACGAGATCAAAACCGCTCGCGGCCGCCGTCTCCCAAACCCTAGGTCCATTTTGTCCCTCCCCTTTCTCTCTCTTCTTACACACCATGGCCGCCACACCCGAGGTCTCAAAGGCGGACGCGATGCAGGAGGTGGCGGCGTCGCCGTGGCACCCTTCGCCGGCACACACGTGCGGCCGGAGCCACGCGCGGCTCAGTCGAGCGGCACCGTGGTGGTGCCCTTTGCGCCCTACACACGTGTACGCGGCGCCACAGAGCGCTAGCGAGCCGACGGCTCTCTTCCAGCGCGACGGTCTTCCCGCACGCCGGTGGTGAGGGAAACCCGGGTAGGTCCCTTCCCTTACCGACCTTTCTTCTAGGGTTAGGGTTAGGGTTTGAGGAATTCGAAATCTTTCATCTCCTTCTTATTTCTTTTTAGTTTTCTACCCCAATCTGGATCTACACACTAGGTTCGCTTTGATACCATTGATAGAACTTAACACCGACTAGCAGTAGATCTAGCGGGTATAAACTTGCATTTAGGATATAGTAAACCCTAGAACATGAACTAAAACTGAGAGAGATAGAGAGATAGGATGAGAGTGGGGAGGCATTACAGACCATCGGCAGACTTGGCGGAGGAGCTGGCCATGGTGTCGATGTAGGGCAGCAGTGGAGTCCGGCAAGAGAAGTGATGACGCTTCTCGTCGCTCACAGCGCCTAGGTGGGGATTGTGGCGGCGGTAGTGAACCTCGTATCTAGTGTCCTAGCCCCCACCTCTTTTTTATGACGCTGCGCGACGGAGGCCCACCAACCATTGATTCGGTTGGACACCTCCGATCAGAGTACGGAATCAAGACCCGACTCTCATTGGACCGAGTCGGAGGAGAGCGCAGAGCAGCGGCACTAGTACTTCACTTCGGGTGGAAGCATGCAGTCTTCAGCTACTCAGCTGTCATCAATTGTTCAGAGTCAGAGCTACTAGAGCGGAAGGGGTATTCGTGCGGGTGCTGAAGACCGTGACGTGGCCGTGTTTGACGGCCCGAGGCCGGAGACCCAACTCGCGGGGCCGGCGAGCCCCGCGTGACGGTGGCCTTGCTGAGTTACGGCGGCTGGCCGGGGATACGGGCGGTCGATCGGCGAGCGCTTCTAATTCTGAACTATAGTCGCAGTATCTTTACCTCTCTTTTAAGGGGGGGAAAAAGAAACTTCCCAGCGAAACAAAAGGTTGTGTAATCTTTTGACTGCATTTGGCTGTTACTCTCGTCAGGCTCGGCAACTAACTTCAGGCACGGTGCCAAAGCTCAGGAATCAACACACGCCAATGTCTAGACATCCACTCTGTCGCCAAATACACATATAGATGTGGTTGATAAACATGAACACAAAAATTTCTCAAGACAAACTTGCTTAACTCAAACAGCTGACATATCACGGTCACATCATACCGCATCAGCAATAGTCAGCCCGGCTAATAAATTCAACTTTGAGACAAGTCCGGACTCCGGAACAAAATAGCAAATGTGCAGTGTAGCCACTCATTTTCTGGCCCTTACATAACATATTCTGTTTCTAGTTACAGTACAGTTCTATTACATGGGCAAATCCAAACTACAAGTCTAACAAATTAGTAACGTCACAGACCATGACAGCTGGCAGCCCTTTTGGGTGTTCAAACCAAGCCGTTCTCATACATCGAGCCATCTCTGGTGGTAGCATCTTCGGCCATGTCAAGCTCGACCATGGCAGCATCAACAAGAGACTAGTATCAAAACAGAAAGAGTCAGCACACCGTCCTCACCTTGCCAACACAAGCAAACCTAAACGACTGGATAGTTGTTCTCAACAAACACTAACGAGTACAGGACCACGGAACTCGAGAGTTATGAAAGAAACAAATGATGAGAAAATAATAACCTGAAGCCTCTGTTCAGCCGTTTTGACCCTATCGTTGTAGTCTTGAAGTTGAAGAAAATGTTTGTACAGCTGCACATATAATGTTTTCATCAGACAAGCCATTGCAGGACTACCAACTGCATCTTGCATAAATAAGCAGCCAACAAGTGAAGAGCACATACGTCTGTAACAGCTAATTGTCGTCCTGAAGAGACTTTCCGCGCAACAACCAGTTCATCCTCTAATTTCTGCAGTTTGACGCGAAAAATGTTTTTTTGACTTATCATCAGAACTCATCCCAAATGAGACTCTAAGAGATGGCCAAACAGTGGCTATCTCATATACAAATGGGGCAAATGATGACAGCAGAATCCTTTGAAAATCATGACATAGATCACCTGAGCTTTCTTCTGCAAATCTGCAATGTGCTGTTCTTTCGCAGATATTTTATCCTTAATCTGGTTAACCTGCAAAGCTCATAATATAAAATGCAAGAAACAGTTAAATCATCATGAACAAAAGTACTCGGCCTATCTAAAAAGTAGCTGAGTATACTATCAGTCTATCATGGTTCAGGTATTGTGCATCCCATGTACTATATAACTTCAGCTGAAAAGATAATACTATATATTGTAATGCAATAGGCAACTAATTGTGAAGCTTTTCTGAGTAAATAAGGCCTGTGCATTCAGTGATCAATGCATGACTGTCACCTGAGGTATCCAAGCATGTCAGTGTGCAAAATAAAACTGAGCTAAATATGAAAATTTCTGTAGAAGTCAAGCAAAAGATAAATCCTAAATGGGACTACAAATTCAATAGGCATTTATCCTTTTATGTACCTCGCAAATGCAATTGAGTTCATGATCTAATTCTGCAGGTCATGAATATCCATAAATCTACATCCATTAAGGCCTTGTTTGGATGCGCATGTATTCATCTCAATCCACATGTGTCGAAGTGGATTGGAGTGGAACTAAATTCCATTCCATTCCACTCCAACACATGTGGATGGAAGGGGATACACATGCATCCAAACAAAGCCTAAGCCTGGAGAACTTTGATTACTTTCACATGCATTTAACATGTTTTCATCTTTATATGCCGAAAGCAATATAGGGAAGTTAACTTAAATGGACTCTGGCAAAGAAATAAATCCATCATGATTTTACACCAACTCTGAGATAGTGTCAGCTGATTTTATGGTTTCCAGATCAAACTAATACAGAACAATGTCTTTAAGGAAATGGCATGCCTCATTTTCGAGGTCCTCACGCATCTGAATAGTTTTATCCAACTGGTGCTTTCCCTGATATACAAAAAAGAGAGAAATGAAAATTTTATACGAAAACAAAAAGGAGTTGATATAAAGAGTCAGGAATGTAAATGCCTCGGTTTTTGAAGATGCACTTACATCATTTTGAAGATCATCACTGGAACTCGATAAATCTCTGCTATCACGACCTTTTGGGCGGCTGCATAGAGAACATTAGGAAAGTAAATGCCTCGGTTCTTTCTAAGGATTATAGTTGATCCATGAAATATTTCCTATAGCGGTACAACCTTTCTTTATAAATAGACAGTAGTCAGTACATTAAAATCTGGACTTAAGACACAACAATGGTGTAAATTTCACAGTAAGGGCAACCAAACATGGTCTCCAATAATGTACCCAGTTCCTTATAAAAAAAAATTGTACCCAGTTTCAGCATATGATAATGATTCTGTATTGTATACAAGTTTATGCAATCTGCAAGGCCACTAGTCAGCATACAAGAATTTTAACACGTTAGGACGAACAAATCATCAAACCTGCTCATCATTCTAATTGTGCAGCCAGTATTCACTATATTAACTTAAAAATAATTGAGTGGATATAGAGAGTAATGCAGGGAAACATATAAATATCACTAAAAATTGCTGTTCAAACTTCTCTAAGGTGAATATGGCCCTTTTCTTATTTATCTACTCCCTCCGTTCCAAATTGTAAGACATTTTGGCTTTTCTAGATACATTGCTTTTACTATGTATCTAGACATAGTGTACATCTAAGTGCATAACAAAAGTGATGTATCTAGAAAAGCCAAAACGTCTTACAATTTGGAATGGAGGGAGTATAAGACAGCATGGCTACAAGGCTACAATCAAATTTTCCCTAGTACGTTCCAAGATCTTGAAATGTGACACCCAAGTTAAGGACCAGATGCTCTAGTAAATTAATTTCAAATGGCCCAAGAACATCAATTAAGCACTCTACAAATACCTAAAATATGCATATCAATATATCAAACACAATGTTGTTTTCATTCAAATATTAAAAATAGCTACCATGATTAGAAATATCAACATAACTCCACTATGAAAAACAAAATCAACATGGCACCTGAACCTTTTTCTTGTTCCATGTTCCCTATCTTTGTCATTATCTGAATCCATATTATGCATTTCCTCTGCACGATCATGTTCTTTAGGACATCTCTCGTCTACTTCATGATCTCGATCCATGGGATAGTCAATTTCTCGATTAAAGCCACCATGCTCATAATCTCTTTCTCTATCATGCTCACGGGATCTATCACTATCCCTGTCATGGTACGGATCCCTTTCACGATCATAGCTCCGTTCCCTAACCCTTCTGTCCCAGTATGGATCTCTACCATACCTTCTTGGATCTCGTCTGAAACCATCTCGACCAAAATCTCGGGGACCTCTTGTACGCACTTCATTTACTCGAACAATACGATTGCCTAATTTCTGTTCCAAATAAAAAGACATGTTAAACAAAAGATAAAGGAAAGGTGCCAAGTAAGTTAAAAAAAAAGGAAGCATACTGTATACCTTGCCGTCCATGCCTGCAATTGCTTGCTCAGCAGCTCTGGGGTGAGTGAAAGTAACAAAACCATAACACTTGCCTTTGACAGAATGATCATTAATCACCTGGAATGCACAAATTAATCAGGAAACAAAAGCTATATAATCTCACAGACTCAAAACAGTTGGTTACAACACTAGGAAGTAGGCGTAGAGCGTTTCTGGTCCTTTTGTGTTTTGCCTTAGTCTTGGCCTTTATGAGAGGTGAGGTGGTGAGGTTTAAACTTTGGCTATTTTGCCTATGTCGTAAACGCTTCAGTGTAAACTGGTTTCCCCAGCAGTGACTCTGGCTTTCAATATAAGCTGGACCACAGTGCCTTTGGTCTAAAAAACAACACTAGGAAGCATTGACTGCTAAATCATACTAGCAAACAAGTAAAACAAAACCAAATGAGATTGCTTTTGTCTTTCTGTATGTATGTTTGTGGTTTGGCAATTCCACATATCTTTGCAAATGAGGATGCCATCATCTTCACACTCCTCTCAGTTGAAGAAAAGTAAGATGCTCGAGACATATAAACCATAATGCCCTCGGCATCCAAAAGAAAACCAAACATCTACCGTGCAAATACAGTAACCAGATGAACTGAAAATCTGAACTCTACTCAAAACAATTCTACCTGCCAATTCATCTTGGCATTAAATTAGTTTAGCCATCAAAAACTGGGAATGGGCGCACACCACCTCCTCTATTTTCTTTCCTTCGTGTTCTCTATTTTCTCTCCTTCGTGTTCTCATGCTGTTTGCTGTTTTTTTGTAAGACAACCACTCCCGAGATCCTCACTTAAGATCCTAAAAAAGGAGAAGAACATTGTGCCGAAGAAAAACGTGACAAAAAAAAACCACGTAATAAAATTAACCCTCTTTTCCGCCATATATTTAAAAAAAAAAACATCACCAGCCGCAGCACAGCCTCACACCATCGAATCAAACCAGCAGCGCCCGGCAAACTTTCTCGAGAGCAAACGCGGGAGCTGACTAAACGGAGAGTAGAGGGGGAGGAGCGGGGCGGACCTTGACGGAGACGATGGTGCCGTAGTACCCGAAGGCGTCGCGAAGCATCTCCTCGTTGGCCTCGTAGGGAAGGCCGCCGACGTAGACCGAATTCACCTCGTCTACCGCCATCTCTCTACTCTGGTGGCCGTCGGCGACGGGGCGGTGGCGGTGGGCGCTAGGGTTTTGGGTTTTCCCCTCTCGCTCTCGCTCGCTCACGCCGCGACGGCGACGACGACGACCGGCCCGGGGTGTGGGGGAGAGGGAAAGACGGGTAGGCGAGCAGTCGGATCTGATCTGGAAAAATCACGGGTCGGCCTGTCCCCTCGCCATCTGCGGCCAGCCGATCTCAGCCGTCCGTTTCGCTCACGGGCCGATGGCGTAGTGTGAATGGGCCAAGTCCCCGCCGTGCAGAACGTCAGAGCAACCTGTTCTCAGTCTTGGCCCAACTTATGGATATGGCCCAATTGGAATATTTGCATGTGGGCTTTCCGCACAACTGGTCAAGATTTTAATAACAAGGAAAAAAAAAGTCCACGTTACCTTCTCAACTTTTACGAAAGTCTGTTTTTTCTCTTAGAACTCTAAAACCGGTTAAACCACCTCCCTAAACTTTTAAAACTATTTGTTTTACCTCCCTGTTATGAGCGATTTTCAAAGGCGGTTTTGTCTTTTTCTTTTTTATTTATTTCGGTTGAATTTTTGAAAAAGCATAGTAAATCAAAGAAAAATCATAAAATAGAAAAATATAATTTTGTTGGACTTTACATGAGTAGATCTACACAGTGAACATACAATATGGTATGTTTTAGAACCATTTTTTGTTATAGCTTTAGATCTATGCTTTTCTATAATTAATTCATAGCTGCAGTTTCTATGGTCCAATTGTAGTGAGATTTTTAAGGTGGGCTAATTTTTGTATGCTTGAACTATAGTAAAAATTTTATACTCATTGGATCATGTATAACTTAGTTATATCTTTATTTAGGTGTATGCTTGTTAAAAAGTGTTTATAAATCTATAACTAAGTTATATATGATCCAATAAGTATGAATTTTTTTACTATAATTCAAGCATACAATAATTAGCCCACCATAAATTTTTTTACCACAATTGGACCATAGAAACTGCAGCTATGAATTAATTATAGAAAAGCATAGATCTAAAACTACAAAAAAATTGTACTAAAGCATACCATATTATATGTTCACTGTGTAGATCTACTCATGTGGAGTCCAAAAATATTGAATTTATCATTTTATGATTTTTCTATGATTTACTATGATTTTTAAAAGATTTGGCCCAAATAAATAAAAAAGATAAAGATAAAACCGCCTTTGAAAACCGCTTATAACTGGCCACGGAGGTAAAACAAACTATTTTAAAAGTTCAGGGAGGTGGTTTACTCAGTTTTAGAGTTCATAGAGGAAAAGTAGACTTTCACAAAAAGTTGAGGGCAGTAATGTTGACTTTTTCCTTTTAATAATGAAAGAAGCCCATCTAATCTCCCTCAACTATTTGCATGAGTTCAATTTGCCTCTTTAAAAAAAACCAAATTTGTAGATATCTCCTTCAAAAAAAATGTAGATACCTTCCACTCTTGAAATCGTCTGAATTCCTCTCTGAGCAGTTTTGAAAGTGTTTTTTTGCTGATGTAGCATCGCATCAGATGTCCTAGGTGGCATCACATCTTGGTGTAGAGCATGATTTTAGGAAATTTATGAAACTAGATTTGTGTTTTCCTGAGTCCAAACAAATTTCTATGAAATTTGTAATATTAAATCATATTTAGAATTTTTAAATGTATATCTATTTTAAAAATATTTAGATACTTTTTGGGAAAAATATTTCTATAATTCTTATAAAGTCTAATTGACCTCCTTGAATTATTTCGAAAAATCTGATTTACCTCACTCGTTGCTAATACGGTGCCACATAGGACGACTAACATGACTGCACATCCGTCAAAACCGCTCAAAGAGGCAAATTGAACGGTTTCAGCTTTCAAAGAGTCTGGGGAGTCTAAAAATCCAGTTTTCAATTGAGGGAGGCAAATTAGACTCACATAATAGTACTTTTTCCCTTTTATTGATGGTTATATGGTACGTGTATACAGTGCAGGATAGCATGCCTACTCTTCATGGATGGACAACAATGTAATTATGTTTAAGCCTGGCTAGCCGCAGAGTGTGTTTGGTTGACTGGTTTGTTTTTTATACAGTCAGCTCTTATCCGATTCGGTAAGGTTACCCCCTTTGAGTCATTTCGTCGAACAAGTGGTGGACATGGGACACGGCTGCAGCAAGACGAGCATTGCACATGGCAGCAGCAAGGCGAGCAGCAGGGCAAGCGCGACGAGCACAGCCTTCCTCCTCCTTTCCATCCTCGCACGACGAGCATGGCACACCGCGCCCTTCCTCCTTTCCATCCCCGCCGCTTCTTCCAAGTGGTGGGTGTACGCCGAAGGAAGCGGAAAGACCAAGCAGCTCTGCCCCCTCGCCATGGCTGGCGACGCAGCACCTCGGCTGGGCCCTGGTGGTGTCCTAGCAGTGGGGACAGCGGGAGCAGACGGTGAATTCTCATTCTTGGTAGTAGGAGAATTCTTACTCTCATCGAGAGAGGATGACACTAGGAGTTGGGGCAATTTTCTTGTCTATTTCTCACACAAGCTCACACAAATGCCATACCAACCTGAGGGGTTGGGGTTACATATTTATAGGCTGCTAGCCAGCCAAGCATATGCCAAGATGCTAGTCTAAGATGCTAATATGTTGTCCTAGCTAAGATGCTGTCCTCTAGTCTAAGATGCTGTCCTCTAAGATGCTGTCCTCTAGTCTAAGATGCTGTCCTAAAAACAGAAAAACAGCCATAAGGACCATGACCATGTGAGCATCATAGCCCCACAAAGACCAGCCACACATGAGACTTATCCATCATTCTCCCCCTAAGTCTTGTGCGTCGTCTTGTGGGAGAGTTGAACCATCCCGGTCCTGGAGCAGAGCTCAAGGAACTTGATCCTCCCAAGGGGCTTGGTGAGCAGGTCCGCAAGCTGGTCCTTGGTGTTGATGTAGCTCGCCTTAATGCTCCCTTCCTCCAAACAGCCTCGGATGAAGTGGTACCTCACCCGGATGTGCTTGCTGCGTTCGTGGAACACGGGGGTCTTTGCCAGGGCCAGAGCGGACTTGCTGTCCACCCTGAGCTCCACCGCTCTAGTGTCTCTGCCGAGGAGATCACCAAGCAGTCGAGCGAGCCAGAGCGCCTGAGTCGAAGCGGTGGAGGCCGCTATGTACTCGGCCTCGCAGCTGGACAGGGCCACCACCTGCTGCTTGACCGACTGCCAGCTAACGAGGCACTTGCCGAGGAAGAAGAGGATCCCGCTCGTGCTCTTGCTGGTGTCGATGTCGCCAGCGTGGTCGCTGTCGCTGTACCCGACGAAGTGTGCCGCCCTAGGGCACCTCGGGTAGTAGAGGTCGTGGTCGAGAGTCCCCGCAACATAGCGGATGATCCTCTTCACAGCCTGCTGGTGCTCCGTCGTCGGTCGTTGCATGAACCGACTAACGTAGCTGACGGAGAATGCCAAGTCCGGCCGTGTGTGGGCGAGGGTAGTGAAGGCTCCCCACAAGACGTCGGTACTGCGTAGCGTCCACCTCCTCCGTCGTGCTGTCGCGGCTCAGCTTTAGCCTCTTCTCCATCGGAGTGAGAGCTGGGTTGCAGTCGGTGAGCCCAGCTAGCTCAACGACGCGCTTGGCGTAGGCGGTCTGTCGAAGCGTGATCCCAGAGTCATCCTGGTGTACCTTGATTCCCAGGTAGAAGGAGAGAGGCCCCAGGTCACTCATCTGGAAGGTGGCCTTCATCTCTTCCTTGAATGCCGCCACCTCCGCGTCCTTGGTGCCGGTGATCACCAAGTCGTCGACGTAGACACCCACCAGCAGGGCATTACCTCCATTGCCCCGTCGGTAGATGGCCGCCTCGTGCGGGCTTTGCTCAAAACCCATCCCCTTTAGCGTGGAATCCAGCTTGGCATTCCACACCCTCGGTGCCTGCCGCAAGCCATAGAGGGCCTTGCACAGGCGGAGCACCTTGCCCTCCTTGCCGGGGATCGCAAATCCCGACGGCTGGTGCACGTAGACCTCCTCCTTCAAGTCGCCGTTAAGGAACGCCGTCTTGACGTCCATGTGATGAACACGCCAGCCCTCCTGGGCAGCTAGCGCAAGGAGGAGTCGCACGGACTCCATCCGTGCCACGAGAGCAAAGGCGTCGTCGAAGTCGACCCCCTCCTGCTGCATGAAACCTCGTGCCACCAAGCGAGCCTTGTGCTTGACGATGGCGTCGGCTTCATCCCTCTTCAACTTGTACACCCACTTAAGGGTGATCGCGCGGTGACCACGAGGAAGGTCAGCAAGCTCTCAGGTGCGGTTCTTCTCAACCGCATCCATCTCCAACTGCATCGCGGCACGCCATGCCGCGTGTCTCTCGGCCTCTGCAAACGACCGAGGCTCGCCGTCGTCACACGCAAGGTGCAACTACGCCTCCAGGTCCTCCAGGTCGTGAGGCACCAGTCCCGGCACCGGCTGGTCGCCGAGAAGGTTCTCCACCGTACGGTACCGCAACGGCTCACCGTCGTGGTACGCGTCGACGCGCTCCTCGTCGTGAGAGAGCGGAGTAGCGAGCTCAACCGGGCCGTGCTCGACACGAGTTGGTGGTGGAGTAGACGTGCCCGGAGTGGTGCCTGTCGGTGCTGGAGTGCGTGGCGTTGCCGACTGTGGTGGAGCCGGCGAAGAGCTCATCGCAGCCGAGGTCCTGGCTGGAGAGCGTGGTGCTGTCGGAGTAGCAGGTGCCGGGGTCGGTGGAGGCTCGAAGACTGGGGTAGACGCGCTCGCCGAAGAAGAACTGCCTACTCCCCCAGCTCCCTCGAAGTGGACATACTCGACAGTGAAGTCGTCGTACGTCGGAGCCGAGCCGTCGTCCACTGCCTTGTCCCACGCCCATCCTCGCCCTTCGTCGAACACAACGTCACGCGCCGCGCGCACATGCTGTGTCTTCGGGTCGAGGATGCGGTAGGCCTTCGAGCCCTCCGCGTAGCCGATGAACACTCCCGGAGTGCTCCTGTCATCGAGCTTGCTGATGTGGCCAAGCTCCTTGGCGAATGCGAGGCAGCCGAAGACCCGCAAGTGGGAGACCGCCGGCTTGCGCCCATGCCAAGCCTCGTACGACGTCCTGCCGTCGAGCGCCTTGGTAGGCGAGCGGTTGAGGATGTAGACGGCCGTCACCACCGCCTCTCCCCAGAAGATAGCCGGCATCCCCCTCTGCTTGAGGAGGGCCCGAGCCATCCCCACAACCGTCTGGTTGCACCGCTCGATGACGCCGTTCTGCTGTGGGCTGTACGGCGCGGAGTAGTGGCGCTGAATGCCCTCGTCAGCGCAGTACGACGCGAATTCAGCCGCCGTGAATTCGCCGCCGTTGTCGGTGCGCAGCACTCGCAGCTTACGGCCGCACTCCGCCTCCGCAGCAGCCTGTGCGTGTCTGATGGCGTCCGCAGCCTCTCCCTTGCTGCTGAGGACCATCACCCACATGTAGCGGGAGAGGTCGTCGACGAGCAGCAGGAAGTAGCGTCGTCCTCCTGGTGTGGCCGGTGTCACCGGGCCACACAAGTCCCCGTGCACGAGCTTGAGCCTCTCCTTGGCTCAAAAGCTCGCCCGCTGGGGAAAGGGGAGTCGCCTCTGCTTCGTCAACACGCAGACGTCGCAGAGCTGCTCCACATGGTCGAGGCACGGCAGGCCTCGCACCATCTCCGTGGCACTGAGCCGCTTCAGGGCCTCAAAGTGAAGGTGCCCGAAACGCTCGTGCCACTGCCACGCCTCGTCGTCCCGACGAGCAGCGAGACAGAGGGGTTGTGCCACCTGCATGTTAAGGACGTAGAGTCGATTTGCGCTTCTGGATACCTTGGCAAGAAGGCGACGGCGACGATCCCAAATCCTCATGACTCCGTCCTCAACCACCACGCGCGAACCGTTCTCATCCAGCTGTCCCAAGCTGATGATGGAGTTCCTCAACGCGGGGATGTAGTAGACTCCGGTGAGCAGCCTGTGCTCACCAGACACGGCGGTTGAAGATGATGGAGCCGACGCCCTTGATCTCCACGCCGGAGGCATCCTCAAACTTGACGGAGCCTCGGACGCTAGAGTCAAGCTTGGTGAAGAACTCCCGTCGACCGGTCATGTGATGGGTGGCGCCGATGTCGAGGGCACCACCCGTCAGTCTTGTCGTTGCCAGAGCTGTCGCCGAGGAGGGCGTGTGCTTTTGGCTTGTCAAGGTGGAGGAGAGCCGCTGCGGCCGGTGCCGCTGGAGGTAGCTCGATGCTGGCATGTGCCATGAACAGAGCCGGCTCCTCCTCCTCCACCTGTGCGACGTGGGCTGGCCGTGTCGTGGCTGTTGACAGTCCTTGGCCCAATGGCCAAGCTGGCCGCAGTTGCGGCAGGTGTCGTCTCGTGCCAGCTTGTGCCTGCCGGCGGCGCCGCCCTAGGCGCCTCCGCAGGCATCACCCTCGGCACGTCCTCGCGCCCCGGCCTGGGCGTCTCTGTGCGCCTTGCGCGGCTTGCCACGCTTGCGGCCGCCTGTCGTGGAAGAAGGCTCCCCCTTCCTCCGGTCACCCTGGCTGGCAAGCCACTGCTCCCGAGTGAGAAGGAGCTTCCCGCCAGTGGTGATGGGCCCCGAGAGGGACTGTGGCTCATCACTATCGACGACCTTGAGGCGACCTATCGCCTCCTCAATCGACATCGTGGAGAGATCCAGCAGCGACTCGATCGAGCGAGCCATCTGCTTGTACTTCTCGGGGACGCAGCGGAAGAGCTTTTCGACAGCTCTCTCCTCGCCGTAGGGTGTCGTCGCCGAACTGCACCATCTTCCGCAACAGAGTGTTGAGATGGAGAGCAAAGTCATCAACGTCCTCACCTGGCTTGAAGGCCAGGTTCTCCCACTCCTTGCGAAGTGCCTGCAGGTGTGGACTTGCGGGCGCGGTCACTGCCGATGCGTGCCGCAGCGATGGCGTCCCAAGCCTCCTTGGCAGTCCGCTTGCTGGTAAGCGAGAACTGCATCTCGGGCGGTGACTGTAGACGATGAGAGCATTCCAGCGCCCGTCGATCTAGGTCGTAGTCGGACGTCACCGTACCGGACTGCCTCCCACATGTGCCGCACCTGGAGCTTTACCCTCATCACCGTAGCCCACTCGACGTAGTTGGTCTTGGTGAGGGTAGGCCACCCACCGCCGGGATCGACGTCCCTGACAACAGCCTGGAGCCCGTGGTAACCCGGTACCGATCCGGGGAGAGAGAGCCATGCTGCCTGTGAAGGCAGCGCTCTCCATCGACCCGTCGGTACCGATCCGGGGATAGAGAGCCACGGCCTGTGAAGGCCGCGCTCTCCATCGGACCCTCAAGCCAACGTTGCCGTGCGCGCCTCCTCCAGGAGCGCCGCCGCCGTGCGCGCCTCCTCCAGGAGCGCCACCGGCGCGTCCGCGCCTGTCTGGGCTGCCGCCGCGCTCGTGGGCGTGCGCGGCTGCCCCAGGAGCGCCACCGCCGTGCGCGCCTCCTCCAGGAGCGCCGCCAGCGCGTCCGCGCCTGTCTGGGCTGCCGCCACGCTCGTGGACGTGCGCGGCTGTCCACTGCGCCGCCCGCGCTCGCGCTGCCTCCCTCTCTAGCAGCTCGAGGTCCGCGTCGGCGGTGTCGTCAGCGGAAATGGAGCTGCCGATGCTGCCGCGCAGAGCCTCGACCTCCGCCGCCGCCGCACGCGCTGCATTCGCCGCCGCCGCTGCTTCCGCCTCCGCTCTGGAGGAAATGGCATGCCTCATTTTCGAGGTCCTCACGCATCTGAATAGTTTTATCCAACTGGTGCTTTCCCTGATATACAAAAAAGGAGAAATGAAAATTTTATACGAAAACAAAAAGGAGTTGATATAAAGAGTCAGGAATGTAAATGCCTCGGTTTTTGAAGATGCACTTACATCATTTTGAAGATCATCACTGGAACTCGATAAATCTCTGCTATCACGACCTTTTGGGCGGCTGCATAGAGAACATTAGGAAAGTAAATGCCTCGGTTCTTTCTAAGGATTATAGTTGATCCATGAAATATTTCCTATAGCGGTACAACCTTTCTTTATAAATAGACAGTAGTCAGTACATTAAAATCTGGACTTAAGACACAACAATGGTGTAAATTTCACAGTAAGGGCAACCAAACATGGTCTCCAATAATGTACCCAGTTCCTTATAAAAAAAAATTGTACCCAGTTTCAGCATATGATAATGATTGCTGTATTAGTATACAAGTTTATGCAATCTGCAAGGCCACTAGTCAGCATACAAGAATTTTACACGTTAGGCAAACAAATCATCAAACCTGCTCATCATTCTAATTGTGCCAGCCACGTATTCACTATATTAACTTAAAAATAATTGAGTAGGATACAGAGAGTAATGCAGGGAAACATATAAATATCACTAAAAATTGCTGTTCAAACTTCTCTAAGGTGAATATGGCCCTTTTTCTTATTTATCTACTCCCTCCGTTCCAAATTGTAAGACATTTTGGCTTTTCTAGATACATTGCTTTTACTATGTATCTAGACATAGTGTACATCTAAGTGCATAACAAAAGTGATGTATCTAGAAAAGCCAAAACGTCTTACAATTTGGAATGGAGGGAGTATAAGACAGCATGGCTACAAGGCTACAATCAAATTTTCCCTAGTACGTTCCAAGATCTTGAAATGTGACACCCAAGTTAAGGACTAAGAGATGCTCTAGCAAATTAATTTCAAATGGCCCAAGAACATCAATTAAGCACTCTACAAATACCTAAAATATGCATATCAATATATCAACACAATGTTGTTTTCATTCAAATATTAAAAATAGCTACCATGGATTAGCAATATCAACATAAACTCCACTATGAAAAACAAAATCAACATGGCACCTGAACCTTTTTTCTTGTTCCATGTTCCCTATCTTTGTCATTATCTGAATCCATATTATGCATTTCCTGCTGCACGATCATGTTCTTAGGGACATCTCTCGTCTACTTCATGATCTCGATCCATGGGATAGTCAATTTCTCGATTAAAGCCACCATGCTCATAATCTCTTTCTCTATCATGCTCACGGGATCTATCACTATCCCTGTCATGGTACGGATCCCTTTCACGATCATAGCTCCGTTCCCCTAACCCTTCTGTCCCAGTATGGATCTCTACCATACCTTCTTGGATCTCGTCTGAAACCATCTCGACCAAAATCTCGGGGACCTCTTGTACGCACTTCATTTACTCGAACAATACGATTGCCTATTTCTGTTCCAAATAAAAAGACATGTTAAACAAAAGATAAAGGAAAGGTGCCAAGTAAGTTAAAAAAAAAGGAAGGCATACTGTATACCTTGCCGTCCATGCCTGCAATTGCTTGCTCAGCAGCTCTGGGTGAGTGAAAGTAACAAAACCTAACACTTGCCTTTGACAGAATGATCATTAATCACCTGGAATGCACAAATTAATCAGGAAACAAAAGCTATATAATCTCACAGACTCAAAACAGTTGGTTACAACACTAGGAAGTAGGCGTAGAGCGTTTCTGGTCCTTTTGTGTTTTGCCTTAGTCTTGGCCTTTATGAGAGGTGAGGTGGTGAGGTTTAAACTTTGGCTATTTTGCCTATGTCGTAAACGCTTCAGTGTAAACTGGTGTCCCCAGCAGTGACTCTGGCTTTCAATATAAGCTGGACCACAGTGCCTTTGGTCTAAAAAAACAACACTAGGAAGCATTGACTGCTAATCATACTAGCAAACAAGTAAAACAAAACCAAATGAGATTGCTTTTGTCTTTCTGTATGTATGTTTGTGGTTTGGCAATTCCACATATCTTTGCAAATGAGGATGCCATCATCTTCACACTCCTCTCAGTTGAAGAAAAGTAAGATGCTCGAGACATATAAACCATAATGCCCTCGGCATCCAAAAGAAAACCAAACATCTACCGTGCAAATACAGTAACCAGATGAACTGAAAATCTGAACTCTACTCAAAACAATTCTACCTGCCAATTCATCTTGGCATTAAATTAGTTTAGCCATCAAAAACTGGGAATGGGCGCACACCACCTCCTCTATTTTCTTTCCTTCGTGTTCTCTATTTTCTCTCCTTCGTGTTCTCATGCTGTTTGCTGTTTTTTTGTAAGACAACCACTCCCGAGATCCTCACTTAAGATCCTAAAAAGGAGAAGAACATTGTGCCGAAGAAAAACGTGACAAAAAAAAACCACGTAATAAAATTAACCCTCTTTTCCGCCATATATTTAAAAAAAAAAACATCACCAGCCGCAGCACAGCCTCACACCATCGAATCAAACCAGCAGCGCCCGGCAAACTTTCTCGAGAGCAAACGCGGGAGCTGACTAAACGGAGAGTAGAGGGGGAGGAGCGGGGCGGACCTTGACGGAGACGATGGTGCCGTAGTACCCGAAGGCGTCGCGAAGCATCTCCTCGTTGGCCTCGTAGGGAAGGCCGCCGACGTAGACCGAATTCACCTCGTCTACCGCCATCTCTCTACTCTGGTGGCCGTCGGCGACGGGGCGGTGGCGGTGGGCGCTAGGGTTTTGGGTTTTCCCCTCTCGCTCTCGCTCGCTCACGCCGCGACGGCGACGACGACGACCGGCCCGGGGTGTGGGGGAGAGGGAAAGACGGGTAGGCGAGCAGTCGGATCTGATCTGGAAAAATCACGGGTCGGCCTGTCCCCTCGCCATCTGCGGCCAGCCGATCTCAGCCGTCCGTTTCGCTCACGGGCCGATGGCGTAGTGTGAATGGGCCAAGTCCCCGCCGTGCAGAACGTCAGAGCAACCTGTTCTCAGTCTTGGCCCAACTTATGGATATGGCCCAATTGGAATATTTGCATGTGGGCTTTCCGCACAACTGGTCAAGATTTTAATAACAAGGAAAAAAAAAGTCCACGTTACCTTCTCAACTTTTACGAAAGTCTGTTTTTTCTCTTAGAACTCTAAAACCGGTTAAACCACCTCCCTAAACTTTTAAAACTATTTGTTTTACCTCCCTGTTATGAGCGATTTTCAAAGGCGGTTTTGTCTTTTTCTTTTTTATTTATTTCGGTTGAATTTTTGAAAAAGCATAGTAAATCAAAGAAAAATCATAAATAGAAAAATATAATTTTGTTGGACTTTACATGAGTAGATCTACACAGTGAACATACAATATGGTATGTTTTAGAACCATTTTTTGTTATAGCTTTAGATCTATGCTTTTCTATAATTAATTCATAGCTGCAGTTTCTATGGTCCAATTGTAGTGAGATTTTTAAGGTGGGCTAATTTTTGTATGCTTGAACTATAGTAAAAATTTTATACTCATTGGATCATGTATAACTTAGTTATATCTTTATTTAGGTGTATGCTTGTTAAAAAGTGTTTATAAATCTATAACTAAGTTATATATGATCCAATAAGTATGAATTTTTTACTATAATTCAAGCATACAATAATTAGCCCACCATAAATTTTTTTACCACAATTGGACCATAGAAACTGCAGCTATGAATTAATTATAGAAAAGCATAGATCTAAACTACAAAAAAATTGTACTAAAGCATACCATATTATATGTTCACTGTAGTAGATCTACTCATGTGGAGTCCAAAAATATTGAATTTATCATTTTATGATTTTTCTATGATTACTATGATTTTTAAAAGATTTGGCCCAAATAAATAAAAAAGATAAAGATAAAACCGCCTTTGAAAACCGCTTATAACTGGCCACGGAGGTAAAACAAACTATTTTAAAGTTCAGGGAGGTGGTTTACTCAGTTTTAGAGTTCATAGAGGAAAAGTAGACTTTCACAAAAAGTTGAGGGCAGTAATGTTGACTTTTTCCTTTTAATAATGAAAGAAGCCCATCTAATCTCCCTCAACTATTTGCATGAGTTCAATTTGCCTCTTTAAAAAAAAACCAAATTTGTAGATATCTCCTTCAAAAAAATGTAGATACCTTCCACTCTTGAAATCGTCTGAATTCCTCTCTGAGCAGTTTTGAAAGTGTTTTTTGCTGATGTAGCATCGCATCAGATGTCCTAGGTGGCATCACATCTTGGTGTAGAGCATGATTTTAGGAAATTTATGAAACTAGATTTGTGTTTTCCTGAGTCCAAACAAATTTCTATGAAATTTGTAATATTAAATCATATTTAGAATTTTTAAATGTATATCTATTTTAAAAATATTTAGATACTTTTTGGGAAAAATATTTCTATAATTCTTATAAAGTCTAATTGACCTCCTTGAATTATTTCGAAAAATCTGATTTACCTCACTCGTTGCTAATACGGTGCCACATAGGACGACTAACATGACTGCACATCCGTCAAAACCGCTCAAGAGGCAAATTGAACGGTTTCAGCTTTCAAAGAGTCTGGGGAGTCTAAAAATCCAGTTTTCAATTGAGGGAGGCAAATTAGACTCACATAATAGTACTTTTTCCCTTTTATTGATGGTTATATGGTACGTGTATACAGTGCAGGATAGCATGCCTACTCTTCATGGATGGACAACAATGTAATTATGTTTAAGCCTGGCTAGCCGCAGAGTGTGTTTGGTTGACTGGTTTGTTTTTTATACAGTCAGCTCTTATCCGATTCGGTAAGGTTACCCCCTTTGAGGTCATTTCGTCGAACAAGTGGTGGACATGGGACACGGCTGCAGCAAGACGAGCATTGCACATGGCAGCAGCAAGGCGAGCAGCAGGGCAAGCGCGACGAGCACAGCCTTCCTCCTCCTTTCCATCCTCGCACGACGAGCATGGCACACCGCGCCCTTCCTCCTTTCCATCCCCGCCGCTTCTTCCAAGTGGTGGGTGTACGCCGAAGGAAGCGGAAAGACCAAGCAGCTCTGCCCCCTCGCCATGGCTGGCGACGCAGCACCTCGGCTGGGCCCTGGTGGTGTCCTAGCAGTGGGGACAGCGGGAGCAGACGGTGAATTCTCATTCTTGGTAGTAGGAGAATTCTTACTCTCATCGAGAGAGGATGACACTAGGAGTTGGGGCAATTTTCTTGTCTATTTCTCACACAAGCTCACACAAATGCCATACCAACCTGAGGGGTTGGGGTTACATATTTATAGGCTGCTAGCCAGCCAAGCATATGCCAAGATGCTAGTCTAAGATGCTAATATGTTGTCCTAGCTAAGATGCTGTCCTCTAGTCTAAGATGCTGTCCTCTAAGATGCTGTCCTCTAGTCTAAGATGCTGTCCTAAAAACAGAAAAACAGCCATAAGGACCATGACCATGTGAGCATCATAGCCCCACAAAGACCAGCCACACATGAGACTTATCCATCATTCTCCCCCTAAGTCTTGTGCGTCGTCTTGTGGGAGAGTTGAACCATCCCGGTCCTGGAGCAGAGCTCAAGGAACTTGATCCTCCCAAGGGGCTTGGTGAGCAGGTCCGCAAGCTGGTCCTTGGTGTTGATGTAGCTCGCCTTAATGCTCCCTTCCTCCAAACAGCCTCGGATGAAGTGGTACCTCACCCGGATGTGCTTGCTGCGTTCGTGGAACACGGGGGTCTTTGCCAGGGCCAGAGCGGACTTGCTGTCCACCCTGAGCTCCACCGCTCTAGTGTCTCTGCCGAGGAGATCACCAAGCAGTCGAGCGAGCCAGAGCGCCTGAGTCGAAGCGGTGGAGGCCGCTATGTACTCGGCCTCGCAGCTGGACAGGGCCACCACCTGCTGCTTGACCGACTGCCAGCTAACGAGGCACTTGCCGAGGAAGAAGAGGATCCCGCTCGTGCTCTTGCTGGTGTCGATGTCGCCAGCGTGGTCGCTGTCGCTGTACCCGACGAAGTGTGCCGCCCTAGGGCACCTCGGGTAGTAGAGGTCGTGGTCGAGAGTCCCCGCAACATAGCGGATGATCCTCTTCACAGCCTGCTGGTGCTCCGTCGTCGGTCGTTGCATGAACCGACTAACGTAGCTGACGGAGAATGCCAAGTCCGGCCGTGTGTGGGCGAGGTAGTGAAGGCTCCCCACAAGACGTCGGTACTGCGTAGCGTCCACCTCCTCCGTCGTGCTGTCGCGGCTCAGCTTTAGCCTCTTCTCCATCGGAGTGAGAGCTGGGTTGCAGTCGGTGAGCCCAGCTAGCTCAACGACGCGCTTGGCGTAGGCGGTCTGTCGAAGCGTGATCCCAGAGTCATCCTGGTGTACCTTGATTCCCAGGTAGAAGGAGAGAGGCCCCAGGTCACTCATCTGGAAGGTGGCCTTCATCTCTTCCTTGAATGCCGCCACCTCCGCGTCCTTGGTGCCGGTGATCACCAAGTCGTCGACGTAGACACCCACCAGCAGGGCATTACCTCCATTGCCCCGTCGGTAGATGGCCGCCTCGTGCGGGCTTTGCTCAAAACCCATCCCCTTTAGCGTGGAATCCAGCTTGGCATTCCACACCCTCGGTGCCTGCCGCAAGCCATAGAGGGCCTTGCACAGGCGGAGCACCTTGCCCTCCTTGCCGGGGATCGCAAATCCCGACGGCTGGTGCACGTAGACCTCCTCCTTCAAGTCGCCGTTAAGGAACGCCGTCTTGACGTCCATGTGATGAACACGCCAGCCCTCCTGGGCAGCTAGCGCAAGGAGGAGTCGCACGGACTCCATCCGTGCCACGAGAGCAAAGGCGTCGTCGAAGTCGACCCCCTCCTGCTGCATGAAACCTCGTGCCACCAAGCGAGCCTTGTGCTTGACGATGGCGTCGGCTTCATCCCTCTTCAACTTGTACACCCACTTAAGGGTGATCGCGCGGTGACCACGAGGAAGGTCAGCAAGCTCTCAGGTGCGGTTCTTCTCAACCGCATCCATCTCCAACTGCATCGCGGCACGCCATGCCGCGTGTCTCTCGGCCTCTGCAAACGACCGAGGCTCGCCGTCGTCACACGCAAGGTGCAACTACGCCTCCAGGTCCTCCAGGTCGTGAGGCACCAGTCCCGGCACCGGCTGGTCGCCGAGAAGGTTCTCCACCGTACGGTACCGCAACGGCTCACCGTCGTGGTACGCGTCGACGCGCTCCTCGTCGTGAGAGAGCGGAGTAGCGAGCTCAACCGGGCCGTGCTCGACACGAGTTGGTGGTGGAGTAGACGTGCCCGGAGTGGTGCCTGTCGGTGCTGGAGTGCGTGGCGTTGCCGACTGTGGTGGAGCCGGCGAAGAGCTCATCGCAGCCGAGGTCCTGGCTGGAGAGCGTGGTGCTGTCGGAGTAGCAGGTGCCGGGGTCGGTGGAGGCTCGAAGACTGGGGTAGACGCGCTCGCCGAAGAAGAACTGCCTACTCCCCCAGCTCCCTCGAAGTGGACATACTCGACAGTGAAGTCGTCGTACGTCGGAGCCGAGCCGTCGTCCACTGCCTTGTCCCACGCCCATCCTCGCCCTTCGTCGAACACAACGTCACGCGCCGCGCGCACATGCTGTGTCTTCGGGTCGAGGATGCGGTAGGCCTTCGAGCCCTCCGCGTAGCCGATGAACACTCCCGGAGTGCTCCTGTCATCGAGCTTGCTGATGTGGCCAAGCTCCTTGGCGAATGCGAGGCAGCCGAAGACCCGCAAGTGGGAGACCGCCGGCTTGCGCCCATGCCAAGCCTCGTACGACGTCCTGCCGTCGAGCGCCTTGGTAGGCGAGCGGTTGAGGATGTAGACGGCCGTCACCACCGCCTCTCCCCAGAAGATAGCCGGCATCCCCCTCTGCTTGAGGAGGGCCCGAGCCATCCCCACAACCGTCTGGTTGCACCGCTCGATGACGCCGTTCTGCTGTGGGCTGTACGGCGCGGAGTAGTGGCGCTGAATGCCCTCGTCAGCGCAGTACGACGCGAATTCAGCCGCCGTGAATTCGCCGCCGTTGTCGGTGCGCAGCACGCGCAGCTTACGGCCGCACTCCGCCTCCGCAGCAGCCTGTGCGTGTCTGATGGCGTCCGCAGCCTCTCCCTTGCTGCTGAGGACCATCACCCACATGTAGCGGGAGAGGTCGTCGACGAGCAGCAGGAAGTAGCGTCGTCCTCCTGGTGTGGCCGGTGTCACCGGGCCACACAAGTCCCCGTGCACGAGCTTGAGCCTCTCCTTGGCTCAAAAGCTCGCCCGCTGGGGAAAGGGGAGTCGCCTCTGCTTCGTCAACACGCAGACGTCGCAGAGCTGCTCCACATGGTCGAGGCACGGCAGGCCTCGCACCATCTCCGTGGCACTGAGCCGCTTCAGGGCCTCAAAGTGAAGGTGCCCGAAACGCTCGTGCCACTGCCACGCCTCGTCGTCCCGACGAGCAGCGAGACAGAGGGGTTGTGCCACCTGCATGTTAAGGACGTAGAGTCGATTTGCGCTTCTGGATACCTTGGCAAGAAGGCGACGGCGACGATCCCAAATCCTCATGACTCCGTCCTCAACCACCACGCGCGAACCGTTCTCATCCAGCTGTCCCAAGCTGATGATGGAGTTCCTCAACGCGGGGATGTAGTAGACTCCGGTGAGCAGCCTGTGCTCACCAGACACGGCGGTGAAGATGATGGAGCCGACGCCCTTGATCTCCACGCCGGAGGCATCCTCAAACTTGACGGAGCCTCGGACGCTAGAGTCAAGCTTGGTGAAGAACTCCCGTCGACCGGTCATGTGATGGGTGGCGCCGATGTCGAGGCACCACCCGTCAGTCTTGTCGTTGCCAGAGCTGTCGCCGAGGAGGGCGTGTGCTTTTGGCTTGTCAAGGTGGAGGAGAGCCGCTGCGGCCGGTGCCGCTGGAGGTAGCTCGATGCTGGCATGTGCCATGAACAGAGCCGGCTCCTCCTCCTCCACCTGTGCGACGTGGGCCTGGCCGTGTCGTGGCTGTTGACAGTCCTTGGCCCAATGGCCAAGCTGGCCGCAGTTGCGGCAGGTGTCGTCTCGTGCCAGCTTGTGCCTGCCGGCGGCGCCGCCCTAGGCGCCTCCGCAGGCATCACCCTCGGCACGTCCTCGCGCCCCGGCCTGGGCGTCTCTGTGCGCCTTGCGCGGCTTGCCACGCTTGCGGCCGCCTGTCGTGGAAGAAGGCTCCCCCTTCCTCCGGTCACCCTGGCTGGCAAGCCACTGCTCCCGAGTGAGAAGGAGCTTCCCGCCAGTGGTGATGGGCCCCGAGAGGGACTGTGGCTCATCACTATCGACGACCTTGAGGCGACCTATCGCCTCCTCAATCGACATCGTGGAGAGATCCAGCAGCGACTCGATCGAGCGAGCCATCTGCTTGTACTTCTCGGGGACGCAGCGGAAGAGCTTTTCGACAGCTCTCTCCTCGCCGTAGGTGTCGTCGCCGAACTGCACCATCTTCCGCAACAGAGTGTTGAGATGGAGAGCAAAGTCATCAACGTCCTCACCTGGCTTGAAGGCCAGGTTCTCCCACTCCTTGCGAAGTGCCTGCAGTGTGGACTTGCGGGCGCGGTCACTGCCGATGCGTGCCGCAGCGATGGCGTCCCAAGCCTCCTTGGCAGTCCGCTTGCTGGTAAGCGAGAACTGCATCTCGGGCGGGACTGTAGCGATGAGAGCATCCAGCGCCCGTCGATCTAGGTCGTAGTCGACGTCACCGTACCGGACTGCCTCCCACATGTGCCGCACCTGGAGCTTTACCCTCATCACCGTAGCCCACTCGACGTAGTTGGTCTTGGTGAGGGTAGGCCACCCACCGCCGGGATCGACGTCCCTGACAACAGCCTGGAGCCCGTGGTAACCACGGTACCGATCCGGGGAGAGAGAGCCATGCTGCCTGTGAAGGCCGCGCTCTCCATCGACCCGTCGGTACCGATCCGGGGATAGAGAGCCACGCTGCCTGTGAAGGCCGCGCTCTCCATCGACCCGTCCGCCACCGTTGCCGTGCGCGCCTCCTCCAGGAGCGCCGCCGCCGTGCGCGCCTCCTCCAGGAGCGCCACCGGCGCGTCCGCGCCTGTCTGGGCTGCCGCCGCGCTCGTGGGCGTGCGCGGCTGCCCCAGGAGCGCCATCGCCGTGCGCGCCTCCTCCAGGAGCGCCGCCAGCGCGTCCGCGCCTGTCTGGGCTGCCGCCACGCTCGTGGACGTGCGCGGCTGTCCACTGCGCCGCCCGCGCTCGCGCTGCCTCCCTCTCTAGCAGCTCGAGGTCCGCGTCGGCGGTGTCGTCAGCGGAAATGGAGCTGTCGATGCTGCCGCGCAGAGCCTCGACCTCCGCCGCCGCCGCACGCGCTGCATTCGCCGCCGCCGCTGCTTCCGCCTCCGCTCTGGCTGCTGCCAGCTCCGCCGCTGCTAGCCTCGACGCCCTTGCCGTCGCCGCAGCGGTCTCTGCCGCCGCTCGCTCGCGTTCCTCTGCCGCGGCAAGTTCGGCCTCCTGCCGACGCCGCGTGCTCGAGGCGACCGAGCGCTGAGACTGCCCTGCGAACATGACGCGCTACCGGGGGGCTGCTGCGTGGGGAGAGGGCTGCTTCAGACGAGCTGGGAGAGGAGTGAACAGGAGCGGCCGGAGGAGCTGCTGCTGCCAACAGCTGGGGCTGTTGTGGGGCTGGGAGAGAAGATGAGCAAGAGATGCTCAGGCTACAGGATAATACGGCTCTGATACCAGTTGTTAGTCGCTGAATTCTCACTCTTGGTAGTAGGAGAATTCTTACTCTCATCGAGAGAGGATGACGCTAGGAGTTGGGGCAATTTTCTTGTCTATTTCTCACACAAGCTCACACAAATGCCATACCAACCTGAGGGGTTGGGGTTACATATTTATAGGCTGCTAGCCAGCCAAGCATATGCCAAGATGCTAGTCTAAGATGCTAGTCTAAGATGCTAATATGCTGTCCTAGCTAAGATGCTGTCCTCTAGTCTAAGATGTTGTCCTCTAAGATACTGTCCTCTAGTCTAAGATGCTGTCCTAAAAACAGAAAAACAGCCACAAGGACCATGACCATGTGAGCATCATAGCCCCACAAAGACCAGCCACACATGAGACTTATCCATCAGCCCATGCCAATGCCGGCGGCGCGCCGCCACACCAGCCACCCGGTGCTCGACGCATGCCATCTGGGAGGAGGAGCTCCTGGCTACTACTGGATGCGGCACAGAGCTCGGAGGAAGACTCCCCCATGTTGTCGTCTGATGGCGCAGCCGGCGACCGCGATCGCGAGTGCTCTGCTCGGAGCCTCGATGGGAGGAGGAGCAGGGGAGGAGGACGAGGAGCGCACGGAAGAGGAGCGGGCGCGAGTGAGGAGCGGCGGCGCGTGTGCGGGGAGGTCAATGAGCGCAGAACCGCGCGGGAGGTGACGCGAACCGAGACGAAGGCTTGGCCAAGCCTGGCTCAACAAAAACAACCTCCACCTGCGTTCTTTCCTGGCCAGGCCAGGGACGAACGGATGGCTCTCCGAAGCCAGGCCCTTGTTTAGATCCCCGAGCTCCCAACTCTGCCGGTACGAAAAAAAAAGAAGATTCTCCGTCACATCAAAGTTGCGGTACATACATGGAGTATTAAATGTAGATAAAATAAAAAACTAATTATACAGTTTACTTTAACTTTGCGAGACGAATCTTTTGAGCCTAATTAGTCAATGTTTGGACAATAATTCACAAATACAAACAAAATGCTACAGTAAGAAATCTTTTACTGTGCAAAGTTTACATCTCCAAAGTTGACCGAACTAAACGCGCCCCAGGCTTCAACCCATTTACAGCCATCAAACAAGCTCATCTTAGCTCCAGGAAACCAGGCCAGAGGTGACCACTAACCAAACAGGCAAACACGGACCTTGCTGCAACCATGTCAGTTAAGTGAGACCACTGATGTATCAGTAGTTCGGTACCAGGGAGCTAGTCGGCCAGCCACTATCATGTCCCATCCATTTTGTTTCTTTCAGGAACGAAAGGGGATATCAGCTCCGGATTATACGTACCATATAACCATCGATAAAAAGGAAAAACATTCCCAGTGGTCTCAGCGATCACACAAAAACATTCCCAATTCCGTCCAGAGTATGAGCATTCTGCATCACTGACTGAACCATGACCATGCCTGCCTTTTATGCTCGGCATGCAGTAAAGGTACTTCCTCCGTCCAGGAAAGAATATAATTCATGCTGATAACTCAAGTTTGACCAAATTCATAATAAATAATATTAATATTTACGTCTCCAAATAAATTTATTATAAAAATATATTCTATAATTAATCTAATAATACTGGTTTTGCATAAGTATGTTAGTATTTTTTTTATATAATTTTAGTCAAAATTTAAACTGATTGACTTCTCGAGAAGTGAGAATTATATTCTCTCGTGGACAGAGAGAGTATTTGTCCTAGAAAGCCCACGCATGAACCTTACGTGTAAAAGGACCTTGGCTACATCACTGTTTAGTAGGAATATGGATATGAAATATATGATACCCATAAATATCAAAACCAGGCAAAAAATTTTTTCACAACAAGGACTAGCTAATGAAGGGTAGGCCTAATACAAATGGTAGAGTCTTACTGCTTGTGATCGGAAGGTCCCGGGTTCGAGTCGCGGTCTCCTCGTATTGCACAGGTGAGGGTAAGGTTTGTCACTAACACCCTTCTCCAGACCCCACACAAAGTGAGAACTCTCTGTGCTGGGTACGCCCTTTTTACGGACTAGCTAATGAAGATTATCATGAAGCAGACTCCCCAAAATTTTAATAACAAAAAGAACCAGTTTATACCTATGGAATGAAACAAACAGCTACATATACTCACGGTGAAGTAAAAAATATGCTACAACAACAGAAGAACAGGCCTTCTTATTTCTCATATCATTCCTGCCTTCTTCAGCAGCTCCAGATAAAAGGCCCAAGAAACTTTTGGCTCCTCCAAAGGCTTGTACTAACTAAATTTCTTGGGGAAAACTTATTGAGACTGCTGGCCTGATTTCTCCGTGGTTGTACTCTCAGGTTCTTGGCCTGATTTCTCCGTGGTTGTACTCTCAGATTCTTGAGACTGTTTGGTGGCTGCGCCATTTGTAGACGGCTCACTAGGTAGAGTTTCTTGGAGAGAACCATTTCCAGTCCCGACTACTTTGGCAGTTGTTTCGACGGCCTGTGCTTTCAGCATCTTTTCTCTCTCGAGATCTTGCTTTGCCAGGGAAGAAAACTGCGAGTCGAGGGACCTTACAGCACCCAGCCATGCAAGAACAATCACCAGGAGTATTCCACCAAGGTAGGGTGTCGAATTCGCAAGAGATCCAAATGACAGGATCATGAACTGCTGGATCAAAGCACCTCCAGATTTCCCCAAGGGGTTGCAGACAACGTCAATAGCTGCTTTACCTTTAACCTGTTATCATGACCAGAAAGAGTTCAGAACAAAAGCAACAAATGAGTATGAAGGTTTCATCAAACTGAACATTAGATTTTCTTTTGGGAATATAATTGCCATCATCAATAAAAGCGTAAAATCTTATTATGTACGTTTACATGACTTTTGGTACATGATTATGAGCCTTTCACTTGACCAAAGTCACTTATCGCAGTGTTTCAGAGATATAGATACAACTAGAGTCAAGGACAAATCAGCACAATATCTTTCACATAGAGCTAAATTTAACACAGGGTCCAGTTTCCAACATCAAAGAAACTAATGTGGCTTCATTAAAAATAGGAATATCGTGTTCTACAAGTTATGATATATGCTGATCACACCTACTCTGATGAGGTTTAGTAATCAGGTACCATGTTATGGAATGGCTACAGATAGATGGATTAGCAGAGAGACCCTAGATAGCCGCCCTTCCTCGGACTATCTTAGGATTTCTTCTTGCTTGACTCTAACTGATACATGACGGTCCCTTTTATAGAGACAACTTACTTGACCCCTAAGGAATATCCTAACCGAATCAATCTAACTTATCCCTTTCCTAACAAACCAAACAATCTAATCTAATTTGACGGGTTTTGTTCGCGCGCTACAGTACCGCATGGGCCCCTGGGCCGGCTCCGCTTGCCATATCATACCAGTATTACGAACTTAAATTATTCTGCTCATAGGAGCAATCATACCAATACAAGTGTCGTTTATGGCAAGATATGCATTTGATATGAATCTACACAAGAATCGGTAATTTTTGGACTCTCACCTTCATATCCTCATCCAAAGGAATGTATGCCATCTCTTTGCAAGGATCAAACAGACTGTATTTTGCACTCTTACTGAAAATGTTCTGCATTGCTCCAACATAGACTGCCGCAAGCAAAGGCGTCATCCCAAACTTGGTCATAAGAGGAGTCAATGGCTCACCAAACAAAATCAGTGAGAAGAACCCAACTCCTGTGAGAAGTAACACTGCAGGCGTGATCGTAGCTGCAACTCCCCACCCAAACTTTCTGAGGATTACTCTCCCTAACAACATCATTGTAAATGTAGCTATGCCGGTGGCAGTTGAGAAATCGCCCATGAATGAAGAATATTCATTCGGGCTTGGGAACTGCAAGACACCAGCGGAAAATTAATTGGCAACTATACTATATATGTGTATATATGTTACTAACAGGCCAGAATACATGCTTTGACATCAACATACCTGTGCTTTCAATTTTGATTTCCATGTCACCTCGACAAGGTTAATGCTTATTCCATAAGCAACGACCAATGTGGCAAGATCCCTCACATACCGAGATGACAACAGAACCTTCATGCTCTCACCCATGCTGAGCTTTGGCTTGTCCTGAAAGGTTATGTTCGCAGAATCGTTAAGGAGAGATCCATAAACACAAGCAGAAGAATAGTAGAAAATCTGCCAGGTCCAACCTTCTTTTTCCGCTCGACCACGGGCATAGATGAGTTATCAATAACAAACTTGTTCACTCCCCAATAGATACCGGTGATGACAAGACCCAGTATAACCACTATGCTCATCATGGCCTTCAAGGAAATTGCCCAACCATCCACTCCAGGACCCAAATTCTTCCTCATGTTTGAGAAATATTTCACCGTGCGCCCAGAGAAGATGAGCGCCACATTGGCACCAAGCCCAAACAGAGGGTAGAACTCTTTGGCCTCTTCAACTGTAGTAATCTGCAATGATTAAAAGCACCTGAATGAAGATATATAAACAAACAGCGCATCGGACAACTATATATTGCCCTTGATCTTGGAAGGGAACTCTGTTAATTTCTGCGCATAAAGACAATCACACCCCACCAGCCATTCCAAAGTTTTTTTTTTTTTTTTTTTGTTTTGGAAAGGGGATATTCAGAGTCCACAACAACAGAGCTAGCATCAATTACAACTTGCAATTTTAAAATGTCTAGCCATGAATCACTAGCAGTTCAGTAGAGAATTCGCAATAGGTGAACCATTATTGAATTATTACAGCTGTGACAGAGAGGACACAGTAATAGAATTGGGTGAACCGTCCGTACCTGATTGGCAAACCCCCAGAAGAGGACGGATATGACGACGCTGCCCCAGAGCTCGGCCATGACGTAGAAGAGGCAGAAGCTCCAGACGCGGAGGATGGCAACGGGCCCGAGGAAGCTTGGCCCGAGCGAGGCGAGGAGGCGGTCGGCGAGCGCGGTGGGGTGGATAGCGTCGCGCATGGGGTAGAGCACGTAGGCGAAGGCGCCGAAGAAGGCGATGAACGGGAAGATGACGGCGTAGAAGAGCGCCTCCTTGGAGAGGACGTCGGCGAGCTTGGTGTAGAGGAGCATGAAGCCGACCGCCATGGGCAGGTTGACCCAGGTCTTGAGGAACGGGATGATCTCGGCGCTGCTGCCCTTGGCGGTGACGACGAGCACGTCCTTGGTGTCCCGCAGGATGGTGTAGTTGAAGAGGATGCAGAAGAACATGAGCCCCAGGGGCACGATCTTCTTCAGCGTCTTCGTCTCCAAGCCCAGGAACTTGGGCGACGCCGCGGAGGCGTCATCCCCGGGCACTGGGGCCGCGGCGGAGGCGCGGAGGGGCGGGAGGCACGGGCGGAGCGGGAGCGCGGCGGGCAGGCGGAGCGGGGTGGACCCGGGGAGGTGGCGCGGGAGGCTGAGGCGGAGCGGCGCGGCAGCCGCCGGGGCGTGGGCGTGGGCGTGGCGGTGGCGGAGGAGGTGGAGGTGGTGCCCGGCGGAGGCGGTGGGGAGCGGGAGGCGGAGGCGGTGGCTTGCGACGAGGCCGGACTCCATGGTGGCGGAGGAGGCGTGGAAATATCTCGGGGGTGGAGGAGATAAGGTCAGGCGCCCGGCAAGCAGGGGGTTTGGGAAGGGGAGGCCGCTTTCTTATACTCCAAGGATGGTGGTGGTGGCGCAGAGATTAGAGGAGGGCGGTCGTTTGGTTACCGAGGGATTAACGGAGTGAGCCTTCGCTAATCGTGGACAGGGGAGAGTGATTGTGAGTGAAGGTGAACGAACGAGCTGACGGGTGGGGTCGGGACTGGGTGGGTCACTGGTTACTACTACTGCCTGTCTAGTGAGGATATTCTGTCCTGCCTTTTAGCATTTAAAATTCAGATAATTCTCTGTGTGCCATTAAAAAAGATCACAATGTCGTGTGTTCCTTTGAAAAGGTTCAACGGTTTTCAGTGTCACTGCTCCAACTTTTTCATGCTCTCCATGCCACTTCCGTTAGTTTGGGCTCTAATGCCGTCGAACTACAGGTGTGAAAAGACGAAAATGCCCTTAAGTGTAAATATGTCATTAATTTTTTTAGGCATCTTAACGACTTCAAATGAAAAAACTCAAAACTAGAAAGTTGTAGATCTCGTTGAGATCTATAATTTTCATATAAAAATTATTTTTATTTAATTCTACAAAAAAATATGATTTGATAGGATTAATATATCTTAGAAAAATCATAGTCTAATTAGGCTTAAAAGATTCGTCTCGTGAATTTCGTCTAAACTGTGTAATTAGTTTTATTTTTTATTTATATTTAATGCTTCATGCACGCGTCTAAAGATTCTTGAAAATTTTTGTAAAATGAAGTGCAACTAAACATGCACCAAGTTGGAAGTACCATCTCGGTATATCTCAAGTACAAACTGAGTTAGCTGAAGTGGGCAAAAACATCAATATACGCGTAATAGTAGTAGTAGTAGTATATACATACAGGCTCTGGCACTTAAGATACGAATACGGAATACGGCACGATTGATGATTTGATGTGTTGTTGGTGCCTACAGCCTCCCGTGTGGTCGTGTCGGGACACGCGGCGCTGCACGTCGGCCCTCGGCAGCTCGCCTTGAATCTGGATGAGCGGACGCGCCGCCGGGCGGGCCCGGGACGAGTCCTCGCGGATGGATTGACGGTCAGGAGCTCGCGATCCCTCTGTTTGCCCCACCGCACACCGCAGCGTGTCACGTGAACGTACCAACGTGCCTCAGCCGGCGCTCTTTTTACGTCCGTTCGCTGCCGCCGCTGGGCCTCCACGGCAAAATGGACGGTCTGCAAGGCTCGAAACTGTGGTCGGGGCGGGCAACGTGCCCTGACCTGAACGCACGAGTGGAGTACTCACGGCGAAAGGGTCATTACTTTACTGGAACGTACGTGATCGGCACGTATTCTAATTCGCAGCCAGTGGTGCAGGGAGGAGCCCCAGGCGGGTGGTTATTTCCGTGTCAACCCACGAGGATAGGAACACGAGTGCTCGGAAGGAAGGACACGCATTCCTTCCTACTTGCACCGTTGCACAGTGGTTGGAGTGGAGTGTAGGCTAATAGCTGTTAGGCCCAGACTTTTTTGGCTTTACGCGCGTGACCGTCACGGGCCTCTTGGACTTGCCTGCAAATATCTCACTGCCGTCGCCTTCAAATCTATGGTTTTTTTTTTCGCTTTTCCTTTTCGGCGACGCATGTTCGTTCTCCTTCTGGTACGCTTCTCTGTTGTCGTCGTCGCTTGCTGCTCATGGTTGTGCGTGCTCAGTAATGAATATGGTAGGGGAGTATGGCACTTGGTTTGTCAAGGAATATACGGTATTTTATCAAGCACAACTGCACAAGGACTATATATGAAACTCGAAATAAATAAAAAGGATAAGTTGTAGTATATGGCGCGAGCAAATGTGAAGGCTGATGTGCGTAAGTTTGCAACGCTATAGCCTTTAGGGGTTATATACAAGGTTCTCAGGGCTCAAGGTCAGTCGCGATGCCATGCTCCGGTGGTAGAATATCCGGGTTGCGTCATCGGTTGTCCGCCGGTGATTTTTTTTTTCAAAGGACAACAAGAGTTTTGCCGCGATTTTTATTAGATAACGAAAATACAAAAACGGGCTTACAAATACAACTCAAAAAAAAAAGAAAAGAAGAAGAAAAAATGTGACCTCAGCCGGAGTCATGGAAATACCGAAACAAGACAACAGACCTGAACCACTCCGAAATGAAAGGAAACCCGGCTGAAACACCACCAACCCCCATAAGGGTGGATGAAACGGCTGGACACCGGCTAAACTGCAGTGTCCGCATTATGCAGTGTCAAGTTGTATTGTGTGATGTCATCCTTGCATAGGCTCGCAACTTTCCTCGGACGTATTGTTTTATGTTGAAAAGTTCTTCTATTACGCTCATTCCACAAATATGCCACCCTTTTTTTTCTTGGTTTATCAAATATAGCTCTACATCTCCTCCCGTAACTATAGATGGAGCCGCTTTGATTGATGTTCCGAATGTGAGGGATATCACACCAAGTCTTTTTATTATCGCCCATGTTTCCTTTGTGTAAATACAGTCTTTACATAGATGATGTGACGTTTCTGTTATTTGCAGTTAGGATCTTCCGATGAACTAGAGTCTAGACAAAAAAAAAAAAGAAACCTTACATTTCTATTGTGCCCGTGCTTTCCAAATTGGTAACAGTCTCATTTTACCGAATTCCATCGCCGGTTCTCTCGCTAGTCGCTACTACCTCTTAAGAAGGACGTAATTCTAGGTCTGGTGAAAATCAAACTATCCTATATTTGACTAACTTTATAAAAATAATAGTAATATACATGATTTCAAATAGGTATACTATAAATGTGTTTCATGAATCATGATGAATATAATTAATAATATTTATTTAGTATGATAAACATTAATATCTTTTTATATAGATCTGGTCAAACTTGATAAATTTTAACATAGCACATGTTTAAAAATTGTATTACGTCCGATCGGCTGCACTCCCTGCAGCAACAACCGGAGAAAAAAAAGGGCAGCCGAGCAGGCTGATTCTTTTTAGGAAAGAGGGTACAAATGACTCCAGGCTGCGGCCTACAGCCAGCTGGGCCGGTAGACTTAGCAGCCAGGCCTTATATGTTTGGGGAAGGAAAGAAGAGGATGTGGGCCGTTGGCCTCGCTCGTGCAGGCCATCGGCCGTTTTGTGAAATGGAGAGATGCATCAGGTTTATTGATGGAAGTGCTAACCTCCCAAACGAAACATGCTTCCTGTGCCCGGAGCGCATCAGCTCAGAATAGACCTGCTGGTCAAGCGGAACACAGCTTTGTTAGAGGCATGCCGCTATGCCAGTTCCTATTTGGAGTTTCTCATGACATGAAAGTCGAAACTTCTCGGCGACTGTCTTGATGAGACATTGGAGTGAATCAAACAAGCTCATGTTTTCATATCACTACCAGGCTACAAGATCCGAGTGAAGAGAAATTGCGTACCATATTCCCTCGTTTGCTTGTTGTTCGAAGGAAGACTTAAGATCTTTCTGTTGGAGCATGCCCGTCGCTCAGTGTCACGCCCAAAAATTTCTGATTTTAGGTTGTGCATAGAAAACACTAATTAAAATAAATATTTTAATATTTGGATAAAACTTTCCAAGTTTAGTTTAGAATAGCGTCAATTAGTTATAGGAAAAATGTGAATCTTCAGACTTTTCTGAACTAATTTGACAGACTACTGATTGATGTGATGTTTGCTTGTTGTTTCTTTGTGTGTTGAGAGTGAGCAAAGTTTTTAAAATACGTTTAGTAGGTCAATTTTTCTTCTCCGGCACGTCTTTATCTTTTTCTACAATCAAATTCTTTGTTTCTCAGCTCAAGTTTTCGTTGGGAGCTTCCTAAAATCTTTTCTTTGTAACATAAATCACTCCTTTCAATTCCTCGTCCGTCGATCGATCTCTACAAACTTGTCGGGATTTTTTGCAGCTTTTTCTAGAACTTGTTCCTACTTGTCTGTGAGCATAATTTATTTTTTAGATGCTCCAAATTATCTTATTATGAGCTCCAAATACTTTATTTAGGTTCCTCATGTTCCATAATGTCTCTAGAATTTTTTTTCGAATTTTCAGAGCTTTCAGAGTATTTTTCGCGGCTTAAATAATAATTCTAGACTTTTCTAAAATTATTTTATCCACAAAATTAATTTATTCTGAAAATAATAAATTTCTCATTTTTTCCAACGCTCAAAGTCCATGTGTAATAATCCTAATAAATCCTAAAGGCACATGTCTTTATTCACTAATGGACTTTAATAATTAATTAGGCATATTAGTAAAGATGGAGGATGCAACATCAATTAATACCATATTGCTAATTGATGTAGATGTGGGGAGTTCTCCTCCCTATATATATGTACCGATCCCTAGTTTGAGAAATCTCTTATGTAGTAAATTAGATTTTTCTCCTCCTTCTCTTGCCGCCGTCCGCCGGTCCACCGCCGTCCCGGCCTGTTCCCCTCCCGCCAGCCAGGGCCCTACCCTGCTGATCGGCCATGGCATGGAGGCCCTCAAGTTCCGTACGTCATGCACAAGGTTGAAGACCAAGTAATTACGAGTTTGTCACTAGTTCATATTATCTCCGTCGTTTCTTCGTTTTTAATTCCGATTTGGTTCGTTCAAGTTGCGTTAGATTCGTGTTGATGCGCTCTACACAGAAATGCTAATGTTTTTTATGTCACTTGTTTTTTCATATATAGTTAAATATTAAAATGATTTAATGTTAATGCAACTAGTTTTATAATTAAAATCAATATAGATTTTCTACTACGTTGTTTTATATATAAATATGATTTTCAATTATAAATTTTCTTAGCTTAAACACGCATCATGTACGACTTGTTTAGATGTTCTCATATATTTCTTTATTTTGCAAAGTTAAAGTTTAACTTGCTTAATAAATTACGTGATAATATTTATAAGATAAAATATTGTCACCTTTAACTCGATTTTATGTATAAATATGATTTGTTTAATCTGAATTAATGACTATTCCATGTTTTTGTTTAACTAAAATAAATCAAGCTTGTTGTTGTAGCCTTTTTCTTTTATATAATATAAACTCCTGGTAGTCGTTTGGTTTTATGATAGTTTCGGTTCTGGCGTTTTTTTGTGATCTCGTAGCACTAGCTCTCTTTTAGTATGTTGTTTTATCTGGTGTGGTGTACTGCTCTTAGTTGTCTTTTTGTATGTGTGCTTGGTGTGCTACGATCTGCGAGTAGAAGAAGAGATGTCCGAAAGCGTTGGAGACTGAAAGAATAGAAGATTGAAGGTTATACGAGGAGTTGATCATTAGTTGTAAAGCAAGTGAAATGCAAGTATAGCATGTGATCTTCCTTGTTGTCCTATACACCTTTAATCATTTAATTCATGCTGCATGTGTCTACCTTGACTACCAATAAGGATTTTCTAGTACTTTGTTACCTTACCTTCATTCCTATGGGTTTATGTATTTGGGTAGTATGATGCTAGCGCTCAATTAAATAACAATGATCTTGTAACTTGACTAATGGTATATGCAATAAACACTAAAAGATGTTTTTAGCAACATGACTCAAGAGGGCTAGAACATTGGGTTGTTATTATGGTACTCTAGATTCCTCTCCTTAAGGACTTATCTGTAAGTGGTCAACCGGAACTTACAGTACAACCATGAGTGCCACATGGCTCTGGCTTTAGTCAAGTATGAGGATCTTTTCTAACTTATTAGTGGTTACCTTTATGGCACAAGAGGTGCTTGACGAATCGGGTATAGTGCGGCTTCAGTCCTTATGTGTATAGCCTGCGTGGAATGTGCCATTTGGAAGGGGAGCTCTACATCTGTTTGCCAATTGAAATTCTAGCGGCCCTAACTTGTTAGACGAACCTTTGAAAGGCTTCATAGTGAACCCTGCCGACCTTCCTTGGTAGCAGGTCAAGAGGTTGGCCGCCTCGTGCGAAAGGATAAATCACGACTTATGGTGAAAGTGTACAACCTCTGCAGAGTGTAAAACTGGTATATTAGCCGTGCTCACGGTCATGAGTGGCTTTGGAACTCTTATAAAATAGATGATTATTAATGTATAATTAATTGTTTATGCTATTCATTATTCATGTGTTACCTGATCATGTGTTTATATGGGCTTACGATAAATTTGATGCTACTCAATTGTTAAAATTATGACTCACTAAAAGTTAATCGCAGTAAACCAGTATCAATCTTTTGAGCCTCATGAACCCCATGTTATATTTGCTGAGTACAACATGTGCCCACCCTTGCTATTTCCCCCACACTTCAGTCTGTAGTAAAGTTGCTCAGAAGATTGATGAGGACACAAAGGAGTTCCCAGAAGATTGATAGGAGTGCTAGGCGTATGTTACCCCAGTCAGCCGTCCCTATGAAGAATAGAGTCTGAAGATTAGTTACCGTTCCGCGATACTCTGATGTAAGTGTTAATATAGTTATGTATACGTTATTTAATAGCATTGTTTTTTATACTATTCATTCTGTTGTTGTATGTGTAGACTTTTCTGGGCATACATATGGTGAATCTGGTTTTGTCTTTAAAACTAGGTGTGACACTCAGTCCATTGGATTGTTTTGTATGTTGTAGACGGCTTCATCTATTGATGGCTTACTATTCTAAGGAGTATTATATTTTCTTGCTAACTTTAAAGGCACGCCAATTTGGATCTCACGAGTGTTATTGTCTTTTTGTGGAATTTTTGGCCGATGACTCGTCATAACTTGCTTCAGTCATTGCTTGGAGGAAAGCCTGTAGGGGAATTGCTCATATTGATTGAAAGTGAGGTATTTGTTTTTCTCTCACTTTTACTTCCTACATCGGTTACATTTTCTGTAATTTTGGCTAGATGCATGCAAAAGCACTATCGATCTGCCATATCTCACCTAGTGTAACCTTCTAGGTAGAATGTCCTACAACATCTATGTTTCAGGGGGGCTATGGAGTGGCTGTGAGCAACTGAGATAAATGCTTAATAGCATATAATAAGTTGATATATGCAACAATGTCCTAAAGCTTGATAATTGCAGAAGACCGAATGAATGACGGTGGTTTCGAAAAAACAAAGAATGATGTTTAGCTGAACCCGTTAGTATGTCCATCTAATAAGTATTACTTAGACTGACGTTGTTGAAAAAGGGACATTAGATTGATAATGGATGTCACTGACGTCAAACTCACATCGCTTGACTCCCATGATTTTTTTCTATCTTTGCAATATGCATATGAGAAATGACTATGGCCCTGTTTGATCCATAGAGATAGTAGTTAGGTACTAATAGTTATCTCATTGATCTAGTCAATAGTTTATCTAATTGTTAGCTACAAACCTAGATAACAACTATTTCACTAGTTAGATCAAATTAGCCAATAGCAGCTAATATGAGCTATGAAATATTAGCTAGCTAACAATTAGTAGCTAATAGATCCAGATAGGGTCAATATTAAAGAGAGTTTTGTACAAAGGAAGAGGATAGATTTGGATTATACATCATTTATAGAAAAGATAATGGTTTTTGTGCAAAAAGCCATAGCCTTATCCCTTCCCACGTCCAGAAAGGCATGCCGCGCGGACAGCTTCTTTCTGCAAACCGCCGCTCGGACTTTTGGGCCGCGGCCGGCTAGGCGTGTGCAGGCGCCGCCACCGCCGGTCTGGCGCGTGCGGGCTTCGCCCTCTCTCTCTTGCTCTATATCCTCCCTCTGTCGTCCAGAGGTGGCGTGGAGGAGGCGTGTGCGAGGCCCAGCGTGGCGGTGTCGTAGGTCCGGCTTGGCTGCCTCGGCACGCGACAACGCCCAGATCCAGCCAAACAGCCCGACACGCGACCTTATAGAGTTATAGTTACTTCCGAATGCTTCAAAAAAAAAAAAAAAAAAGACTAGCGTGGAACAAGAGAGACTTTCTCTTGTGCTTCAGGATGAAATTCTGCCCCTCTTTTGGCTGCCCCTCTCAAGGTCAGCTTTCGATGAACTTCAAAGCTTTCAACTGCTTTTCGATCAACTAAAGAACAGTGCTCAGCAAGTTGATGTATGGTCATACATCTGGGGTCAACTTTATACCTCTAATAAGTTTTACAATTGAGCCTTCATCTCTTTTACACCATCTCTGTTCGGCTTACTCCATATTCGGTTTGTTCAGCTTCTTTTTTTCAGTCGGAACAATGTTTTTCTCTCACAACAATTCAGTCAGAACAATGTTTTTCAGCTAGTTTCAGCCAAGTTTCAGACCAGCGAACGGGGCCTTCACCGTTTACTTGGATTTGGAAAACGAAATGTGTTCCACGGATCAAGTTCCTGGCTACTCAGTGATAGGTTAAATACGAGAAATATTCTAAGAAGAAGAGGTAAGCACTTGGATGAGGGTTATACATGTGTGCTCTATCATGATAATGTTGAGGAGACAGTTTTGCACCTTTTCTTCGACTGTACTTTAAGTACAACTAGATGGTTCATCCTCGACAGGTTCAGGACAGCATATACCAGATGATAGCGTAGAAAAAAGACCAGCTACAAATACCCTTCTTCATGGATTTGTTTATGATCGGCGCCCGGTGCATTTGGAAGTAAAGAAACGATTATATCTTTAACAACAAGGTTCCCTCCCTCTCGGCTCGGAAGCAACGTTTTATAAGTGAAGTTAGGCTCCACTTATGTCTTTTTAATCCCCATTCTCATCATGTAATTAATCAATGGCTGCAATCTTTGTAATTTGGTAGTTTCTTCCCTTTGTGTAAGGTTTGTTTTTGTTAGCTCCTAGCTAACAGCTCTGTAACCCTTTTTGTCACTTTAATATATGCCATGCTCGCTTGACTGATAAGCCATGGCTGAAAGTACCGTCGGCTGATTTGCTGTGAGAGAAAAATACTCTAAAAAAGTACGGTTTATAAGCCAAGCGAACATGGCGATAGTTGCTTAGTGCTGGAGAGCTTTTGCTTCACAGTTTTCGATCAAAGAAAGAGACTCTCTCTCTCCCCCCTACTCTTCTCCCTCTTCTATGTAAGGAAAATGCTGAGCTAGATCTCCAAGAGCTAGCCAAGGCGTAACTATTGGAGGTGCCCTTAGGTCTATCCCAATGAGAGTTTCACTCTCGTTGATTAATAAAGGTCATGCCAACATTTTTTGTGTTGCAGCAAAAGAAGTAATAAGGAGAGATATTTTAGGTTTCATCTAGATGAGATGAAACCATGTTTTTACATCGTTTCCAATATAGATTGCGTTTTGCATGTATTGATTATGATACAACAAAAATGAAACAATGCATTGTATTAACTATTCCATCATCAATCAATTAAATATTCTATTTCTTATGTGGTACTCTTGAAAGCACAAATACAAAGTTTCCTACTCGAAATGGTCTTATTTGTTAACGGCTTTGGTTCCTAACTGCTGGCCAGTAGTAGTCCCATGGTCACTGAGGTTTCGGTCAAATGCTCCCCTCTCTCACGTTTGGTGCTACAGTGGTACGATTTTCATGGGTCCCATTCAAAATAAATGATGGCTCGAAAACCACATTTTGAAAATAAACATGGGTAGGCTTCTCACCTCTAAAATAGCAATTTGATATCTTTTACAATAACATAGCCAATTATCCTCGTATAATCGTGGAGGTTGTCATGAATCAAATGTCTATTAATGTCTCCTTTCATAGAGCTTTAACCAAGCGAGGATAAATTGATGGCATGACTTAACCTAGTAGCTAAAATTGCCAACATTCAACTTTGCAAAAAGTGGGATGTTTTTAATTGGAATCTACACAATCATGATCAATTCTCAGCATGATCGATGTATGTGTACTTAATAAACCAACCAGGATACCTTTAGCATCTCCAGTGATGTGTTATCTCAATTCTCAACAAAGGAAAATTTAGTTAAGAGAAACTAGACTGGTGGCCAAATGTTATTTACTAGTGAAAGGCGCGCGCCATTGCGCGCGTTCGTAGGGATAGGTAAGTTCACAGTCGAAAATATATATTGAAACATTCGATGTACAACCGAGTTAACAGTCAAGTAGACAGGTATGTAGTTGGTAACATTACACAACCAAATATAGATTAAGAACAGCTGTAGATAGAGTAAATAGTTTGTGAACCTATCTGAAATTTTAACAACAGATAAAACTCAATGTGAGGAAACTGGAGATACACAACCAATTTTCTGAACCAAACTGTTATTTCGCAATCCAAGCCCTGATGCTAACATGCAAGTATTTGATATGGAGAAAAAATTGGTTAATCTGCACTTTCATTTGATCCTCCTGGTCTCAGTTGGGAAACAATGAATCATACGATCCGATCCTTTGATGGACTCCTTTCGGGAAGTATGCACATGGAACACATCTTCTGTCCTGCCAGATTATCTTTCTCAGAACCTAGTTAAGGCTATTGGAACCCATGTACCTAATGATCTGCTATTAAAATCGAGTGCACTCAAATCAAGACATCTCAAAAATAACCTTCCGATCAATTGTGTGCATGTATGCTTGCAAGAGAAGGTTGAGCGAAATTCGAATTTGGATAGAAATAAACGGAGGGAGGCAAATTGAGGGGTACCTGTTACTCATAATGTTCAGGAATGATGGTTGCCTTGTCCAGGAGGGATTTACATATGATTCATGAACTGCACTTGACCCCAGCCAAATCTGAACACCTAGCAATGGGAGAAGCCTGTAGTGACTCCTTCAGTAAAAACCTGGATTGTCAGTGGCAACACAGAAAGGAAAATGGACGCCAACTTCTTAGAGAATCTACTGGAGAGGGAACTTTCACTCTTCTCACACTTTTCATGATCAGACACCGCTGGTTCAATGGCACGATTCTTGTCCGCAGATAAAGATGTTGAACTTGGTTGGCTTGGGTACATTTTATCCAACGATATAGGATTCTTTCTTTGCAGCATGCCCTTGGCTTTTGCGTTTATTCAAAAATAACTGCATTCATAATTCCCTCATAATAGCTTGAAGAGAAAGATGCGTACAGATTAAGAAGTCACAAAAAAGGGGAGAAAGGAAGAAAAAAAGCGTCATACCTTGCCATAATTATCACTGGACATAGCTTGGAACAGTATGTGGGCAATTATTACTGGAAGCAACTTGGAACGCTATTTGTTGTCCACGTATTCTGCCAGCTCATCTTCCAGACCTAGAAACAAATGACACATAACAAATGAATCACAATTTGTATCAGTGGAAAACAATTACAGATTCTACGACTGTTTTATTCTAATTGATATTCGACACGGATAACACGCATTTCCCAATATAAACCCACTAACCCATGACATTTGCCTAAAGTCTTCCAATGCACCTTTTGGCACTGTCAAACATGCAAGGTTAAGAACGGTAATGATAGCAAGAGTGGAAAAAGAAACCTAGAACATGGTATGTCATGATTTTCTTTGGTCTCTAAATGAACATCAATGACATGGAGAACAATATAGTGATTGACCCACATCTGGTGACAACTAAAATCGATTTTTTAGAGTTGGGCTATGTTACGACATCCACATTTCATGTAACATATGAGGGGCATGAAGGCACTGTACCTTGGAAACTACCACACTATGCCTAAGCTCAGTGCAAATTTGGTGGGGCATGCGTGTGGGCTGCTGTTTCCAATTCAAAACATGAGCAAAGAAGTAACATTAGCTGAACGCATATGAATAAGATAAATATCGATGACATGAATATAGCAGGATCTATCTGGTCCGAAAAAGCATGGATGGCTATAGCAGTACGTACCTGGTCCGAAAAAGCAAGGGACAAAAGCAAAGAAGGTGACATTAGCTGAAGACATTTGAGGGGAGTAAAAATTTCACAGCACTGATCTCAGCAAGCAGCAGACGTAAATAGATGGGAAAATAGAAAAGGTCGACATAAATGAGAGGAAGCCTAAATGACCTACAAGGTAGCAACAGGCGACATGCATATGAAGGAATCCAACATGGAGTGGAGACACAAATACTGTTAATAATGCAAGTACACAACAAAATGAAGAAATACCAACCTGTGCAGGAAGGAAGCAAAAAATATTCAGAAAAAAATATAAGCAGTATGAGTACAAATTAATCATAGATTGGAGACACTAAAAATAGAGCATGATCAGCAGGCTAAATCATTTTGTGAAACTTGGTTGGTGGTTGACTGAAAGAATTCAAAGGAGAATACGTAGCAGATTTTTTTAGTCTGATAGCTTGCATGGAAGTCTCTAAATAACCAATTTCAGATTTGAGCCACGATCTAAAATAAAGGGAACTAATTAAAAAAATAGATGTGAAGCATGTATTTTACATTCGCAGGCTTACACCTTGAGGCCAAGTGATCGAAGCGATCTAGGCAATGATGATTCACTTCTTTAGCATTTGAATAGAATTAGAGTTTCCGTAGTCTTTGACAGGGAAAATGAAAGCACGTTCTCAAGTGATATATTGTGCACTCACAGATTGCATAAATCTGTTAGTTTGTGATAGAGCGCAGGTATAAGCATTAGGGTAATAATCATGTTAGACTCCAACAGGTGATAATATTTTCTATCATAACCTGCTGATGCAATGCAACTTATACGCAACAATCTTATGTGATGACCATAAAGGAAATTACCTATCAGCTGGAAAAATTGTCTGAACAGAGATCCTTTCCAAGCATTACATATAGCTTCTTCTGAGTTTCTGTACATAACAGAAACAAATATGCAGAGGATAATAATCATATTAGAGCACAGTAACTTTTAGTTGGTAAAAGTCTTCGTATGGATTAATTGTTGAAATTACATTCTCACTAATACCAACATTTAAGAATAAGAAAAATAACAGAGAACTTGCAAATGTCTCTTAACAATCAGATGCCACCAATAATGAAAATTAACTATTGACAAAAATACACCATGAATAATTCCTATTCATATGAACTGATCGAGTTTTATTCTCTGCATCAAATTCTGACTCCCCTAGAAAAGAGGACCGGAGATAATGAGACTGTACCAGGAGAAGCTAGAATAGCTCGTTGCAAAAATATGCTGCGTGCCCATCAGATATGTTAAAAATGTAACTATTTTTAGCAAACAATAGACATGGTTATGGTAAATAACATAATGAGAGTGAAGGAAAATAAATAGAGGGAAAATATAAAAGTGCACAAAAATGTCAGCTATTTGTTCTTTTCAAGGCATTATAACATTGAGTATTCTGAATTGGTGCTTTGGATGTATGGAAGTGAGGTTTGACATTATAGATCATGTTGGATGTATGCGGTAATTTTTGGCCAGAGCTAATTTGGAAGAACACTAAAATTGGATGTTTGGAACTATTTATTGGCCCTGGGTTCATTTTTATGTGCTACATTGTTGTATTTGTAAGCTTTCTTTCTACAAATACTGAAACAAATAGGGAAAAAGTTCATCAAAATCCATATATCTCTTCTCTAGGGATACTCTTCACCAACTTCAAGTAATCAAAACGAAATTTGAGTAAACAACTTGCAGAAAACACTGCATTTCTTTGAATTTTGAACCTTTTCAAACACCAAACACCAAAAACAATCAGAAGGGGAAGGTACCAATGTTAATTGGCAGATCCTAAACTAAAGTACATATTTTTCTGTTAAAAGTGTCAAGCAGAGTATATTACCAAATGCTAATTGGTAGATCCTAAACTATCTTACCTTTCAAATTAACACACGATATCCTAAGCACTGGTGAATCTTGGAAAAACATAGCACTCAGTATAGGGAAAAAATAATTTTCAAAGAATATTATAGATCAATATAATCAAATCAAGTTTAGAATGATCTACCGCCAGCTGCCTCCAGATAGACATCTCTCTAGCACCATGAAGCACTGCATTATGGAATTTGGCCTTGAGATCTACCAGGCATGCTGTAAAAACCTGAGCTCTGTATAGTAAGCATCTTAGATGGTGGGCACCTGGAGTGTGTCAATAGGAAACCAAGGATTTGAATCATTCTAAGGAAAAAGGAGAGCATCATAAACAAAATGGACGCTAAAATGGAGGTAATTTTCATAAGGCTTGCAGTGTTTTTAGTTAGAACCAGAGTCCTATATAAACAATTATGCATCAGTGGCTAAACTGCTAAAGTGATATAGTATAGACCATGTATTGCAACAAAACTAATCTCTATTTATGTCCTGGTGTGCTATGTAAGACGGGATACAATTTTTACGACCACTGAAATGTACATGTAACAAATCAGATTTAGTAGGACATATTTTCTATATTAAAAAAGCAGTGGATATATTTTCTGGTGTATGAACGTAAAATGGAACTTTGGATGCATAGTGAGATGTAAAAAAACAAAGAAATGTAGAATTAGTATCCTGGAGTTGTCAGCGACCATGGTATTTCATAGTAAATAAATTACCATTATTATTGATAGGCTGACTCTAATAAACTATCACAAATGATGATTTCTCTTAATCGTAATTTACACACTTTGCAAATCTACACATCTTTAGCCATCGTCTACAGCTACGCTGTACAACAATCAAGGGAGAGCCTTGCTTGACCTACAGACAACTGCTGAATATGCAAACAAAAAACACAAGGAGATGATATACAATCAAATTTTTCGTAGAGTTAGCGAAGACAAATTCGGTCTTACCTCCAACCTGACCAATAAGCACTTGCCTCTCTAATCTGATGGATCTACGGGCACTGAACGCCAATGTTGCTGGTCCCTTTTCAAACCGATTAATTAATTTCTTCAAAAATGTATACCTAGAGGAAATACATGTTTGTGACAATGGGTAGAGGGAAAAAATGAAGGAGAAAAGTTTTCAGGTGCAGCAGAGGTTGTGCAATGCACATGAAAGCAAGCGACCAGACTAAACCTTGGCTAGTTGACTGTACAGGTATAAAACAATGAAAGTAAGAGTAAGATAGTGAGCATTATGTGTCTTAGATCTCTTTTCATTCGGGAAAATAATTGTCTCCGCCCCTAAGTCTGCAAGTTCAGTTGTTAGCTGATAAAAGAAGTAGGAAATAATTATTTAGTGCAGTTATCGTATAAGATCGTACAGTTGTTGGCAAAATTTTTTTTTGAGGTCAACTGCAGTTATCATAGATCCATCAGCTATGATCTTACAGACCATATAATAACCAAATAATATAAAGGCAGCTGCATTTCTAAAAAGGGTGATCAGTAAATCTAGTTGCAAAAAAATAGAAGAAAATAACAGGCATTAGCAAATCTTTCTAGCAGAAAAGGGAATGGCAGAATTCAGTAAACGAAAGCACGGATCTGAAGAGCAGGCATTAGGACCTGGTTGCCGCCGCTACTGTCGTCGACGACCTGTAGCACATGCAGCTAGGGTTTCCTGTAGCATATGAAGAGGCTGGAGCAGAGGAAGGAGGCAGCTAAGGGACAGCCAAGGCGGCGGCCACCGGCTGGGCCGGTCGCGCCGCACCGTGGCCGGAGACGACCACCACAGGGGCGCACGCGTGGCACCACGGTGTAGCCCGGGAGCGCCTCGCACCCCCAGTGCCTTGTCCCGTGAGCCTGCGGCGCTGGGCCACCTGGCACGCCACGATGCGAGGGGAGAGGAGGAGGAGGACCGCAGCCACTGCGTTCACACCGGTGGTCGCCGCGTCCGGATCGAGAGGGAGAGGGAGAGAGCGCTGGGGAGAGAGAGGGCGACGGGGAGAGAGAGGAGAGCGACGGGAAGAGACGAGATTTTTCCAGATGGGTTGAGAAGGAGAAGCTGAAGCTGGAGTATATATTTGATTGAGTGGATTTGGATGGGAAGCCGGAGCAGGTAAAGAGAAGCTAAGTAAAAGCCAGCTAAGGTAAGGAGAAGCAGGAGGAGCAGCTTCGCACGAAAGCAGATTCAACGATTTTAGGCCACAGGATGGGAAATCGGACGGCCACAAAATTTCGGGGTGACGTGGACGGTGGTTCCTTTGGAGGAGCAGGCCAGGCTTGTTTTACGGTGGTTCCTTTGGAGGAGCAGGCCAGGCTTGTTTAGGTAAAATGTGATTGCCCCAATGCTGAGACTATGCAACACTGTTCATGTAGCTACTGGTTAACCCCACCTAGATTTACTACTCATGTGCTTGGAGGTTAGCTCACGGGTATAGATGTCCAACGGCCCGACTCGGCTCAGCCTGGCATGACCCGTGCCAGGCACGGCCCGATGGGGGTTAGGCAGGCACGACACGTCGTGCCTACCGGGCCGTGCCGAGACGGGCACCGTGCCTGGATGGCGGCCCAGGCCTGGCACGTCGGGCCATTTTTCGTGCCGGGTCAGCCCACGAAGCACGGCGAAAACTGTAGGCCGGACTGGCCCGAGGCCCAATACAGATTCCAGGAGCATATTTGCAGATCGAGAGGGGAAGCTAGGAGGGGAGGGAAGAAGGTGGCCGGTGCCCTCGCAGTCGCCATCCTCACTCCAGAGAAAGGACGAGGAGCAGAGCGGACAAGGAAGCCGTAGGCACGCTCGTGGCTGGCTGCCCGCGGTCGGCGCGCTCGTCGGTGAGGCTGCCCGCCATGGCGCCATCCGCGCTCGAGGCCCCACCACCCTTGGCTCCTGGGCGCTCGGCGAAGGAAGACCCGGGAGAGGGTGCCTCAGTGCATGCGGGGAGACCTAGAGAGGGGAGAGGCCAGAGGTGCGGCACCCAGAAGCAGCCGAGGGCGGGGGGGGGGGGGGTCGGGAAGGGGAGCGATTGTGGACGCCACTCGATGCGGGACGGCCAGACGGGGCAGCTACGAAGTTAGAATAGGAAGTGAAGATGGGAAATTAGGGTTAGAAATTATTTATATGAGACTCAGATAGCGAGCCTCTACCGGGCCACCTATTGATTAACGGGCCGGCCCATGCCGCCCGACGTGCCTGGGGAGCGGCCTAGGCACGGCCCTATGCATCGGGCCATGCCGTGCTCGTACCGGGCCAAAATGTCATGCTTCGGGCCGGGCTATCATGCCTCGGGCTGCATGTACATCTATGCTCACGGGCATGAGAGTGAAGATAAAAAACTAAATTTTGTGGTGGTTGCTTCTATTATTTGGGCATTTTGTTATACTCATAATTGTTTTTTAAAAATAAAACATTTCTTTTATACTAGCTGCGGTTCTAGGTGCTGCTATAACGTGAAGATACAAGAGTGAAGTTTGGTTTGGCAAGCAAAAGGTTTGAGGTTATCGTTTTGGATGTCTTTAAGAGCATCTACAAGAGTCTTTCTAAATTTCACTCTCTAAATCAATATTTGGAGAGTCATTTGCATAAAAATCGCTTTCTATATCTTTTTCACTCTCCAACAGCTTTTCTATATCCCATGCGCACTCTAGAGAGCCATTCTCGTCTTCTATTTTTTGTTAGCGAAAAATCTGGAATAGAAGATAGCTATATTTGGATGACCATTTAGAAAAGCTGTTAGAGAGTAATTTTTCACCAAAATATCTATTCCTAGCATTTAGGAAGAATATAAAAAGTCTCTTGGAGATGCTCTAATAAGAATGGACAGCGGAGTAATAATAGATTTTGCATATGATTTTCTTCTATTTGCTTGCGTGAGCTCTTTTTCTTTATTTTCATCCGTGAATAAACTGATGACGTTGTATGTAACACCCAAAATTTTCATTCTTTTAAAATAAGTAAATTTGATTTAATTATGTTAATAAGTGTGCATTCAATTATAGGAAATTAATAATTTTTGGGGAATTAAAATCAATTATAAGATTTTAAACTTTTGATGCATACATGCTGCTGCACTATTTATTCATGTGATGATTGTTCTTGAATTAGAGTTCAAATGAAAACAAAAATTATTTGAAAATGTTTTTGGGAAAATTTGTTTGGAAAATAAAAAGTGAAAATGATCATCTCCTCCTTTCTTTGTTTTCGGCCCGCAAGCCATTTCCCTGGCAATCGCCGACCCAGCTCTCCCTCTCCCCTTTCCCCGCTCAGCCCGGCACCGCAGCCCAGCCGCGCGCCTCGGCGTCGCCAGCCCAGCAGCCGCGCCCAGCCCAGCCAGCCGCGCCAGGCAACCGCCACGCCTGCGCCCCGTGCCCTGCCGCTGACGCCCGGGCCCGCTTGTCGGCGCCGTCTTCACCCCGCGCGCCTCGGAACCGCCCGGCCTGGCCGCAAGCCGCAACCGCCCCACTCCGCGTCGTGGGAGCGCGCCCCCCCTGGTGCCTCGACCGCTTCATATAGCAGCCCGACCCCCGCGCGCACCCGGCTGCCCCCCCCCCCCGCTCTCGTTTTTGCGCTTGCCGAGCACCGAGGAAGGCCGCAACCGCCGCAGCCATGATCTCTGAGCTCCGCCGTCTTCTCCCTCGCACGGACCGTCGCCGCCGGGCATCGCCGTTCCCTTTCTTCCCCGCGGTGAGCATCCCCCGGCCTCCCTCTATCTCCCGGTATCTCTTTTTCTCGTTTTTGTTGGCTTCCCGAGCCTTGGCCGCGAGCTCCGTGAGCCATGGTCGTCGGCCATGGCGGCCACCGCGCTAGCCGCCGTTCCCGGCCACCGAAGCGGCATGGCCGCGACCCCCTTCCTCCCCCGCGTCCCCCGGTACACTCGGTTGTCCATTTGGTGAACCGTAGGCCCCTAACCGCGCGCTCCGGCGAGTCCACTGCCGCCGGCCATGGCGCCTGGCCGCCGGTGACCCTGTTCTGGCCGGCCGTTCCTCCCAGGCCGATCCTAGCCGCCCATCGCGAGATCAACGGCCAGGATTAGAAGATACCCCTTCGCGGGTGATTTTGCAAAAGAGCCCCTGGACTTTTCTAAGTCCTAACCCGTAGTCCAAAACGTATTTCCCCGAATGCGCAATCTCGATTGAAAAGCGTAAACTCCACGGCTTAAGTCAAAAGTACGCTTTCAGTATTTACAGAAATGCCATTTGAACTGTTTCGCTTATAAAATTGTCGTTTTAACTCCGAATTGATCCATTCAAATCTCGTTAGCTTCGTAATTTCATAAGCTACATGTTGGAGCTACTGTTAGTCAAGTTTGGAACTTTTTAATTTCATGATTAGATTTAATTAAATATATGGCTATAGGAAAACCCGTTTAAATCAGAACTTTCGTATTTTGGCTCCGTTTTTCGTGAACTTCGCGTTGACGTGATCGTAGCGAGACATAGATTAGTTTTACAAACATTTTATCTTGATTTCAATACTGTTGGTGTACTGTTCTAATTATAGGAATGTTTGGTTTGCATGAATGCTTTTGGAATATTGTATGTTGCTGTGTTGGTCGCGTTCAGACGGTGAGGAAAACGTGGGAGACCAAGAACTCTTCGACGACCAGCAGGACCAGCACGAGTTTGTGAACCAAGGCAAGTATAACATGGGCCTTCCTTGATGTCCTACTTCACTTTAATCAATTACTCATTTGCATGTGTCTAATTTTGATACCAGTAAGGACATCCTAGTGATTGTTTATCCTGTTCCTTGTCTCCTATGGGTTAAATGCATATGGGTAGATTGCTAGTGCTCTAACTGAACTTGATATACATGTCGATGAATGATACTATGGAACAAAGTGAGTAACATGATTTATAACAACTGTTCCATAGGGCGAAAGTGCAACTGACCTTTGTTCATGTTGCTCCCGGCCCTCCATAAGGACTTATCTGTCGGCAAAAGCTGAGACTGACAGTGCAACCGGGAGAGTCATATGGCTCTGACTTTAGCTCAGTAATAGGATCTTTCCTAACTAGTTAGAGGTTACCTTTTTGGCGCAAATGGGGCTTGCCACTTTGGGTATAGGGCTGCCTCTATTCCTATGAGTATAGCCGCGATGGATTTGTGCCATAGGAAAGGGGGGTCCCTACATCTGCCTGCCAAGGAAACCTAGCGGCCCTAACTTGTTAGGGAAACCTATGAAATGGCTTCATAGTGTACCCTGCCCGCTCACCTTGGTAGTGACATGGGAGTAATTAACTCGGGCATATGGGGATCATGACTCGTGGTGAATGTGCACCACCTCTGCAGAGGGTAACGAACTGTTATAACAGACGTGCTCGCGGTTACGAGCGGCCCGGAAAACTCACAGAATAACTGTTTAATTGTTGATGATCATTTAAAGTTGTTCAATGATGATATATGGTACACTTGAACCCGATATATGTTCTTATGGGAATTAAATGGGAGCTTAAGCATAACTTGATAATACTTGAGAATAAAAGCTTGACCTATTAAAATTGCTAACTGCAGTAAACCAGAGTCTAACCTTTTTGAGCTTCATAACCCCATGTTAGCTTGCTAAGTACGGAATGTACTTACACTTGTTTATTTTCTTTACTTGGATAAAAATCCCGGATGGGTAACAGATGACAACGGGTATGAGGATTTCCTGGAGGATTATTAGGCTTGTGGTCAACCAGTTGACCTTCCCTGTGATGACGGCCACGAGAGTTTTATTATCTTTTCATTATTCCGCTGTGATGTATAAGACTAAGTTTTATTATAACTCTGATGTATGAGACACCGTGATGATACTATATGTAATTTGTCAGCTTGTGTGTGTGATTGATTCCTGGGCACACACGAGTTTTGTGTATTCAATTTTATCCTTAAAATTGGGTGTGACAAATTGGTATCAGAGCCGTATTGACTGTAGGACGTAAGCCTAGTTAGAAAATAGTCGTTTTAGCATCTTTGCTCCTCTGGTTTCTTGCTTACTGACTTATTCTTGTTATTTTATTAAAACATTTATGCTTTTCATACCTTAATCTATTATTTAAAATTGTTGATTCTAATTCTATCTCACTTTAAATCTATAGATGTCTCATAATCCGAAGACTGCTCGACTCAGCACCGCCGAATATCATGCAATGTTCACCCCGCGTGGCCCACCGGCGGAGAGGGAGATTGTGATCATCTCCGACGACGAGGAGATGGCTACACCGACGCCTACACCTACTCCTACACCAGTCGTCGTGCCCGTCTACCCTGTGGTAGCTACACCTGAGGAGTCAACGGCTACTTCCCCTACACCTGCACCCTCCCCAGCTGCCCCCGTGGAGGACGATGAGATTGGCTGGAAGTGCAAGTACTACTTCAAGCCAGCTCCAGAGACAGCCTACTACCACATTCTCCTCACCCATGTGCTGGACGACTACTTCTCCGACTTGCACGCCTCCATCAGCTACCACTGCGCCGAGTACAAGCATCCATTGGAGGCTACCTTCTGGAAGGTAGAGCTGGTGGTCACCGCATGGAATGATATCATTAATGGACATGAGGTGGAGACTGTCCACTGTGCCCCTGCCAGGAGAGCCCATGCTTTGGATGGCATGGAGGATGCAGCACAGAATGCCTACATCCACTACCATGGTCGCCGCTTTGAGGCCATGAGGGAGGATCGCTTCAGGTTCCTTCCTTGAAATGACCATGAGGGTGTTTGGTAGGTTTTGGCTCCACCAGAGAATGACCCAACTCTGGAGGCAACGGTGCAGCATGTCCACGCTATGCAGGGAGTGGATGATGAAGTCAAAGGAGAACTGCGTGCATCTCAGAGGGCGCAGAGACGTCTTCAGAAACAAGTGGATGAACTTCGAGCACAACTGGGACAGCCTTCCATCTATAAGAAGAAGCGACGTTCCTTCACCATGATTGACACCGCTCCATAGGTGTTAGGTGCCTTGATCTAGATTATCACGTCGTTAGTTCGTGTCCTTATTTAGTCTTGTTGGTCTTGTGAACTTGGTTGATTAGATGTTTGATTTGTGAACTTGGTTGATTTGGTATTTTGCTTGATTGCTGGAAGTTTGTGGGCATGTCCACAACTTCATTAGATTGGAACTTTAAATTTAGAATGAAATCTTAATGTAGATGTTTCGCTTTATTCTTATCTATGCTGTGCTAA